>NW_006408561.1:14500953-14505948 GCF_000296735.1 Chrysochloris asiatica | reverse complement strand
CAGAGAAGCAGTGATGCCTGAAATGGAGCCAGAGATGATGACATGGAGCGATGGAGCAGCTGGAGACTTTAGATCCAGAGAGGGAGAGCGACAGTGTGCTGAAGACCTGGGGGGGTACGGGGGAAGGATTGCATGGAGGGGATTATAACCATGACAATGAGACAATATACGATAGTATGAATTTAAAACTAATGTTCTCCCATGTAAACTATCACATAATTCACAATAAAACATTTAAGAAAAAAAAAAGAAAGAAAATGGAAGGAATACAGAAACTCAAAAAAAAAAAAAAAAAAAGTTAATGTTCAACCATTTCAAGAGATAGTATATGATCAAGAGCCAATGGCGGCTGCCCAAAATGGGAAGACTACAAAGGCATGAAGTGACCGGCTACAGGCTTTCAAGAGGGAGCCTAGTTTCAGAGGGTGCCGAGGAAGGTAGAATCTCCATTGAGTGGTTTCCAACCTGTTTGAATGCGGCTGGTGAAAGGAGATGGGGATAAGACTTGTGGTTCAACAGTAAATAATTGCTTTAAGGACTTATTGTGAATGTTGCAAATGTAAAGGTAGACGTTTTGTAACAAAAGGAGGGGAGTGATTGATCTTGCAGTCCAGGAGTGGAAGGCCCTGGGACCATTAAGGGAAAAGAGCGGAGTTGTGGGACCCTGTCTAGAGAAGCAGTGATGCCAGAGATGGAGGCAGAGATGATGACGTGGAGAGATAGAGAGGCTGGGGACTCTGTTCTCTGGAAGGGAGAGGGGCTGTGTGCTGACAGCCGGGGGTGGGGTGGGGCAGGCTTGCAGGATGTACCCTTTGGTTGTTTGAATGGTTATACATTCCTGAGTGCTTCGGTGTACATCCAAAAAAAAATAAAAAAGCAGAGGGAATGGAAACAAATGCTGTTGAGTGATGATGCATGGAGGGGATTGTAATCATTGCAATGAAATGAAATATGATAGGATGAATGTAAAGCTGATGCTCTCCCATGTAAACTATAACTCAATTCACAATAAAAACTTGAAAAAAAAAAAAAAAAGAGAAAGCTGATCAAGAATCTTACTTAGAATCATCGTCTCTTTCCTTCTCCTTTCTTATTGTTTATAAAAATAAGGCTCTACCTAAAGAGTACAGTTTCTTAACTTAAACTAAGTTTGATCAGTTTTGTTCTTTGTCGGCTATGTGCTGTTTATTCTTTCTTTTTTCTTGTCCATTCTCCCCAAAACCAAGTTCAATATTCAAATAGGGAGGGGAGCCAAAAAGTCTTCTTACTTGTGAATCAGTTACTGCCCAAAGATGTATTTTATCAGTTTTACTTTTTATTGTGAATTAAGTGAAGATTTACAGACAAGATCATCAATTTTACATTCAGCAAATCATCCACTTTGTTTCATCTCAGTGAATGCAATCCCCTCCATGCAACAGCAGTTATTCCACTTCCTCCCTGTGCTTCCTTTTTCAAAGAGGTTTTGAAAGTGAAAAACTATGAAGAAAATACCAGCTGTGCACTTGGGCAGGCTAATTAATCCCCATAAGTTTTGGGTTCTTTGTCTGTGAAATGAGACTAATAATTCCACCTACTAGTAATGTTGTGAGTACTGAGCAAGATAAAAAGTAATAAAGTGACTTAACTCTGTGCCTGGAATATAGAAGATGCACAAGAAAATAAATCTCATTTGAACGCAAGATAAATGGAATCCTACGAACAAATAGTACCTGTCCCAGTTTATTGTTTACCAATATTTGCTTAAATAAGAATTCTCCAGACTTCTTTGGCTTTATAATGAGCCCTTCAGAATTCGCCCTGAACTTCACTGATACGGGGTCTATGTGCTCGCGTTGCTGTTAGCTTGTACTTTATAGCTCGTGGCAGGAGCTGTTTGTACTTTCAGCCCTGTTTTCAATTAGAACCTTAGAACTAGTGGCACTTAACACCATGTGAGCTCAATTTTAGATTATTTCACTTGATATAGTGCCCTCTTAATCTCAAGGAGGAGAATAAAATGGTGTTTTCTTTCTCCTTTTTCCTACAAATCTATTTTTCAATAAAAAGGTATTTATTCAGTTTCAAGTGGTAAATGCTGACCGTCTCTTCATTACCTCTTAATTTTTTTCCACCCATTTTGGATATGCTCTGAGTGTTTTTTCCACACAGTGAGACAGTTAATTGTCAACTCCTCATCTGCCATTGAATCAGTTCTGATGCAGTGACACTATAATGCAAAGCAGAACGGTTCCATAGAGTTTATGAAACTGTAAATCTTTACAAAGGCAGACTGACTTTTTTCTTTCTTGTACAGAACAACTAACCTTTAAGTTGGAGTCCTGATGTAATGCTGTAGGATAAGCACTGGACTGCTAACCAGGAGGTTGGAGGTTCAAGCCCACCAGTCACTTCTTAGACACTTTATACAGAATTACTATGAGTTGAAACCTACTCCATGGCACTTAATAACAACCACCACCTTTAGGTTAGCAGCTCAGTGCTTAGCCCAATGCACCACCAGGACTTCTTTATCTATTCACCGTCCCTAAAATCTGCTTACTCTCAGACTGGTCTTTCTTCTAATGCTTCATTTATTTCTCATGACCAAAACCTAAATCAAGTAAAATGAACCTTCAATGCTCCCAGCCAACATACATGGCCAAACTTGTTTGACTTCAATTTACTGTACCATGGCTCACTATTTTAATAATTTTAGAGATGGAAATTGTCTACTTGCAAAACTTAAGAAAAACAGCATAATATTGAGTGCCTGAATTCTTAGAAAAAGGAACTGATGAGTCTTTAGATATGTTTACTACTATTATTGATAATTCTACTGTCGCTGTTGCTAAGTGCTGTCAAGGAGGTTTCAACTCATAGTGACCCAATATAGGTTTTCAGAGGAATGGTTGGTAAGTGTGAACCTCCATCCATGTGGTTCAAACCAACATTGCAATACTGTGCTTATCCTACAGTGCAGCATCAGCACTTACTACGTGTCAGATAGGGCATAAGCATAATTTATTTAGCCCTCAAAACAATCCTATGAGTTATTACTATTTGCTTCCTCATTTTACACATGAGGAAACTGAGGTTTAGAGAGGCCACCCAGCTAATTAGCAACAGAATCTGGTGGTGGTGGTTATGTGCAGTGGAGTTGGTTTCAACTCATAGTGACCTGAGGCTGTAAATCTTTAAGGGAGCAAAAAACCTCATCTTTCTCCCATGGAACAGCTAGTAGTTTGGAACTGCTAACCTTGAGGTTAGGAGCCCAATTTGTAACCACTACACTATCAGAGACAGAATCTAAGGCATTATAACTCACTTTTTAAGATTAAGTTCTTTACAAATTCTACTATTTACTCATAACAGACAGAAATATAGCCATTGAGTTGAATATTTCCAATGTGTATCAAAATCCATTTACAAAAGTATGAATTTGGCTGTTTGCTTTAGGTGAATAGCTAAAGTGGTTTATCAGTAAAATGAACATATGTTAATCCACGTTGCCTTCAGGAATCCCTGGGTGATTAAAGCAGTTAATGGCTAAATTACTAATCAGAAATTGGAGATTCAAATCCACCCAGAGATAGTTCAGAACAAATGCCTGTTCATTTACTCAGCCATGGAAAACTGGACCACAGCTCTACTCCAACACAGGACATACACAGGGGGTCAACTTGACAGCGACTGATATGTTACCTGCTATTCCAAGTTTGTGGACTTCTCAGATTACCATAGCATTTTAGAACTGAAAAGGAATTAGGAATCTGTCTAGATTCCAAGGATGCTCTGTCAGCCAATGATGCTCTGAGGTGGTCCAGTCAGTACCTGATACTGTTAAGTGCCATAGAGTCGGTTCTGACTCATAGTGGTCCTGAGTAGGGTTTACATATTTCCAAGAGCAGAAACCCACATCTTTCTTCCTCAGAACAGCTGATAGATTCAAACGGCAAATCTTGTGTTTCTCACTCCAGTGTTTATGTATGGAACCACTGTTTAAAACTGTGACTTTTCTGTGACTTGTTGGTAAGTCCAACATACTTAGGGAAGCATCAACCAAATTAATTGTCTGAATTTTTAAAATTTCAATGAGTTTTGATGGTAGTGTGACTTCTTTAACGTGGAAGGAAAATGTATCTATCTCTTCATGAGATGTATATCCAACATGTACAAACACTATGGATTTTCTCAGATATTTCCAATATCAATTAATAGGCTATGATTTCTCCACAATCCATCAAAGGGCTCTCAAAATTCTATTTTATAGAAAATAACAACATAGTCATAAACATTACAATATAAACTACTGTTGTTGTTAAGTACTGTGGAGTCTGTTTCAACTCATAACCCTGTACAGGGTTTCTGAGGCTGCCAATCTTTACAGGAGCAGAAGGCCTCATCTTTCTCCCATGGTACAGCTGGTAGTTTTGAACTGCCAACCTAGAGGTTAGCAGCCTGATTCATAACCACTATGCTACCAGAGCTCCTTAAAACATAAACTAGCCACAGAAAAATGATATAACACAAGAGATGTGAAATCACAAACCCAGGACTATCAAGCTGCATTTAAAAAAACATAATAATTACTCATAAAAATGCATGAGTATCTAGCATATATATAGACACAACTCTAAAAATGTGGTACTTTCCCAGTTGTAAAGTTTTATAAAATCATGATAATAGAAAAGTCTATGTAACTGAGGCTTCAAAAATGCTGATACAGTACAAAATGAATGTTCAGACAATCATTATGCCCATTATGTGCCATTATCTATGGTCAGAGAAAGTTTGAATCATATTTGTAAAAATTTAAATGTGTAATTTATTGTGCTACCAGGAAGAAGTAAGTTTTCATTTATTTATGGAATAAATATTAAAAAATATGGACCCATACATAAGCACTAGAAACACAGCCATACCAAAGAGATATTGCAAGATTTGATAGAGAGCACTCCAATAAAGTGGATATTGCAATAAAATGAGTCACATGAAATTGTTGGCTTCCTGTTG
>NW_006408561.1:14493150-14498867 GCF_000296735.1 Chrysochloris asiatica | reverse complement strand
TTCTTGATGTTATCCCACAACTTTCTGGTCTTCGGTATTTAGTATTTAATGTATCAAATCTGTTCTTCAGATGATCTCTAAATTCAGATGGAATATATTCAAGGTCATATTTTGGCTCCCGTGGACTTGTTTTCATTTTCTTAAGCATCAGTTTGAATTTGCATATGAGTAATTGATGGTCTGTTCCACAATCTGCCACTGCCCTTGTTTTGACTGATGATATGGAGCTTTTCCATCGTCTCTTTCCACAGATGTAAACAATTTGATTTCTATATATTCCATCTGGTGAGGTCCATTTGTATAGTCGTCTCTTATGCTTCTAAAGAAGGTATTTGAAATGAACAAATCATTGATTTTGCAGAATCCTATCATGTGTTCTCCAGCATCATTTCTATCACCAAGGCCATATTTTCCAACTACTGATCATTCCTATTTGCTCCCAATGTTTGCATTCCAATCACTATTAATGATCAATACATCTTAATTGCATGTTTGATCGATTTCAGATTGAAGAATTTGGTAGAATTCTTTTATTTTGTCCTCACTAGCTTTAGTGATTGGTGCATACATTTAATAATAGTGGTATTAACTGGTCTTTCCTGTAGGTGCATGGATATTAGCCTATCACAGACAGCGTTGTACCTCATGGCTGATCTGGATATGTTCTTTCTGACAATGAATGCAACACCATTCCTCTTCAATTTGTCATTTCCGCCATAGTAAATCATGTGGTTGTCAAATTCAAAATGGCCAATACCAGTCCATTTCAGCTCACTAATGCCTAAGATATTGATGTTTATGCGTTCCATTTCATTTTTTACATTTTCCAGTTTTCCTAGAATCATACGTTGTACATTCCATGTTCCAATTATAAATGGATGATTACAGCTGTTTCTCTTCATTTTGAGTTGTTCCCCATCAGCAAATGAAGGTCCTGCAGGCTTTACTCCCATGGGTTTTACTCCATTCATGTCATCACGGTCAACTCTACTTTGAGGACGCAGCTCTACCTCAGTAGCATTTTGAGTGCCTTCCTACACGTGGGGCTCATTTTCTGGCACTATATCTGACAGTGTTTCTCTGCTATACATAATTTCAGGGACTAAATATTAAGAACTATTTCATCACTCCTTCTTCCTAGTCTGTCTTAGTCTGGAAGCTCATCTGAAACCTGTACACTATGGATGACCCTGCTGTTTTTTAAAATACTCATTTCATAGCTTCCAGAATCATAGCAACTCACAAGGCACCACAGTACGACAAACTGACAGATGTGTGGGGGTTTGTCTTCCTAGTGAAGATAAAAGTTACGTTTACATTATGCTATAATTTATAAAATATACAGTGGAATAACACAAAATTTAAAATATTGTGAGAATTACCAAAATGTGATGATACAAAGCCATGAAATGAGTACATGTTGTTGGAAAAATGGTGCTGACAAATTTGCTCCATGTAGAGATTCCACAAATCTTCAATTAGTATCACAAAAATCAATTATCTGTGAAGCACAATAAAAATGAGCTGTGATAACCTCATATCATGTGCAAGTCGGACAGTGAAGACCATAGAAGAACTAATACATTTGAGTTATGGTGTTGGAAGAGAATATTAAGAGTGCCATGGACTGCCAGAAAAATGAACAAATCTGTGTTGGAAGAAGTACAGCCAGAATGCTCTCTGGAAGTCAGGATGGCCAGACTTTGTTCTCATACTTTGGACATGTTGTCAGGAGGGACCAGTTCCTGGAGAAGAATATCATGTTTGGTAAAGTGGAGGGTTGGAGAAAACAGGAAGACCCCCCAATGAGATGGATGTCACAGTCAGTAACAATGTGCTCAAATGCAGCAACAAATGTGAGGTTGGCCCAGGCCAGGGTAGTGTTTCATTCTGTTGAGCAAAGGGTTGCTATGAGTCGGTATCAACTCTTTGACACCTAATAAATGCCTATAGTAGTTGCCGGAATGGGAGAGTTAGATACTGACTGTCTGATTTCAAATTCTGACTCTGGCATTTACTAGTGCATAACCTTGGTCAAGTTACTTAACTATTCCATTTATCTACATGTTCATCTGTGAAATGGGCATAATAAAGATAAGCACTGGACTGCTGACCACGAGGTCAGTGGTTCAAACCCACCAACTGCTCCTTAGAAACCATAAAGAGGGTCACTATAAGTCTGAACTGACTCATTATGTGTCTTTGGACTCCCGGTGTCCTTGTGTAATTATATTATAATGTAAGAGAGGTACAACTAATGAGTATTCTCACACTATAGTCTGAGTTAATTTATTCTCACATTTTGTTGCCTTCATTTCACTTAATACTGACTTTCAATGTATACTCACTAGCTGTAATGGTCAATTTATGGTGCCCCATGTTGTTGTTGTTGTGAAGTGCTGTCAAGTCGGTTCTGACCCATTGTGACCCTGTATAGGGTTTCCTAGGAGCAGCTGGTGACTTGAACTGCTGACCTTGCAGTTCAAACAGCTTTGCAGTCTGGCACATTAACACAGTGCCACACCAGGACTCCATATAAATAATATAAGCAGATACAATTATATTCTCACTAAAGAACCAGTGAAAACATTTTGCCAGATATATCTAATTACTATATTGGCCTTATTTCAACATCAACTCATTGCCTTTTCTTCCACATACACCCCAAGTTCTGCTGCATCGTCTTGTCTGTGGGCACCATGTTATTTCCAGGGATGTGACATTCCTACTCTGTTGCTTTCATGGAGAACTGCTGCATGTTTACCTGCTGAAAAGGCATCAGTGTACTGCTAATGAAGCTTTGTTTCACTCCTAGTATGTTCTATAAATGAAGTCCTGATGTGGCACTGAAGGTCAATATGCTAGACTGCAAGGTCAGTCGGACTGAAAGGTCGGCAGTTCAAGATCACCAGTATTCCTCAAAAACCCTACACAGTATTGCTACAAGTCAGAACCGATTTGACAGCACTTCACAACAACAATCACAACATATTCTGTAAAAAATGCATAAGGTTAAGAGCCTAAGGTTTATTAACAGGGAATGACTTCTCTCTGTGTTTGTATGAGCATCCTACAGCTCTTTCAGGCTGTTTCTCACTGCAGTCTTTCTCTTGCTGGCTTCCTCTGTGTTTTTGCCCATTGTCTTCTATGCTGTCATGATGGGCTATTTAGCTTACTTTGTCAGGAAGAGTAGCTTATTTACTGGGGTTTGAATTCAAAGGAGAATTCCCTCATTGAACAGAAATGAGAATGTCATGACACTTCATATGTAACACTATTAGGCTTTCCTTGACTAGCTGACCTGGGAGATTTACTGTGTTACCCACTCACACCCAACAATAAAATATATGTCCTAGTGTAAGGAAGATACAACAGATCAGACAATAAAGTCTATTTTTGGAAAAATAATTCTTTAACACATCACAGTAAAACTTCAATACTGAATTTTTAGTGAAAAATGGATCAGAAATTTCTGGTATTGAAATGCCTTAATGTATGTAGCACTTTTAATAAGAACCGTCTGTTAAAATGATTTCACAGTATTTTTCTAGGATTTATGGTGAAGGGTGAATAATCAGTCTGTGAGAATAGAAGCAAATTTTCTAGACTTATTTTAATGTCAACAGTATTGGGATACCCGGCAGGCAGAGAGGAAAATCAGGGATTAGCTCTTGCTGGTCAACCTTTCTCAAGAAGACTGTAGGATAAGTACTGGACTGCTAACTGCAAGGTTGGAAATTCAAACTCACCATCTGCTCTAAGGGAGACGTTGGAAGATTTTGTTCCTGTACAGATTTACAGTTTTGAAAACTCCATAGAGGGTCTCTATGAGTCAGGAACAACTCAGTGGCAGGGGGCTTGGTTTGATTTGGGGTGTCTTTATTGTACACTGAATCTTAATCAAGGAGTATTTCTTGAAGTGTTTTGTTTTGCTTTGATTTTCAACTTTAGGCATTTTATAAAGACTATTGTCTGCGGGTCTTTTTATAAAATGCCTTAAATTTAAAAATCAAAGCAAAACAAAATACTCAAGAAACACTCCTTGGTAAAGGTTCAATTTACATTAAAGAACCCCAAAACCAAACCAAACCCCATATTGTTTTGGGGGTAGTCTTGGCGTGGTGCTGTAGAATAAGTACTGGACTGCTAACCACAAGGTCGGCAGTTCAAACCTACCAGTCACTCTTCAGAAACCCTATGCATGGTCGCTATGAGTTGGAACCAACTCAATGGCACTTAACAACAACAATATTGTCTGTGTGTGGTTTTGTAGCATGAGAACCGTATATCTCAAAAGACATAGTTGAGTACCTACTTAAGCGGAAATGTAGAAATGCTCAAGGTTAGTTTCAAGGAAAATCAAATATTTATCAATCACATCATAAATCAGCACATGTTATACCTTCAAATTATGATGAAAAGAATACTTTACTAAGATTTATTTTGACAGGCTTGATAGTAAATGTATTTTAAAAACAAAACCATACAGCCGATTCCAATTCATGGCAATTCCATAGTACAGAGTAGAACTGCTCTCTAGGTTTTCCCAAGATTATAAATCATCAGACCAGGCAGCTTCATCTTTCTCCTCAGAGCATCTGGTGAATTTGGGCCATCAATTTTACAGTTCAGCAGTTCGAAACTACCAGCTGTTCTGCAGGAGAAAGATGAGGCTTTCTGCTTCCATAAAGATTTACAGCCTTGGAAACCCTGTCCAGGGTCGCTATGAGTTGGAACCGACTCCACGGCACATAACCACCACCACCAGTCAGCACTGGTGAAGTCCTGGTGTGGTGCTGTAGGATAAGCACTCTACCTCAAGGTCGGTTTGAACCACAAGGTTGGCAGTTCAAACTCACCAGTCACTCCTCAGAAACCCTGTATATGCATGGTCACTATGAATTGAAAAAGACTAGACAGCATTTAACAATATCAACAGTCAACACTGGACTATGAACCACAAGGTCAGCAGTTCAAATCCACCAGCTATTTTTCGGAAATCCTATAGAAGATCATTATGAATCAAACCGACTCCAAAGCACTAGCAACAACCACAACAATAGTCCAACACTTATATCCACTGTGTCACCATGGCTCCTTCTAAGTGTATTAGCTGATATTTTATTCTCACAATTACTATCATTAGGTATTGTTTTATCAAGTTTTCATAGGGCCAAACTGAAGCACGGAGAGACTTCAGCATGATAACTCTTAGCCCGTATGCTCATTATTGGTACCATATGAATTTTCAATTGAGTGACTGACCCACTAAGAGAAATCACAAAAAAAGACTTGGAGAAGTACTTGCCTAAAGATTAAAGTCAAGATAACCCCATGGAGTCAGAATTGACTGAATGGAAATGGATGTTGGTTTGGCTTTAAAATTCAGAACAAAATTAAAATTGCACTCATAATAGTGTACATAGAGGTTTCATTGTAATTAGAATTATCTTCAATGACAAGCAATCCAAGTTCTGAAACAGAGACTCCTAACTTTGTGAAGGGAGTCCTGGTGTGGCACTGTAGGTTAATGCACCAGACTGCAAAGCCATTTGAATTACAAGGTCGGTGGTTCAAGCTCAATAGTGGCTCCTTGGAAACCCTATACAGGGTCGCTATGGGCCACAACTGATTCGATCATTCAACAACAACTTTGTGAAGATATGATTTAGTACAAAGGGTATTTGGACAAGAGGAGACTACAGCTGTTTATTGTG
>NW_006408561.1:14490806-14492189 GCF_000296735.1 Chrysochloris asiatica | reverse complement strand
TTCAGATGGAATACACCAAAATCAAATAGACTATATCTATGGAAACTTTGGAAAAGCTCCACATCATCAGCCAAAACAAGGCCAGGGGCATACTGTGGAACAGACAATCAATTGCTCATATGCAAGTTCAGGTTGAAGTTGAAGAAAAATGAAACAAGTCCACAAAATCCAAAATATGATCTTAAACATATCTCACCTGAATTTAGAGATCATCTGAAGAACAGATTTGACACATTAGACACTAATGACCAAAGACCAGAAGAGTTGTGACCGATAATACATACTTTGGACATATTATCAGGAGGGCCCAGTCAATGGAGGAGGATATCATGTTTGGTAAAATGGAGGGTCAGAGAAAAAGAGAAAGACTCCCAATTAGATGGATTGGCATAGTGGCAGCAGCAATGGACTCAAATTTAGCAAGGATTGTGATGTTGGTGCAAGACGGGGTAGTGTTTCGTTCTGTTGTGCATAAGGTTGCTATGAATCAGTACCAGCTGGATGGCACCTAACAACAACAGACATCGAGGTTTTGAGGAAGATTAATAAATAACCTGAGGTATGCAGATGACACAAATTTGCCTGCTGAAAGTGAAGACCTACCTGCTAATGAAGGTAAAAGACTACAGTCTTCAGTAGGAATTTTGTAGGACATTACAAACAAACAAATAAATGGGTAATCAACAACATCATGATGAATGCTGAATAAATTCAAGTTGTCAAGGATTTCATTCTTTGGGGATCAACAATCAACGGTCATTAAAGCAGCAATCAATAAATCAAATAAACAATTTCACTGGGTAAATCTGTTGCAAAAGACCTCTTTAAAGTGTTAAAAAGCAAGAATGTGACTGATAACTAAGGTACATCTGTTCAATGGCCTGGTTTGCATGCAAAAACTCAACAATAAAACAGAAAGAACATAATACAATTGAAACATTTGAACAGGAGTGTTGTTGAAGAACATATCACGGACACCAGAAAAACACAGAGATCTGTCTAGAAGAAAGTGCAGCCAGGATACCCCTTGGAATCAAGAATGAAAATTAAATTCCAGGGCTCCTTCCTTCTGCCGCAGAACCATTGAAGAAAAGCAGCCATGGTTGTGCACTACCCTATGGCCACTGGCCTCAACAAGGGCCACAAAGTAACCAAGATCGTGAGCAAGTCAAGGCACAGTCGCCGCTGTGGGTGCCTCATCAAGCACACCAAGTTATGCGGGACACGATCTGGGAGGTGTGTGGCTTTGTGCCTCATAAGCGCCAGGCCAAGGAGCTGCTCAAGGTCTCCAAGGACAAGGGCGCTCTCAAGTTCATCAAGAAAACGGTGGGGATACACATCCATGCCAAGATGAAGCAAGAGGAGCTCAGCAACGTCCTGGCC
>NW_006408561.1:14487824-14489266 GCF_000296735.1 Chrysochloris asiatica | reverse complement strand
GCTGGGTCACCTCTCTTTGTAATGGGCATAAATACAGATATCTTCCAGTCAGCTGGCCAGGTAGTTTTCTTCTAAATTTCTTGACATAAATAAGTGAGCACTTAGAGTGCTACATTACTTTGTTGCAAGATTTCACTTTGTAGTCCATCAATTCATGGTGCCTTCTTCTTTGCCAATGATTTCAATGCACCTTGGACTTCTTCCTTCAGGATCATTAGCTTTTGGTCATATGCTACCTCTTGAAATGGTTGAACATCAACCATTTCTTTTTGGTACAGTGACTCTGTGTATTCCCTCCATCTTCTTTTGATGCTTTCTTCATCATTAAGTATTTTGCCCATAGAATCCTTCAGTGCCACAGTTAAGGTTTGAATTTTTTCTCCAGTTCCCTCAGCTTGGGAAATGCTGAGCATGTTTTCATTTGGGGTTTTCTAACTCCAGGTCTTTGCACATTTTTAAATAATATTTGACTTTGTCCTCTTGAACTGACCTTTGAAATTTTCTGTTTAGCTCTTGTACCTCCTTACTTCCTCCATTTGCTTTAGCATCTCTACACTGGAAAGCAAGTTTCAGAGTCTCTTCTGACATCCATTTTGGTTTTTTCCTTCTCTCTTGTCTTCTCAGTGACCTTTTCTTACTTCCTGTGTGATGTTCTTGATGTCATCCCACAACTCTTTTGATCTTCAGTATTTAGTGTCTACTAAATCAAATCTGTTCTTCAGATGACCTTAAAGCAGATGGGATATATTTAAGGTCATATTTTGGCTCTCGTGGACTTGTTTTTATTTTCTTCCACTTCAGCCTGAATTTGCATATCAGCAATTGATGGTCTGTTCCACAGTCTGCCCCTGGCCATGTTTTGGCTAATGATATGGAGTTTTCCTACCGTTTCTTTCCACAGATGTAGTCTATCTGATTTTTATATATTCCATCTGGTGAGTTCCATGTGTATAGTTGTTTTTTATGCTGTTTAAAAAAGGTATTTGCAATGAAGAATTCCTTGTTTCTGCAAAATTCTATCGTGCGATCTCCAGCATCATTTCTATAACCAATGTCATATTTTCCAACCATTAATCCTTCCTTTTTGTTTCAAACCTTTGCATTCCAATCACCAGTAATTGTCAATACATCTTGATTGCATGTTTGATCACACACAGCATTGCACTTCATGACTGATCTTGATATGTTCTTTTTGATGATGAATTTGACACCATTTCTCTTCAATTTGTAATTCCTGGTATAGTAAACCATGACAGATTCAAAATGGCCAATTCCAATCCATTTCAGCTCACGAAAGCCTAGGTTATTTATATTTATGTGTTCCATTTCATTTTTGACAATTTCCAGCTTTCTTAGATTCATTCTTTGTACATTCCATGTTTTGATTATTAATGGATGTTTACACCTGATTCTCCTCATTTTGAGTTGTGCCCTATCAGCAA
>NW_006408561.1:14481718-14487359 GCF_000296735.1 Chrysochloris asiatica | reverse complement strand
CAAAAAAGAGAAAAGTGAAAGACCATCAATGAGATGGAATGGCATAATGGAGGTAACAATGGGCTCAAACATAGCAACCATTGTGAGGATGGTCCAGACCAGGCAACATGTCATTCTGTTATGCTAGGGGTCGCTAGGAGTTGAAGGAGACTCAACAGCAATATCAACAACTAAATATTGGAATTCTGTTTCATAATTTGTCATTTATACTGTTTTACATTTTTAGTATTTTAGCAATAAAATATGTTTAGTATTTGTAAGATAGATGTAAAGTCCAGATTTATTGCAATTTGTTGGATTGAAAAGCTTATGGGATTTTATTTTAATTTAAAAAGCAATGTATAACTTTCCTTCTGGTGGCAGCCAACAGGATAAGCCAAAATGAGTGCTTACAAGTACATCCAGTAACTATGGAGGAAGAAGCAGCCAGATGTGATGCGCTGTCTCCTGCAGGTCTGCTGTTGGCAGTACCATCAACTGTCTGGGCTGCACACACCCCTCCCCCTTCACAATCACCATCACACCATCACACCCCACTCAGCCAAATAAGATTCACAGACTGGAATACAAAACCAAGCAAAGTTATGTCATCTATCAGATTTACATGGCAGATGTGTCCACAAACGCCCATTGCCTAAGGGTGCAACCTATGACAAGCCTGTCCATCATGGTGTTAACCAGCTGAAGTTTGCTAGAAGCCTTCAGTCTGTGGCTGAGGAGCAAGCAGGACGCAACTCACCACTGTAGGGCCTTAAGGGTCCTGAATTCTTACTGGGTTGGTGAAAAATCCACATATAAATTTTCTGAAGTTATCTTCATTGATCCATTCTATAAAGCTGTCAGGAGAAAACCTGACACCCAATGGGTCACCAAGCCGGTCCACAAGCACAGGGGGATTCATGGTTTGACAGTGTAGGACGCAAGAGCCGAGGCCAGGGGAAAGGCCACAAGTTCCAACACACCATTGGTGATTCTTGCCGGGTGCCTGGAGAAGACACAACACTCTCCAGCTCCAATGTTAAAGTTAATTTAAGTAACGTTTGTAAAATTCATGCCCAATAAGCAGTTGAGGACAGTCACATCTACTTAAAAGTGTTCTTTGTTTATTAAAACAGTGCTTGTTTTTAGATTGTTTCATTAATACATTGTCAAATTATGAGAGTAAACATGGATTAAGACAATAAGTGAATAGTGTATATTGTTTAAAGTAAATACTTTTGTTTTTGCTTTAAGAATCTTACTAGAGAGTTACATGTCAATGTTTAAAATTATTGTGTGGTATAATAAGTATAAAATAAACTCTTTAATAGGAAAAAAGTAATGTACAATATTAGCAAAAAGTGTTGCATAATAATATTTAAGACAGGCATCCTTTTTGCTACTTCAAATAGGAATAGATTTCATACTTCATTGAATAAGTCCATTATTTATTTTTCTTTATTTTCCTTCTTTTGTTTGAGAAATGTGGTGGTTTCCACGTTTTTATAAACCCTATGAAGCCTCTTAAGATAGTTTCCACATCTTTCCCATGCTTATTCTCTATACCTTCTCTTTCATTGGAATAGAAATATTTTGTTCATATCAGATGAATAATAGAGCAGCCTCAAAGGGGGTTGGGGAGTAGACAAGAAGAAAGAGTTGAGGGGGAAGAAAGTAAGGAGAAAAAATAAAAAATAACTACTACCAGCCATCTGTAAATAAAGCAGAATAAATACAGTCAATATATTTCCCACTCCTACAAATAAACACTCAATAAAGTTTTAGCTCATACCCTTCCAGAATTTTCACATGCATTTATATGTAGACATATAGAGATTTTCTATTGAAGCAAATACATATTTCTGTATATGTTCATATTTTTTTCAGTTAATATATTGCAGACATTATTCAATGGCAGCACATAGAGAGCTAATTGACCATTTTAAATAGCTGGATGTATGAATGTACAGTAAATTATTTAACAAGGCCAGCCTTAATACATCCTTATGGACCTTTTCAATTTTTTCTCTATTAAGCACTGTAAGTGACCCTCTTTTTACATGCATCTTTGAACAATTGCTCAGATATTTCCTTAAGATAAATGTTAAAGTAAATAGGTTTTAAAGAAACCTAGTTTCAAAAAGCGTATGCACTTTTAAAATCCATTCAAATTATCTTTTAGAAAGCTTACAACATCCTTGACATTAGTGAAGAAAGTTTGTCTCCATATACCTTCATCATTGATAAAATTTAGCTCTTTTAATTCTTCCTAATAAACCTCTTTGTAGAAATCTGGAAATATAGCAAAAGAGGAAGAGGAAAGGAGGAATGTCCACAGATGTTGTAATCTTTTAGTCTATGTAGGACTGAAATCATGGCTTCCATCATTATCGGTTTATACACTTAAAATATCCTGGGGAAGTTCTTCAGCCTCTTCCACAAAATTTAATTTTAATTTGCATTTTCCCACATCTTTTCATATGTGATTTGAACAGATGTGGGCAATTGAATATAATGACAGCAAATTTCCCACTATTTCCCTTAAGCTATTTCATAGTTCCCTGCTTTAACAGGCAGAAGACAATTCAAAAATAATGATTCAGCTATTCCTTAAAGATTTCATAAGTCTACATTCAATAAAGAAAATGTAAATTCCTAGAAGGCATAGTGCTCTGGGGTAAAGCACTAGACCGCAAGGTCAGTTTGAACCATAAGGATGGTTGTTCAAACTCACCAGCCTCTCCTTGGAAACCCTATACAGGGCCACTATGAGTCAGAACAAACTCATCAGCACTTAACAACAACAATGACCCGCAGAGGACTTGGACATACCTGCAAACCCACAACTCACAGGATTCCAGGATGCAGAATCTGCTAGGGTGCTGAATTTTTAAATGGAATGTGGGCATCATTGTGTGAGTGATGGGTTGCTTTAGCAGAAAAGAGCATCCCAACAGTAAAGTTTAGATGCTGACTAGAATCACAGCAAAGTTTTTCAGTTTGGAATTTCAGTGAAGGAAAATGTTGGTGGATAAAATCTTGCTTGTGTCAGTATCTAGATTATGAATGTGAAAAGATATTGCTAAAACCATAAGCGTAAAGGCAAAACCATGTTCCTCCTTTCATTTGTTTAATTAATGAATCATAGTGATGAATTTCTTAAGGTCTAATTATGAGATGACATGGATTTTAAACTATACAGATAAAATAGATGCATAAAATTATATGACTAGAATATATTTAGGCTTCAAATGTTTATTTCTAAACAGAAGAAAATACTGTTTCAGTAAAGTTAACTAGGATAAGAAATACTAAATATTTTAAACGACTGCAGCAAATCCAAGTACTCATTGCTGGGGAGGGTGAGAATTTTGCTTAGTATGAACAAGCAGGGACAAATGGGGCAGAATGGGGCAGGGAAGAAAGGCAAATAAAATACCTTGGTAGCTATAGTTACTTATTCATTGTAATGCACTTCAACAATACCAACAACAGATAAACAGATTATAATATCATTCTAAATAGGAAGGTAATATTTTGGGAAATAGAGAATCATAAAAGAAGATTAAAAGTGAGGGGGAGAGTATAGAAGAGAAATTCAAGTCTAGCAGAAAGCTTAATAAGACCAGGAAAATGACAAGAAGTGGAAAAAGAGGAAATCATAATGAATAGCTAAGATAATAAAAGCAAACATTAATTTAAACAAATTAAATGGAAATGAACTATATTTCTCTTTCATAAAATAGGAATATGAAATTGGATTAAAAGTACAGATTGGTGCTGTCTGTAAGAAACATAGTTGAGCTTATGTGAAATCAAGAAGTTTAACAAGATTCCCATGTGATTGGCGTGCACCCGCATGTGTGTGCAGCACTGTCCACCATACCATTTGCTCTGTCTCCAAATAAAAGATAGGAATTGTCCAAAACCGAAAATTTTCTAGTATTATGGGGTTTTGCCAAGTCCCTGTGTTTTTCTCAGGTTAAAGTTCCTGAAAAGATCATTAACACCATGTCTGTATGCATGAGTAAGAATTGCTGTTGTAATAGTTAATTTGTTTCATCCATGACTGGAGCAGGGAATCTGATTCTAACCTGTGTAGTTGTCAAGGTTCTCTGGGGGCTCTGATGTTTGAAGAATGTAATATAAATGCCACTCGGCTGGACAGGAAAGGACTTGCTTCTGATGAATTTATCCATTCCAGTACCCTAAACTATTTAGTTCTCATCTTACAAAATGTCACAGTGTCATATTTTAAATTCATTAAGAAATACCACCATACACTTGGTAGTTCTGTATCCTAAACAAACAGCTGTCACATGTGTGTGTTTTTAATATCCCTTGTTACAAAGCAAAAGATCCTCTGTAAATAAGCTAAGATTTACCAAAAATGCAGAAATTAGCTTCTAGAAAGGGCATGTCTGTTTCTTTTATTCCTATGTTTGATTTAGAAAAATTATTCCAAGCAACTATGGCAGATTTCAATATAAACAGTAAATGCTTTCATGATCATTTTGCCTACAATGCAATATAGATTGATACATAACATTTCAAATACATATTATAAATTCATGCCTTGTGAGCTCATTTTTAAAAGGACCAAAAAGACATATTTTTAAATGTGGTATCTCCAAAGTCCCTAGGGTACTCAGCTTTCTTTCTTCTCATGCAACGGAGGAAATGAGGAGGGTGTTCTGTTTAACCAGCTGCAGTCTAGTTTCTGCAGAGAACAAAAAAGGGAAAATATGGCCTGTTTCAAAGAATTTGCAGTCTAGAGTAGCAACCACAAAATACAGAAAACTGATTATAATATTTTGAGCAGGCTTGAAGATCAAAGAAAAACAAACCCAGTCCAAGCTATATAAGAGATAATGAAACCTGTGTTTTTTGTTTTTGTGTTTGTAAACATACAAACCCACATGGTGAGACATGGGACTTGGACATTTCAATATGTCCAGTCTTCAAAAGTTCAAACTTTTCCATGAATCTGTATGTGCTTATAAAAAATTAGGTATCAGCCAGCACTCATGTTTAAATAAATTTTCCTATCAATCAAGATGCATTGATAATTACTGATGACTCGAATGTAAAGATTGGACACAAAAAGGAAGGATCTGTAGTTGGAAAATATGGTCTTGGTGATAGAAATGATGCTGGGATTGCATGATATAATTTTGCAAGATCAATGACTTCTTCATTGCAAATATGTTTTTACAACAATAAAAATAGTGACTATACATGTAAACCTCACCAGACATAATACACAGTAATCAAATTGACTACATCTGTAGGAAAAGATGATATAGAAGCCAAAACAAGGCCAGGGCTGACTGTGGAACAAACCCCCAGTTGCTGATATGCAGGTTCAGGATGACACTAAAGAAAATTAAAACAAGTACATGAAAGCCAAAATATGGCTTAGGAGACTATCTCAAGTACATATGTGACCAAAAACCGGAGGAGTTGTGGAATGACATCAAGAACATGAAGAAAGCAAATGTACAATAAAACGACAGAAAAGACCAAATGGATTTCAGAAGACTCTGAAATTTGCTTTTGAATGTAAAGAAGCTAAAGCAACTAGAAAAAATGATGAAATAACAGAGATGAGCAGAAAATTTCAAAGGGTAGCTCAAGACAAAATAAAGTACTATAATTAAAT
>NW_006408561.1:14473859-14480598 GCF_000296735.1 Chrysochloris asiatica | reverse complement strand
TAGAAAAAAGTTTGAAATTGTCAAAGACTTCATTTTGCTCAAATGTATAATCAACGTTCATGGAAGCAACAGTCAAGAAATCAAATGATGTATCACATTGGGCAAATCTGCTTCAAAAAGAACTCTGGAAAGTGTTAAAGAGCAAAGATATCACTTTGAGTTTAAGATGGGTGTGACCGAAGCCACAGTCATTTCACGTGCATGTGAAAGTTGGACAATGAATAAGGAAGACTGTAGAAGAAAGCTAGGATTGCTATTATAATAATTTTAAAAGATTATCTGGTTATCAATATAATGCATTCCCATAACAAACAAATGAGAAAATATGGAAAAGAAATAAGAAAACTATTTGATTCTAATATTAATAATCGGAGATAATTGTTACAAACGTTGAAGATTATGTTTCACCTCAAGTTTATTTTTGTGTGTATAATGTGCAATCAAATAGAAAGACATGTTTTATTATCTCTTATTGTTGTTGTTGTTTTTAAGTGCCATCAAACTGGTTCTGACTCATAGGACCCTGGTATAGGGTTTCTGAGGAACAGCTGGTGAACTTGAACCGCCCACCTTGCAGTTCTAACCAACCTTGCAGTCCAGCGCATTAGCCTGAGCACCACACCAGGACTCCTATCTCTTATTGTTGTTGTTAAGTACCATCAAATCGGTTCTGACCCATAGCGACCCTGAACAGGGTTTCCAAGGCTATAAATCTTTATGGGAGCAGAATGCCTCATCTTTCTCCCGTGGAGCAGCTGGTAGTTTTGAACTGCTGACCTTGCGGTTCACAGCCCGATTTGTAACCACTACGCTACCAGAGCTCCTTCCTATCTCTTATTAGTTACCAAAAATTCAATCATTATATATCTACTGTATGACCAAGGTTTTAAATTTTGTTATACAATATATCATGGCTATAGTTCCATAGCAGTACTTACAGATCTGTTATGGAATGATACGTTTTCTATCACTTAAGATAAATTTTAACACCTGGATAAATATTTAAAAGAGGAATTTCTGGGACAATATCAAGAATTACATATCATATTCACATTGTCCTCCAAAAATGCACCTGCTTAAATCCCTAACAACTATACTTAAGTGTACATACATTTTATGAAGCTTCCCTGACATTGAATTTTTTTTTTTTTTTTTAGTTTTGCATTAAAATTCTAGGAACTGTAGGGGGAATGGAAGAAGAGGGATAAAGGAAGCTACAATTCAATCAATCTCTTTAGGTTTAAATTGCTTTGTCTTGCATTGATTTTCAATGCTATCACTTTGATGTATGGTTTGAAAATTTGCTATCCTCTTTAGCACAATTCAGTATTTTCTTATGTTGTCTACACCATTCTATGTGAGGTTTGACAAATGTGCACTGCTTAACAAAATGGAAATGATTCCTTTAGAGCTGTCTTGGATTTAGCTTTAGTAAGAAAATGGTAATTAGAAAATAATTACTCAGATTTTCCTTAAAATATTTCAAATGTAGTATAAAGGACTGGATCACAAGGTCATATTGAACCACAATGTAAATGGTTCAAACTCACCAGCTGCTCCTTGGAAACTCTATACAGGATCGCTATGACTTGGAACCAAATCAACAGCACTTAACAAAACAACAACATCTATTTTAATGTGAGCAAAATTTTAGTTCTAACAAGATATATTCCTGAAGTGATTAATGTAAATCTATTCATTGAGTTGTGTGTCTTTTAATCTCAAATCACCTGTATATTGCAGAACGGAACTTCTTGACTTTGAGTTTGTGTCTTAAAGACATTTTTCTAGAGTCTGTGCAAATAAGAAATATGTGTCAATCACAGGCCCTGACTTATAGAATTCATTCTCTCAAATGGGAGATGGGAAGCACATGGAACATGCTAGTGATGAGCTAGTGACTTTTCTTCCAGAAAAGAGTAGCAAAGATTTGTCTTCAGATCACACTCTTCCAGAAAAATTCTGATCGCTCTTCAGATTTCTTGGGCATTCTTTGATCAGGAAACTATCTCTGAGTCCTCAGTCTGTACTTTGTTCTTGTTGTTAAGTGTCATCGAGTCGGTTCTTACCCATAGCGACCCTGCATAGGGTTTCCAAGGAGCAGCTGGTGAACTTGAACCCCCGACCTTGCAGTTCAAACGACTTTGCAGTCTTGCTCGTTAGCTCGCAGCGCCACACCAGGACTCCTCAGTCTGCACTATAGACCCTTTATCGATGCTTGTACGAAACTCTATACTTTTCTCTATCTCTACTCTTCACTTCATTGGGTTTTTTTTCTTGCATTTGTCTTCACTCCTAGAATGTGAGTAAACTGAGAGCAGACAGTATGACTTATGTGGCATTATAGGATAAACACTGGACCAGATCAGTTTGAACTGCTAGGTCTGTTGTACAAAATTCACCAACTACTCCTCAGAACCTTATACAGGAAGACTGTAGAAGAAAAGCTAAGATTACTATTACAATAATATGAGTTGGAACCGACTCAATAGCACTTAACATCCGCAGCAGTATGACTGAGTCTTGGTGTGGCACTGTAGGATAAGCACTGAATTGCTAACTGCATAGTCAGCAGTTCAAACCCACTAGCTGCTCCTTGGAAGCCTGATACCAACTCAAGGATACAAAAATAACTGCAACAGTATGACTTATTTGTATTTGCCTCCTTTATTGCAGTCCTAATGAAGACCTATGTTTTGGGGCTGGGGGGAGTTCCTGGTAAATTCTGCTTTTAAGTCACAGATTCTGGCTTTAAGACACAAACTAACAGTCAAGAGCGGGCACATAAAATGAACAAATAACTGATATTGGAATGAATGAAATCAAGAGGCAGGGGAAGTTCAGGAAGGAAACTGGAAAGTATCATTCCTTTAACCCACCAGCTGCTCCTTGAAAACCCTATACAGGGCTGTTATGTGAAGAAACCAATTCCCCAGCACTTAACAATAACAACAAGACGACACTTTAGAAAACAGAAATGTAGAATGAAACCTAAGAGATAGTCCAGGCACGAGGGAATCCTTCTTCCCATCTGCAAGTGGATTACCTTGACCTGCCTCAGAGATGGTTTAGGAGATAATAGATTTCATTCCTTTTCTTAAAATTGTGACACAAAATTCAAAGGTAGTTTAATTTGAGAAACTAATTTTTATTTTAAAAAGACAGTGAAGATGGAATAATAACATGATTTAGGAAATGTATTTACTTCAGCTTTATAAACCAAATTATTTTCCAAATAATTGGATGGCCTCCAATTATTTAAGATATGATCTCTTCCAGTGCTTTCTTTTTCCCACACTACTAGTTCTCTCTACAACCATTCAATCCAACATTTTAAAACAGAAAGATATTTGTAGCAGGAGATCAAGAGTCATATGAAGCAGTTTGATTGTGGGAGCTTTCAGGGGAAGGAAGAAGGATATACTATTTGGAAAAGCAGATGGACTTTCATAATATGGACTAATATAATTTACAAGGAAGTAATCAAAACTTAATTAGCCTAAGAAATGTATGTCAGGACAATTCTAGAATAATGGTGGTGGTGGTGGGTGTGTGCCATCAAATCGGTTCCAACTCATATTGACCTTGTATAGGGTTTCTGAGGCTGTAAATTTTAATGGGATCAGAATGTCTCATCTTTCTCCTATGGAGCAGGTGGTAGATTTGAACCTTGAAGCTAATATCCCAATGCATAGCCCACTATTCTACCAGGGCTCCTTTCTGGAAGAACAGAGGTGAATATATTTGAATAGAAAATGGAATATTTCCTGTTTCCCATATAATTTCTGTCATCTTAATCAAATCTATAAGGCTCTGACTATACTTATTTTTCATTTTCAAGATATTCTTATAATCTTCTCTTATAAAATCCTCTGGGAGTTTCATCCTCAGTATCTTCTTTCGTCTTATTATCTCCATTTTCAAATTGAAACCTGGGTTTC
The DNA here is from genome assembly GCF_000296735.1 of Chrysochloris asiatica. Lineage (NCBI taxonomy): Eukaryota > Metazoa > Chordata > Mammalia > Afrosoricida > Chrysochloridae > Chrysochloris > Chrysochloris asiatica. The sequence continues at coordinate 14,476,657 of NW_006408561.1, read as the reverse complement.
TTGGGATTGTATGTGGATTAGAACATTTTATTACAGAGCTAGAAAGAGAAAATCTGAGAATTGAAAAGATCTTGCAGATTTTCTAATGTAATCTTGAGCTGAATAGAAAGACAAGTACAGTACTTATCACAGTGCAGTGAAAAACATACATTTTGCAATCTGAAGTCTTGGTTGGTGCCCTAGTTCTATCACTTATCTTGTAGATTTTCTGCTAATTAGGAATTGAATTAAAAGCTTTAAGTGCCTTGGTTAAATTAAAATACTTGATTAAATTAAATGTCTTCAATATTTTGATTGAATATCTATTGAAATAAACATACTAATAGAATCTAAGTTTCATTAAAGTGGTATTTTTTTCTGTTTTCCAGAGCCTAAAACAGTGCCTGCAACATAGCAGGTGCTCTGTTAAGTGCTTCTTAAATAAATGAATTTAGTAAATGAAAAAAGAAAATATATTTCCCATTAAAATGGTACTGAAAATAATTCAATTTTGAATCATTCAGAGTTAACATTATAAACATCAAATTTTCTGTTATCATTAAAGCATTTAGATGTGGAGGTGCCAGCAGGTTATTTGTAGGTGGAGGTTTCCTGACTTATGTAATGACAGTTCATTGCAGTTTCTGTTCTGCTTAAACATTTCCAGAAACAGGTATCTTACTATGTATTTATTGAGACTTAGGGTTTTTAATCATTATAAGTGAGATTATTCTCTTTGTAATTCATGGAAGACTATCAAGAAGTATAATTTAATTATAGCAAGCAAAATTTTGGCTTCAAACTATCAAATAAATTCACTCATTAATCTATCCAGTCACCCATCTGCTCATAATAGTTCTGCACTGGAAGTTGACAGGATGAATGAACTAGAAAATGCATGGTATATAGTGGTTCAATAAGTCTTCCTATTTAGTATTTATTGGGCATTCTCAGTGTGCTAAGTAACCCATAGAATGCAAACGAGGTCAGAGTTTCACCTTCACAACAAAGTAAGAAATAAGTACCTCAGAAGTCAATGTGGAATGGAGCAACTTGCCAACTCAAAAACTAAAATAAATAAGAAGATTGCTATTTTGCTTGATCTTTTCTATCTGAAAGTTTTCCTTGATCCTTTGGAAGAAAATTAATAATGCTATTACAGATAGGATAAGACATATGCAGCTTCTGCTTAGTTTCCACAGACTTGAAAGCAGACCAATCCATTGATCATGGGGTATCCTGAGATGCTTTTGTGGAAAGGAAACTTTATTTGTGCTTTAAGAGATGAAATTTCATCAATTTTAAAAACCTATGATGCAAAGTTCAAATATATTTAAAACACAAATTTGGATTCATCCCAGGAGGAATTAAAATTTCTAATTTTCTATTATGAGGAAAAAGGCATTGGAACTACATGAAAAATTTTCAAGTAAATGATATTTATGTTTCTCCAAATTATAGACTGAAAGCTTGAGGAAGACAAGGAAGAATGCAGTAAAACACTAGGGAACAAACAAAATAAAGGATTGGCGACAATACAAAACCTGCAAATAGAAATCTAGAAAATTAATAGTATGATTTCAGAAATGGATAATACATTGAAAAGGCAAAGGAGTACATTTAAATCAATGGAAACTGAATTAGTGAGTTTGAAGATAAATCTCTCAATACTAGTGAGCTAAAAGAATAATAAAAAGAAATTATGAAAAAATTTGAAGAAAGCCTAAGATTCATGTGGGACAACAAGAAGATGAATAAGTTATGGGTGATCAGAGTTCCAGAACAGGAAGGAAGAAAAAAGAGCACAGAAAAGATAATCAAAGAGCTGTTTGGAAGAAAATGTCCCTAACATCATGAAAGACAAGAAGATAAGCATTCAAGAAGTTTAATGAACCCCAAAAGGCAATCACCAAGACATATCATAATCAAACTCTCCAAAATGAAAACAAGGAAAGATCCTGAAAATAGCTCAGGAAAAATTAAAAGTTATCTTCAAAGAAAAACCAAAAAGATTAAACTCTGACTTCTCAGCAGAAACCATGCTGGCAAGAAATCGAATGCTTTCTATATTTCGAAAGACATATATAAAACTCTGAAAGAAAAAGTCCACCAACCAAGAATCATATACTCAACAAAGTTGTCTCCTAAATACAACAGTGAAATTAAAAAAAGGAATTTGTAAAAACCAAGCCAACTTTACAAAAATACTAAAGGGATTCCTTTGGACTTAGAAACAACAAAAACAGACAACAAATGGAGATGGACATACATGACAACACCACCCAGAATTCAACCCAGGTGTAGAAGTAGCCAAAGTAAAACAATGAAGACAATTACAAAGCAAAAAACAGGGAAAAGTATAGTTACACAACTTTCAAATCATGAATAAGTCAAATAAATATTAAAATAAAATAGACTGTTTTAAACTGGGAAAGAAATTAATAAATTACAGGATATCCTGGAAGAAAATTAATATACCTTCACATAAAATCAAGAAAAGGGAAAACCATGAAAATTTTATAAACATTAAAACAGCAACAATGAAGAAAGTGACAAGAAACCACACAAAGTGAATTCAGGACAGAAAAATATGTGGAACAAAGAAATCAGCAGCAACACACACAAAAAACTACACAGAAAAATGACTGCAATCAATTCATACCTTTCCATAATAACACTGAATGTCAATAGATTAAATGCACCAGTCAAGAGACAGAGAGTGGTAGAATGTAGAAGAAAGCAGGATCCTTCAATATGCTATCTACAAGAGACACATTTTACACACACAGACAAAAATGGATTAAAACTCAAAGTATGGG
>NW_006408561.1:14450115-14472114 GCF_000296735.1 Chrysochloris asiatica | reverse complement strand
CCACTTTTGATGAAAGACACAATTACTAGAAAAAAATCAACAAAGATAAAGAACTTAACAACACAATCAACCAACTTGACCTCATAGACATATTCAGAGCATTCAACCCAACAACAGCACAATATACATTCTTTTCCAGTGCACATGGAATTGTCAGAATAGATCATATGTTAGGCTATAAAGCAAGTCTTAATAAATTTAAAAACATCAAAATACTACAAAGCATCTTTTCAAATTACAGTGCAAAAAAATTAGAAGTTAACAATAGGAAGATCAAGGAAATTAAATCAAATACATGGAAACTGAATAACAACACTCTGTTTAAAAGCTACTGGATAAAAGATTTAAAAATGAATTTTTTAAAATTCCTTGAGTAAAATAAAACGAAAACACAATTTACAAAAATCTTTGGTACACAGCATTTTAGTGAAGTCCTGGTGTGGCTCTGTAGGATAATCACTGGACCATTAGGTCAGTTTGAGCATCAGGGTGGGTGGTTCAAACTCACCAGCTGATCCTCAGAAACTGGACACAGGGTTGCTATGCATAAGAACCAATTCAACAGCATTTAACAACAAAACAACAACAGTGAGCAATTTACATAAATGAGTGCACATGTCCAAAAAAAAAAGAAAGAGCCAAAATCAACACCTTAACCAAATTTCTCCAACAATTAGAAAAAGAGAAGCATATAAAAACAAACTCAATGTGATTAAAAACATAAATGTAAAATATAAAGATCATCAATGAAAAAATAGGAACAAATTCAGGGGCTATAAAAGGGCATAAATATAGTGTCAAACATTACTAAAAATACTCAAACAGTAGAAGACCAAATAGATGACTAGGACCTCTTAAAAATTAAACAGTTGCCTCAAAATATTTCACCAAAAGAGTAAAAAGAGAGTCCGCATACTGGAGAAAAAAATGTTTGCAATGACATATCTAAAATGTATAGAAAACTACAACACCTCTACAAGAAAAAGACAAACAGCCCAATTTAAAAATGGGCAGAGGATATGAACCAACATTACCAAAAAAGACATTCAGGCAACCAACAGAAATATGAAAAAATGTTCACAATCATTAGCCATTAGAGAGAGCAAATCAAAACAACAATGAGATGTCATCTCACACTAGCAAAGTTCAAAAAAGCAGAAACCATCAAATGCTGATGAGTGTGTGGAGAAACTGAAACCCTCCCACATTGTTGGGGAAACTCTAAAATAATTCAACCACTGAGGAAAATGGTATGGCGCTTCCTCAAAAAGTGGGAAAAGCAAATACCATATGACTCAGCAATTCCTCTAAAAGCCAGATCAGGAGTAGATATTTTCATACCCATGTTCATCACAGTACTATTCATAACAGCAAAAAGATGGAAACAGCCTAATTGCCCATCAATGGAAGAATGGATAAGCAAACTTTGGTACATACACACAATAAAATACTATGAAATGACGGAACTCTGGTAGGTAGTGGTTACGAGTCTGGCTGGTAATTTCAAGATCTGCAGTTCGAAACTACGAGCTGTTCCACAGGAGACAGATGAGGCTTTCTGTTCCCCTAGAGATTTACAGCCTTGGAAATGCTATATAGGGTCACTCTGAGTAAGAACCAACTCCATGGCACACAACCACCACCACCATCAATGTTGAAGAATAATGATGAATCTGTGAAACACCTCATAATATGGATGAAACTGGAGAGCATTATTCTGAGTGAAATTAATAACAAAAGTACAAATATTGTATGAGACCAAAATTGTAAAAATTTAAGAAAAGATTTTCATACTTAAAGAAACATTCTTTGATGGTTACCAAGGGTGGGAGGGAAGGGAGAATAATTTACTGGGTAGAGTGTTGTTTTTGTTGCTAACTGCCGTCAAGTTAGTTCTGACTCATGGCAATCCTGTATAGACTTTCTGAGATGAGGTTGGCAAGCTTGAACCACCAACCTTGCAGTTCATCACATTAACCTGCAGCACCATGCTTCACTGACAGGGAGGGTAGTTTAGAAGAAGAAGGGGGGTGGCAGAAGAAGGATGAAGACAGGTTAAGACACAGGGAGGTAAAGGGGATAGAGGTAAATAGTGATATAAACACAACCTAGGAACAACAAAGTTCTGTGGGTAGATGGACAGAGGCACAAGTTAAATGGGTGTGGGAGGAAGAGTGGGAGTATCCTCACAAATACATGAGTACATGGGTATTTACCTTTCCTGCAAACACAATTACAAATAAGGTGGAGCATGCAGTGGGCAAAATGATGAAAACTTCTTAGATATTATTAAACATCCGAAGGCAGTAAGTTGCTGGGCCTGAGGGTTCAGCACCATACTCTCAGGGGACACTGTGGTCAATTGGAGTAACAGAATCCACAAAGACAATGCTCTAAATCCTTCTTTGGTGAGTAGCATCTGGGATCAAAAAAGCTCGATGAACTACCATCTAAGGTGGAACTATTGGTCTCTCCATGTGCAGAAGAAAGTAGAGTGATGAGAAACAAAGATGCTTGGAATCAGTTAGTCCAGCAGACAAATGGAACACGTGCACATCAGTCTCCACTACTCTGAGACCAGAACTAGATGGTCCCCAGCACCACTACCAACCGCTCAGAACGAGATCACATTAGAAGTTCCAGGATAGATTGGGAGAAAATGTGGAACAACACTCAAAATCATTTTTAAAAACGACCGAGTTTACTGATGAGAAAGAGACTGAAGGAACCTGAAATAATGGCCCTCAACCATCCTTCAAGTCTGGAAAGGAACTCTCCCTAATGGCCTAATTTTCTGCCAAAAAGTATATAGGTTTATAGGAGAGGACAACAACACTAGCAAGGTATGTTCACCATAGAATGATCAGTCATTCAAAATCAAAAGGGCAATATTTGCCTAAGGACAAAGTTGAGAAGGGATAGGAAAGAGGGTGGCCTGTAAATAGGAACCACAGAGGAGTGCAATCATTGAAATAAAACAAAGTGTATGATTTGTTGAATGTAAAACATTCACTCAGTTTACCATAAAAAGTTTAAAAATTGCTAGTTTTCACAAGTTAATCTACAACTACATTGTCCAAAATGGCAGTCACTAGTTTTGTGAAATGAGGCTAATAGAAATTGTATTCTTAAGTGTAAAATAAGCACTAGATTGAAAAAAGATGACAAAATAGATTATTATTAATTTTAATTTGATCACATGTTAAAATATAATATTTCTGATACACCAGTTTGAAGTATATTATCAAATTAATTTTGCCGGTTTCTTTCTATCTTTTTAAAGGAGGCTGCAAAATATGTGGCTTGTAATACATTTTCATTAGTTAACATTGTTGAATGATGAGCGCAACATTTCCTGTTACCAGGAAGTTGGCTTCAACAGGGAAGAAGTGATCATTTGTCTTACATTCCATTCCCTTAAGAGGTAGGGGAACTATTCCTCCTAAAATCCAAACTTAAAACAAACACTCTCCATGTTTGTCTTAAGTTTGGAAACTCTCCATGTTTGCAAAGAAAGGATTTGCTTCTCTTGTGCTCACATGCTATTATTTACTCTGATGATGAGGTTTGGGAGTGGGGGTGGGGGATGGGCAGTTGAGAAATAAGAGCTTCAGGGTGTCTGCAAGAGTTGGAGCAGTGCATTTTGTTCCCAATTAGCTGCAGCCTCTATGGATGACAGTGGTGGTGCATAAGAACGCAGTGGAGACTATGGTAAGAGAATCATTTTGAAAGTTTCATGTGTATTTCCTGAAGGTGGCTTTTAAGTGTAACATGGAGATTGTTGTTCCTTTTAGTGTAGAAATGGATTTATGCAGGAGGTTTACTGGAATCTTTTACCTACAAAGACGGATTGTTCTACAGTTTGTCTATATGAAGAAATATCAAAGGCAGAGAGAACTAAACTCACCCTCAGAGGGCATAGAAGAAAACCATTTTGATTTCCATGGTTCTAAGTGAAGGGTCCTGGTGTGGCACTATAAGATAAGCATTCAACTGCTAACCAAAAGGATGGAAGTCCAAACCCACCAGTCCTTGAAAACCCAAAATATGAAAGATAAAGTCTGGCCATCCTGACTTTAAGGAACATTCTGACTATACTTTTGGCAGATTGTTCTTTTGGCAGTCCATGGTACTTTTAATATTCTTTTACAATACCATAATTCTAATGTATCCATTCTTCTACAATCTTATTTATTCATTGTCCAACTTTCATATGCATATGGGGTTATTGAAAATACCCTGGCTTTGGTCAAGCACAGCTTAGTCCTCAAACTGATATCGTGGCTCTTGAATACATTAAAGAGGTATTGTGCTGCAGATTTGCATAATGCAATACCTTATTTGATTTCTTGACGGCTGCTTTCATGAGAGTTGATGATTGATCCAAGCAAAATGAATTCTTGGATAACTTCAACCTTTTCTCCATTTATCTTGATATTATTTATTGGTCCAGTGGTGAGGATTTTTGTTTTCTTTACAATGAGGTGCAACCCACATTGAAGGCTGTGGTCTTTGATCTTCATCAGTAAAAAATTTTAAGTCATCTTCTCTTTCAGCAAACAAGGTTGTATCACCTGCATATCGCAGGTTGTTAATGAGTCTTCCTTCAATCCTGATGCCACATTTTCCTTCATTAAATCCAGCTTCTCACATTATTTGCTAAGCATACAGGTTGAATAAGTATGGTGAAAGAATACAACCCTGGTGCACACTTTCCTTAATTTTAAACTATTTAGTGTTCCCGTGTTCTGTTCCAACAATGGCCTCTAGGTCTATGTTCAGGTTCCTCATGATCACAATTAAGTGTTCCTGAATACTCATTCTTTGCAATGTTGTCCATAGCTTGTCATGATCCACACAATTGAAAGCCTTTGTGTAGTCAATAAAGCACAGGTAAACATTATTCTGCTTTTCTCTGCTTTCAGCCAAGATCCATCTTATGTCAGCATTATATCCCTCATTCTACATCTTTATCTGAATCCTGCTTGAAACCCTGGCAGTTCCTTATCAATGTACTGCTGCAACCATTTTTTTAATTATCTTTAGCAATATTTTACTTGCATATGATATTAATGATATTGTCTGATGATTTCTACCTTCTGTTGGGTCACCTCTCTTTGGAATGGGCACAAATATGGATCTCTTCCAATCAGTTGGCCAGGGAGCCATCTTCCAAATCTATTGGCATAGATAAGTGAGTGCCACCAGTACTGCATCAATTTGCTGAAAGATTTCTATTTGTATTCCCTCAATTCCCAAAGGCTTGTTCATTGCCAATGCCTTCAATGAAACTTGGACTTCTTCCTTCAGTGTCATTGTCTCTTGATCATATGCTACCTCATGAAATGGTTGAACATTGACCATTTCTTTTTGATATGGTGACTCTTTGTATTCCTTTCACCTTCTTTTGATGGCTTGTTTTGGCTAATATGGAGCATTTTCACTGTCTCTTACCACAGATGTAGTCAATTTGATTTCTATGTATTTCATCTAGTGAGGTCTATGTGTACAGTTGTCTTTTATGTTATTTTTGAAAAAGCATTTGCAATGAAGAAGTCATTGGTCTTGCAAAATCCTATCACATGATCCCCGGCATTGTTACTGTCACCAAGGCCATTTTTTTCCAATGACTGCTTCTTCCTCTTTGTTTCCAACCTGTGCATTCCAATCACCAGTAATTATCAGTATAGCCTTATTACATATTTGATCAATTTCAGATTAAAGAAGTTGGTAGAACTCTTCAATTCCATCATCACTGAATTTAGTGGTTGGTGCATAAATTTGAGTAATATTTGTATTAACTTGTCTTCCTTGTAAGCATATGAATATTATCTTATCACAGTCACCATTGTACTTCAAACTAGATCTTGAAATGTTCTTTTGGTGAATAATGTGCTGTCATTCTTCTTCAATTTGTCAATCCTGATGTAGTAAACCATGTGATTGTTGAATTCAAAATGGCCAATACCAGTCCATTTTAGCTCACTAAAGCCTAGGATATCGAAGTTTATGTGTTCCATTTCATTTTTGACAATTTCCAATTTTCTTAGATTCATGCTTTTTTTTTTTGTACATTCCATGTTCCAATTATTAATGGATGTTTTTAAGTTGCTCTCCACCAGCAAATGAAGGTCCTGAAAACTATACTCCATTCATGTCATATGTCAATTCTACTCTGAGGAGGCAGCTCTTACCCAGTCACATTTTGAGTGCCTTCCAAAGTTGTTGCTATTGTTAAGTGCTGTAGAGTCAATCCTGACCCATAGCTGCCCTGTATAGTGTTTCCAAGGAGCAGTTGGTGAGCTTGAACCACCGACCTTGCAATTTGAAATGACTTTGCAGTCTGAAGCATTAGCCCACAGCGCCACACCAGGACTTCCAAACTTAGGGGTTCATTTTTTGGTACTATATCTGACAATATTCTGGTGCTTTTCATCATGTTGCAATATTCAATATTCTGGTGCTATCTGACAATGTTTCACTGCTATTTATAAGATTTTCAGCAACTAAGTATTTGGAAGTAGTTCGTCTCTCCTTCCTCCTATTCTTTCTTTATCAGGAGTCTCATCTGAAACCATGGGTGATCTTACAGATATTTAAAATGACTGGTGGCAGAGCTTCCAGAATCATAGCATCACTCAAGCTACCAAAGTACAGCAAACTGACTGACAAGTGGTGGTTCTGATTCACAGTGACCCAATAGGACAAAATAGAACTGCTCCTTAGGATTTCTGATCATATAAATCATTCTCCTGCGAGCAGCTAGTGGGTGTGAACCATTGACCTTTGGACTAGTACCAAACACTTAGCCCACTGTGCCACCAAGACTCCTCACATCACTGCACTACTGAAATATTATTAATGGTGTCTCATTGTCTGTAAGGTTAATGGAGAGCACAGTTAAGACAAGACATTGGCTTTATCTACCTTTGTAGCCTCCCTCTCCTATTAACTCTAATCTTTCTGTACTTTAACCAGATAGATTAACCTGAAACCATTCACCTTTGCCTGATATAATGTCACTCATTCTATTCAACATATATATTGATAACCTCTTGTGCACCAGACATTTTTCTAGACATAAAGGATATGTAAGTTAAATCAGATTTTCTTTTTCCTATCATGGAGCTTGTTGTTGATGGTGTTGTTAAGTGCCGCAGAGTCAGTTCTGACTCAGCCTGTAAATCTTGGCAGGATCAGAAAGCCTCATCTTTCTGCATGTCATGCTTATTATTTTCCAGATTTATATCAAATACATATATTATCTGATCAACTCTCTACCTGATCTGAGATCTCAATGACAGGAGCTGTGTCCTTTCTGTCTTACGCTCTACAATATCAGCCACATTCTGGGCCTCAATAAATAAATGTATGCTGAAATACTACAATCTTATTGTCTTTTGTTCAGTTCTGTTTTTATTTCTTATCTCTGTATTTTCTCGGGAATTATATAACATCCAGAGATTTGGGAAACCAAGTTTAGTTCAGAACAGTTACACAATCAAAATATGCTTTAAAGTTGTCTATTCTGAGCAGCCTTGGCTGAATGATTTAACATAGTTTTCTCTAAGTCTAAACAGTGAAGTCATTCCTGGGTTTTTATTTTGTGGGGGGAAGAAAATTCATAGCTCACCAAATGATTCTCAAAGTTAAGATAAACAGCTCTTATTACCTAAAAGATATAAAACTATTTTGACCAACAGAGGTTCATTTTAGTACATTAAAAAAAATAGGGGAGGCGGTGGTGCTGGGGGCGGGGAACGTGATAATGAGTGGTTGAGTGAGTTTTCCCGTATGAGACGGTGAGAAGTCAGGGGCCTACCTCAAAGGAGCGGGGTCACTGCACCGGGACCAGCTTGCAGCAGGCCACCTTCCGGTTCCTGGGCCCCGTGGCTCGGGGTGGCTCGCTCATGAGGAGGCGGGGAAGCGGGTGTCTGGCCCCAACCATGGAGGGTATGGACGTGGACCGGGACCCCGAGCTGATGCAGAAGTTCAGCTGCTTGGGCACCACCGACAAGGACGTGCGTATCTCCGAGTTTCAGCGACTGCTCGGCTTCCAGCTCAAACTGCCGGCTGCGCCTTCTTCCTGGACATGACCACCTGGAACCTACAAGCAGCAATTGGCACTTACTATGACTTCGAAAGCCCAAACATCACTGTGCCCTCTATGTCCTTTGTTGAAGATGTCACCATAGGAGGAGAGTCGATACTACCAGATACTCAGTTTATAAAAACATGGCGGATCCAGAATTCTGGGTCAGAGGTCTGGCCTCCCGGGGTTTGTCTTAAATACGTTGGCGGAGACCAGTTTGGACATGTGATCGTGGTGATGGCGAGATTGCTAGAGCCCCAAGAGATTGCAGATGTCGGCGTCCAGTTGTGCAGCCCGAGCAGAGCAGGAAATGTATCAGGGACAGTGGCAGATGTGCACTGCCACAGGACTCTACTATGGAAATGTCATCTGGGTGATTCTCAGTGTGGAGATAGGTGAACTTTTAGGAGTAACACAGCAGCTGTCATCTTTTGAAACGGAGTTCAACACACAGCCACATCGCAAGGTAGAAGGAAACTTCAACCCGTTTGTCTCTCCCCAAAAGAACTGACAATCAGATGAAAACAACCTACAAGACCCTGGGGGTTCCGAGTTCGACTCCAGACCAAACTGAGCAAGATCAGAATAGACTCTCACAGAACTCTGTAAATCTATCACCCAACAGTCACTCAAACAACTTCTCAGTAGTGACTTACAGTAAGGTAGGTGCCCTTGGAGAAGAGGAGAAGGGGTAAGTGGTGGGCCTTGGGATTTGTAATACCCCTAGAATGCCACACCTCGGAGGAGGTTTTTATGACTGCTTAGCTCTCCTGCCAACAGCAACAACACAAAAACCTACCCCTTCTCCCCCCACCCCCCAAATCTTCATGTCCTGTAGATGTTGCTTCATTTACATTTACTCTTGTCTCTCTGATCTGGTTTGGGGTTGAAAGAGCACAGTTAATTCTCACCTTAAAAAGAAAAGAAAGTCAAAATATCACCAGCCATACCTATAGTGTAAAATGTAAATCTAAGCTTAGAGCAATAATATACCCTTAGAATTTGTTGCTACTTTTGTTTTTCATTTGTTTTGGGTGGGATTTTCTTTGATGCAGTTGTTTGTTTTTAAGAAAAAAAGACAAGCTCAATTATTTTTCCAAAATATTGTTAATGAGCTTTTTACTTTATTTACTCTATTTGCATGTCTTCTCCTTAATGCCATTTCAGTCTATCATGGCCCATTGGCCTCTTCACTCACAACCCAGAGTGACCCAAGTGATAAAATTTTTACTTTGCATATGAAAAAAAAATTGAACTCAATATAATCAACACAGATTCACATGTTGCTAAGTTAAAATCACTGAGTCATGATTAAGGAGTGACTTATACCTGAAATTTAAGATATTTTTACTATCAGAAAAGTTATTTCATTTTCTTCAGTATTTGATCAAAATGAAATAATGCCAAGTTCCAAATGTTAATCTGACTCTAAAAATTAGAAATTGACTTTTATTGCTCTGATCTACTAGTAGAACTGAAATAAGTATAGCTGTAGTTGATTCAAAGTCCCACCTAAAACTTTTCTTGGGGATGGCACAAGACTGGGCAGTGTTTCCTTGTGCTATGCATGGGATCACCATTAGTTGGGGCTGATTCAATTATAGTTAATAAAACATCTATTTATTAAAACCCTAGACAATTTTAGAATTTACCAGACAGAATTTACTAAATGGCAGAATGATCCCAAGCTTTCGATAGTGGTATCAAAGGTTTTAAGACTCAGCCTCAGTTTCTGGCCCAACATGATAGGAGAAGAATAGAAGTAGAGGGTAATGTGGCCAGACAGGACAAGACCATGAAAGCAAAGTCAAGGAATGAGCAACAATCTACATAAAATCTATAAAGTTTGATCAGAATGATGGCCAAGTTGGGAGATGATAACATGGATAAATTATGACAAAAACACATGGATGAATTATGATGAAAATCCTGATAATCTACGTACACACGCAATGCCTCTGTGCTGTGCATACCACCTGGTTCTTAGATTTGTCTCCAAAAAAAAGTCAGGGAATGAATCCTGAAATAAATGATATTTATTTTTACCACCTGGTACCAAGAGCTTGAAAAACAAGACACTTTGACTTAAGGGGGATATGGATGACATTTCTTGCATACTTGAGTTTAGGAGCTGCAATGAAATATTGTATGTGTTTCTGAGGGAGATATTCATACAAGTGAAACTTCTGAGTCAAAGTTTATGTCTCTTTCACAGTTTGATAGATACTACCAAATTGCCCTCCAAAATTGTACTTTAAAAAAATCTTCTAACAGTGGATACTAATGCCCTTTGTCTGCTACCTTTTCAGTATTTATCATTGGCTTCGAAACTTCATTCACTTAAAATAGCATCTTTAATTTATTTCCACTGAAATGTCTCTGTTGGATCGTTTCCCGAAAGATTTTGCCCAATGTTAATTGTGTTTACCTCAATTCCCATCAAATCCAACGTCATTAATTCATCCTTATTATCTAGTTCCATTGAAGAAGTATGGGATAAAGGTGAAGGACAAGAAGGCTCATTTATTAAATAAAAGTTGACACTTTATAGACAGTATTTCTAAAACTGTTAAAAATATAATAGCAGTTCTAGAAGTGTGGTCCCCAGATAAGGATTCGCAGTATCACCTGGGACCTTTTTAGTAATGCAAAATATATCATCCCACCCCAGACAAATAGAATCAGAAGCTCTGGGGCTGAGGACCAGCAGTCTATTTTCTATTCTCACAAGCCCTCTATTAATGCTGTCAGTTCTGACTCACAGTAACCGTGTATAGGGTTTCTGAGGTTGTAAAACCTCATCTTTCTTCCACAGAGCAGTTGGTGGCCTCAAACTCCTGACCTTGTGATTTTCAGTCCAGGATTTATTATACAGAGTCTAATCTGTACCCAGGAGTCCTAGTGTGGCATGGAGGGCTAATGCATCAGACTGAAACGTTATTTGAACTGCAAAGTTGGTGGTTCAAGCTCACCAGATGCTCCTCGGAAACCCTATAGAGGGTCGCTGTGGGTCAGAATTGACTCAGTGCCACTTAACAACAACAATCTGTACCCTAAATTATGTGAAGAAGCCCTGGCAGTGTGATGGCTATGCAATTGGCTGTTAATAGAAAGACCTCTTCAAATAGTGGTTTCAGCCCACTGATCCTGTGGCTAATAAATAACCCTAACCATTATGCCACCATGGTGCCTTCATCTGAAAGTGTATTTAACTCCTAGGACTGCTATACAAAGTACCACAAAGTACAAGACTCTAAACAACAGAAATGTATCATAGTCCTGGATACTCATAGTCTGAATTTAGGGTCTAAGCAGATGCATTTTGGCATTCCTTGATTTGTAGATACATCTTCCTATGGTCATATTCCCATGTGTCTCTCTGTGTCACTTCTCTTTTGTAAGTACAGCACTCAGATGATATTAGGGCCTACCCTACCCTTATATGACCTCTCACTAATTTAAATGATAGCATCTTCTATCTAAACAATGTACACAAATACTAGTCAATAAGACTTTGACCTTTCTTTTGAGGATACAATTCAATCTATAAAATAGGGCAAAAGCAGCTTTGATACTTAACAGGGTTCGGAAGTCCTTTTTTCTTCCAAAATTTATGACATCATTCACGGGCCATACAAAATATCAACTTAAAAATTAACCTGCTATATTTTGTCAAGCATTTAATTAACTCACACCTAATGTGATGGCTAGAGTCCTAGTGTGGTGCTGTAGGTTAATTCACTGGTCTGCAGGGTCACTTTGAACCGAAAGGTCAGTTGTTGAAGCTCACCAGCCACTCATCAGAAACCCTATATAGGGTTGCTATGAATCGGAAACCAACTCGATGGACTTAACAACAATGTGATGGCTGGAACTGTTGCCTTAGCGGGGTCAGACCAAATAATTCTGCGGGCCTTATACAGCCTGTGAACCGGTCATTCCCCATCCCTGCTTTATAATATACCTGAGTGAATAACAAGGATCTCTTGAGTTGATCTTCAGGAAGAAGCAATACATTCCTTTTTTGGTCAAATAATTTTTAAAACAGAAAAAAACAATAGCGAACAACTTAAGGAAATGGAAAACCCCAGGGTTGTACAAACTGATAATGTGCTCAGCTGATATATAAACCTTTGGAGGTTCAAATGCAGCATCTCAGAAGAAATGTATGGTACCTCAGAAGAAATGTATGGCAATCTGCTTTCAAATAATCAACCATTGAAAGCCCCATGGTGCAAGTTTTACTTTAAGACACATGAAGTTGTCATTGTGCTGGAATTGACTTGATGGTCACGGGGGTGGGGGGGGGAGTAGGTAGTATGGTGTAGTGTTGTTCTCTAAATTTATTATGCATCAGAATGAACTGGAGGATTTGTTAAACCCAGATTACTGTGCCCCATTCCCAGAGTTTCTGATTTATCAAGTCTAAGATTATTAGAATCTGCCTTTCTAGCAGATTCCTAGGTGATGCTGATGCTATAAAAACCACTGGGCTGGGGGGATCAGATTTGCTAATCAGAAAATTTGAATTTCTAATTTTCTTAAATTTTCTGCATGTCTTCAAGCTGAACATACAATTGAATTGTACGTTCAGCTTGAACATACAATTGGACAAATTTCTGATTTGTGACTTCTCATTTGTAATTACGTGTGGTAATAGAATGCGATTGTCAAGGAGCCCTGGCCCAGTGTTTGTCTCCTAATGGGAAGATTTGAACCCACCAGCCACTCCATGAAAGAAGAAGAAGTCTGCTTCCACAAAATTGACACTTCTTATGAAAGTTCTACTCTATCCCAAAGAGTCAGAATTGACTGGAAGATAGTGGATTTAATGAGCTTGTCCAGAATTGTTGTGAGGAGCAAATGAGGTGATGTAGGAAAACATACATGAATGTTGGTGAATAATGGGAGCTTTCAGCCCTTTTTCTTTATTTTAAAACTAAACAAAACTCTCTCTGCAAATTTATTTCTGAAAGACTCTACTCTGCTTTTCTTGGGACTGAGTTAACAGTGGTAGGTGAGTATACAAGTATGAATATTAGTGGAAATTCTGGTGCACACTCTTGATGATATATCCAATAGTGACCTCTTCCTTTTTTTTAATGTGAACAGAATCTTATTTTTGTTCAAATATATGGTAGCTTTTTATTCAAGAAAGAAGAGTCTCTCACCTAGGCTAGACACAAATCATGTTTAGTCTAAGCTCATCTTGGTAACCTTACTTCGCTTTTCCTGTGATTTGTATAGGATGTGAGCTTATGATGTAATTCTAGCTAATGGAATCTGAGAAGCAACTTGGCTCTGTGAAAGTTTTTTATATCTAGATAAAATGCAGAGAGTCATGAGAAGAAATACTTTTTTCTTGGTTCTATTTGAATGGATGCAGAGGAAATATTGGAAGCTGAAACAACCATCTTATCATTGTGAGGGAAAGCTGGAACCATACAGAAGTAGAATAAAACTATGATTTTGAAACTCTCAGTTAAAACAACTTTGGAATACCTACTTCTTGATTTCTTATTATGTTACACAACAATTATATAAAATTCCCTTAAGTGCTCCTTAGCACTTAAGACAAATAACCAGGTTTCTTCCCGCCCAAGATATTCTATTGTAATTAAACGCATTCTAGGTTTTGTTGTTGTTGTTAAATGCCGTCGAGTCAATTCCAACTCATAGCAACCCTGTATAGGGTTTCCAAGGAGCATCTGGTGAGCTTGAACCACCGACCTTGCAGTTCGAACAGCTTCGCAGTCTGGTGCATAAACCCACAGCACCACACATAACTCATGCCTAATCATTCTTCTCTATGAAATAGAAAGCCCTCAAGTGTTTTGCTTTTTCATTCACATGTTCACTCACTTTTCTTGACTGCTAAAGGCCTTTGGGAAGTAGCCCTACTAGTACTCTGTTATGGACATTTCATATACATTGAATCATATAAGTATATAGTTGTTAGGGTCTGGCATCTTTCATTTAGTCGATTGTCTCTTTACACCCTCCCAAACCTACAAACTGAACGCTAGACCCACACTACAGTAAAAGCCAACATCTGTATACCTCTGTTGACAACCAGAAAAAAATGACAAAAGATACCCTCTTTCTTCTGTCTTGAAAGCATTTGTGAATGCATCTACTGGGCAAAAATCTAAGTGAACAAAGTGTGAAGAATATTTAGCTTTCTAGCCTCCACAGTTCAACATGGAACACTAGTAGAGAGTTGCAGTGAATGCTGATTTCTAAGCTACCATACCCCAATCAGAATTTTCTTGTGCTGCGACTTCACTTGTCTTCTTAACTGAAGGGTGTCACCCATTTTCTGTGCCTTGTTCTCTATGCTTCTGGAGTTTTGAAAGCTATGTAACTTTGCTGAATATTTTCTGTCTGTCTCTCTAAACCTACTCTCCACTCTTCCAAATCAAGGAGGAAAATGTTGACCTTTAGGTTTTATTTGATTTCCTCTCATCAACATTTAAACACCCTACATTAATGGGCAAACTTCTTCTTTGGCTAGTTGTTGAATGGCAGGTCCAGCAGGAAAAGTGGCAAATAAGAAGAAAATGAAGTTAAATTGGTTTCCTTACTGTGCTATCACCACAAGTCCGTCTGTGTTCCTTTGCTCTGAGGTGGCCCTTGCCTATTTTCTCTGGGGCTCTGTCACCCTTCCCTGTCTTAATACTTTAAGTATAATGGTAGTAATAATTCTCAGATGCTCCTAGATATGGGTTGCTTTGCCTTCCTTGAGCTTGTCTGTACTTTTGTAAACAGTTCTTTCTATTAAACCCTTCTAACTTCCGATTTTTGAGTGTGCCAGTTATTTCCTATTTATAACCTGCCTCAGAAACTGATGTCTTTCCAATAGATTTGTTTCTTGTTTGAGTTTACCTGAGTTACTTTCTGTTGTCTGCAACCAAGAACCCTGATTAATATAGGTAAAGTGTTTCATTTAAATAAATTGTTGTTGTAAGATGCCATCAAGTCGATTCCAAATCAAAGTGACCCCATGTAACAGAGCAAAACTGCCCTAGAGGAGCAGATGTTACAAATAAACCTTAACATCTACTTTTGTATTTGAGAACAGATGTATTTATAATTTTATTTAGAAATGATTGAAAAAGTTTTTGTTTCTAACCATGAAAATCTGTTTGCAAGATATCTTTATGTTCTAACCAGTAAATGAAAATGGGACTTCCAGGCAACTTCAAATGCAAATTCTTTATAATGTACATTCTGTGGGAATTTACATGCCTATTTGTCAAAAATTACTTTACAAAATAAGAACGAGATTTTATATCTAATTATGGAGGATAAAAATTATTACTTGTTTTATTCTAAAGTATCAAATTTGCCCACTTTTTTCCACTTCTACAACTAACAACATAAAGTTATGAATTGCATTTTGTCAATTTCATTGCATTATTTCATAGCATATTTAATTTAATTTATTTATCCAAGTACATCATACTCCAAATCAAAACAAAAAATATTTTCTTTATCTATATGTTTTATATCTAAATAGAAATATGGTTCTAATTATTAGTAAGATTGTCTCTTCTCCTATATTAATAATATCAAAGGGGCAAATTACTATGTTCAACAAATATTTATTCAGTACCAGGCAGTATTAAGCAATGGACCATAAGGTTGGTTTGAACCACAAGGTCAGCAGTTCACCAGTTGCTCCTTGGAAACCCTATAGAGGGTTGCTATGAGTTGAAACCAACCTGATAGCACTTAACAACAACAACAGGCTATTCTTCATGCTGGACAGATGAAGATGAACAAGAGTGACTAATAGTTTCAAATTGGAAGCCTACATTCAACAAATAATAACAGATCATTTCTGCTATGAAGGAAAAATGCTGTGTTCAGTAAGACTACCCTTATTTCCTCTGGAGAAGGGATGAAGGAGGTATTAAGGAAGATTTCTGTGACTAAATAGCATTTAAGCTAAGAGTTAAAGATAGATAGGAGCAAAAATATCCAAGTGTGTACAAAAGCTGTGAGACGGAAAGAAGCTTTGTACATCATACAAGTTAGAGAACTAAAAAGAAGTTAGTTCACAAAAGGCATTACAGTTACTGAAAGTTTCAGATTTTAACCAAAGAGAAAAATGTGAAATCACTGAAGGATTTTTCATCGGCAGTCATAAGAGCAGATTTGCATTGGAAAAAAATTACTATAGCTCCTCCATGAAGAATGAATTGAAAAGTCAAGCCCAACTCAATCGATTCTGATTCATCGTGACCCTGTTGGACAGAGTAGAAAGAACTGCCTCATAGGGTTTCCAAAACTATAATCTTTACAGAATCAGACTGCCACATTTTTCTCTCAAAGAGTGGATGGCCTTTTGGTTAGCAGCCCAGTGCTTAAGCATTGTGCCACCAATGCTCTTAAGCCTTCCAAATCCAGTGCATATTTTAAAACCAATAAATCAATAAACCAATTAAATTTTCTTTTTTTAAAAGAATGAATTGAGAAAAGACCAAGTGGGTATGTGTGTTCAGCCTTAGTAGACACAGAAATGGAAATGATTAAGCTTGCACTGGGTCTGCTGTGTCCAGTATGGTAGACACTAGTCATGTGTGGCTATTGAAATCTTGAAATGAAGCCAGTCTTAGTAATGAAAAAATTTTTAAATGTTATTAATATCAATATGTTTTATAATGTTAAAACGTACTATTTTGAATACGTTGAATAAATAACATATTCTATGAAGATTGTTTAACTTCTTAAATGTGAATACTAAAAAATTTAAATTAAATATAAGGCTTGCATTATATTCATTGGACAGTTATGGCTTAGAGAGTTCATAATGGAGAAGGAAGGAAGTAACATATTTAAGAATTGCTTATGAAACTAAATGAACTATTTTGTGATTTACTGTGGAAGTGGGGGTCATTATACATGTTATGCTGTGAATAGTAGTATAGATAATTAGTTCCTGAAATATTGAAGGGCACCTTGTTGTTGTTAGTACTGTTGAGTTGGTTCCGACCCATAGCAACCCTGTATAGGGTTTCCGAGGAATGCCTGAACTCAGCCCTAGAGATAAGAGACAAAATAAGATAGAGAATCATCCTGGAAGGAAAAGAAGGAGATAGCACTGTATGGTAGGTTACTAATACAAAAACAGAACAATGTTCATAATTAAAGAAATTGGGTTATAGAATGTTGTTGTTTTTAAGTCCCATCAAGTTGATTCCTACCCATAGCGATCCTGTATAGGGTTTCCAAGGAGCAGCTGATGAGCTTGAACCACGGACCTTGCAGTTCAAATAATCTTGCAGTCTGGCGCATTATCCCACAGCGCCACACCAGGATTTCGATAGAATAGGGAGTTCATGATTACTATTCTCTCTACATTTGTGGATATTGAAATTTCTAGAATGAGAAGTTGATGTTGAGTTTTTTGGTGGTCTAAAATGAGAAGGACGTATTCACTGGGAAGGATTCACCCAAACTATAAATAAATTTCTGTAAAGTAGTAAAATTATACATACACAATTTTATATAGCTATATTAATTATATATATAGCTAAATTAAAAACACAATAGATGCACATCTGAAGGTTTAGTGAAGCTCGTCAAATGAAGAAGTATCATTTACATATGCTCTCTCCTATGGTAATAATGGAGTCCTGGTGTGGCAGTGTAGGGTAAACACTAGATTGTAAGGTTGGTCTGAACCACAAAGTCAGAGGTTCCTATTCACCAGCCACTCCTATACAGGGTCACTGGGAGTCAGAACCGACTCAATGGCACTTAAACACAAGAACAACAACATGGTAATAACAAGTAATTTGAGATATCAGAATATAACAAATGTAGGTATTCAAACATAAGTGAGAAAAAGAGAGAATAAGAAAGTTTAAGTAATGATCCTTGAAATTCCATCTCTTTTCATTGACCCAACAAAGGAACAGATATTTAAAAATAAAACTGAAATTTCAATCACTTGCAGAATAACATTAAATAAGTTATATCAAAAAGATAGTATATTACAGTTTCATGGTTTCCAACTAAGATTTTAGCCAATGTAGAGTAAATATTGATTATATCTCTGTGTTTGGTACAATGTAATAGTATGAATATAAATTCAAATTCCTGGGATTTTAAGTATGATTCCAATGCCAGCAAGTGATAGATCATGTCCCAATATCTTTTTCCTTCTCTAGGCATGAATACACTAGAATTCTAAGGGAAGTGAAATAAAATCAGCATTTCAAGTTATAATGCTTGCATTAAAATTTTCCACTCATTGAAACCATGGAAAAACTTGTTCTTGCAGTTCTTTCACAAATTTATTAGAAGCATATAACTTTGTGAAAAAATAAATGATTTTACTTGAATATAGGACAAGAATAGAAAATTCACAAATAGTATAGATAAGAATTAAGTATTGAAAATATTGATCTTTCAAATTAACAGGTTGTCAGGATTATTCAGAAAAAATGCATTTGAAACATCTGATCAACTATTTGAAATAACTCTATAATAAAAGAGAATTCAATTCCTAACACCATGTGCCAAAATATACCAAAATAAATGTCATATAGGTTGAATATATAAATGCAAAATCAAACAAAATGTTAATGAATACATAAGTGATTATTCATATAAGCCCAAAACCATAAAAGAGGAGAATGATAGATTTAACTTTGTAAAATTTAGTACATTAAAGACACTTTAGAGACTTCCAATAAGATGGCATGTTACACGAACTCTCTACAAAAAAGATACAAGGGACCCAATGAAACAGACACAGATGAAAATCCTTGAACCCTGAAATTCAGAGTAAAGGTTTCAGAAGTGGATTGAGTGCTTTCTTGGAGAAGATGAATAGGGACAGCAAGAGAGGAAGACTAAAGGGTACACAACTGGTCAAAGGTAGCACAACCATCTTGAACTTTTGTGAGCAGTTTTGGTGACAGAACGTGGTCTGGCAGAGAAGATTCACACAGGTGATGGGAAAGGTTTGATTTCTTCTTTTTCCCCACATTCCCCTGGTGTCCAGAGGTGTGGCCTGCTCCCAATTTCAGTGCAGACCTTGCTCTCTAGGAGTTCAGAACCACATAGTTGGGAGCCACGCAAGGTGAAGTGTGGACTGGCTGCACCGCTTTAGTGCCTGGAATCTGGTGGGTGCAACTCAAAACCCATAGAACCTACAAAGCCGCCAGACCAATTTTAGTTTAGCAGAAACCCTCAGATCAATCACCCTGCTGTCAGCTGCCACTTGTCATCAGGAAAATACTAGCAGACATTGAAACCGGCTCCATCATGGGCTTCCATGAACTACTTCCAGACTGAGTAGCCTGAACATAGATAACATCTAGACCTATAAAAACTCAATCTAGAGTCAGGCACAATACAGTCACATCACTCCTGCACCCACTTCTTGAGTTCTTTGGCTGGTAGGTACCTCCCAGAGTTTTTTCTTCTTTGGGTCCAACAGCTACACTGGGTTTTTGGTTTGAGTTTTGATTTTGGATTTTTCCTTTCATTGTTTTGTTTATTCTTTCTTCTTCATCTCTTTCCATTCCCTTAAATTTTATCGTGTCTCTGCTTTTTTTCCTTGTTTCTTATTTGTCTCTTTTATTTATCTTTTTAATCTTTCTTTACTTCTCTACTCTCTTTCTCTTTTCATCATCCTTCTGCCTGGTTCTTCTTAAATGTTTACTGCTCTTACTTTTGTCTTCTATATCTCCATTTCCCTGTCACTCTTTTGCCTTTATGGTAATTATATTCTTTTTTCTGGTTGCTGCCAGTTTTCATTTCTTTTTCCTCTTTATTATTTTCTCTTTTCATTTTTGGTTTCTTGGTTTTTTATTCTGTTTTGTTTTCTTGGTGTATGTGTGGGAGGAGATTTCTCCTCTTTTCCACCTGACAGGAGATAGCAACTCTTCCAAAATACCAGCCACAACCATACTTTCTAAAGTTCTACCTACTGGGCAAGAGTCAGTACTCCCTAGAGACACAGGAAGGAATGCAGTAGTTAAAGTGAATAGAGGTAAATGCTGTTACCTGTTGGCACATAGATGACTTTGCAATCATTGTAATAAAGTATATGATTTCTTAAATGTAAAATAGATGATCTGCTCAGTATACCTTCACTCAATTCAAAATAAAAAGTTTTTTAAAATTTTTAATGAATAATATAAAAGTTATCATGCAGAGGCTTAAAAGCCTCTGGTGGGTTAGGTGCCTCCAAGGGATTAGGTGTTCCCAGTAAAGGAAGAGTCTAAGCAGGAGAGTGAGGATGGGAGTCGGGAAAGATAGCAACAAGTCTTGAGTGGAAGGCTAAGGAACTTGTTCTTTTTTTCCAATAAACAGTGAGCTCAGGGAGGAAAACAAAAGGTACTCTAAATTAAATGACAGATTACAACATTTAAGAAATGTCTACAACATAAAAGTTAATGTACTTAATATAGGAATACTAAAGAATAAGATAAACATCTAGTTAAGATGTAGGCAAAAGACTTGAAATAGAAATTTCCAAAGTAAAAAATACGAAATACCATTTCATGTAACTCTAAAAGATTCTTGAAAATAATAACTACTACTCTGAAATCATAGGTGCTTCCATATTCTGTTGTAAAACTTAATATGATATTTTTGGGGGGCAATTGCAATATATTTTAAAACCTAAAAAAAATGTATCTGTAATCCAGAAATTCTCTTACAGAAATACAGTTAGGTAAATAATCATAGGTATGCATAAACAATACATGAACTCAAATATTCATTAAAATTTTATTTAAAATAATGAAAATTAAAACAGCCTACATTTCTAGGAAGAGAAGATGATTAAATAGAAGACATTACAGGCATGGAATGAAATGTCATTCAGGAATGAAGTGCAGATAAATACTTAACATTGTTTAAGTGTGTCTATAATACAATTTTTTAATTGACAAAAAGAAAATAGAACTATAGAATTGTTGTTGTTGTGAGCCATCGAATTGGTTCTGACTCACAGTGACCGTGGATAGTGTTTTTGAGAACAACTCGCAGTCCAGTGCTTATATTAAAGTGCCACACCAGGTCTGTAAGAATATACACCAACATATATATGGGATTATATAGTTGTTTCTAGGTGGTGGCATTATGGATGATTAGATAATAGCATTTATTTTTCCTTTTGATTTGTCAGAATTTTATGAATTTCCTCTTATTTCTAGTTTCACTAATTTATAAAAACCATGAAAAAGTTCAAGTATTTGAGAAAAGTTTAGAGAATAATACAAGCATCCCAGAACTGAAAACTCTATTGTGCCAAATCTTAAAAATATTTTGTAGTACCAATTTCAATGTGTTAAAACATTTTGTTAAAACACCTAAAAGAATGTTAAAATGTTTAGGATGAAACACTTCCTGACATTAAAATAAAGGCATTCAACATTGTTACCTTTTATGAAAGAACAAAAAATCAAGTGAACACTGGAATCGCCTATACTTTCTACTTAGAAATAACAGTTGAAATGAAGTTTAGAGAGAAAAACATCAAACATCGCCTATAAATGTTGCTGAGTAGAGGAAACAGAGATCAGCCCTTGGATGGACACAACAGGTAGAACTTGGAGGTGGAAAACCTGAGAGCAGTTACAAGAGGAAGTTTTCCGGAAATGTGAATACCAATTTTTGTATGCGATATGCAAACACAGCCTTGTTAGCTGAAAGGAAAGAGGACTTGAAGCACTCACTGGTGAAGAATAAAAACTATAGCTTTTGCTGTAGATAACACCTAAATATCAAGAAGACAAAAATCCTCATAAATGGACCATTATGCAATAGCTTGATAAACAGAGAAAGGATTAAAGTTACCAAGGATCTTCCATTATACTTGAAGCCACAGTGAACACTAATGGAGGCAGCAGTCAAAAACTCAAATGATGTATTGTACTGGA
>NW_006408561.1:14445889-14449540 GCF_000296735.1 Chrysochloris asiatica | reverse complement strand
GAAAACCCTGTACAGGGTCGCTATGGGTCAGAACTGACTCCCTGGCATCCCGCCACACCACCACTCAAAAAAGGTTGGAATTAGTTTGATTTTTCTCCGTCAAAATGGAGAAACCTAACTGAATATTTAGAGGCCTAGCCTCCGAAACTGGACTAAATTAGCATTAGAGTTATGCTATGACTTCACTAAAATAGCTTTAAGATTAGTCTCAAAAAAGCAAAATGACCTGTAAATAATGTCAATCTGCTGTACAAGACCTCTTTAAAATCTTCAAGAGTAAAGATGTCAGTTTGAGGACTAAGGTGCGTCAGACCCGAGCCATGCTATTTTCTATAGCTTCATACGCATGCGGAAGTTGAACAACAAATAAGAGACAGTGGAAGAATTGATGCATTTGAGTTCTAGTGTTTGAGAAGAATTTTTAAAGTTCCATAGACTGCCAGAACAAGCCAATCTGTATTAGAAGTACAACCAGAATGTTCCTTAGAAGCCAGGATGGTCAGACTTCATCTCTCATTCTTTGGACATATTATCAAGAGAGATCAGTTCTGGAGAAGGACATCATGCTTGATCAAGTGGAAGGTCTTGAAAACGAGAAAGACCCCCAATGAGATGGACTGGCACAGTGACATCAACAATTGGCTCAAGCATAACACCAGTTGTCAGTACAATGCAGTACCAGGCAATGTTTCCTTTTGTTGTGCATAAGGTCTCTATGAATTGGAACAGAGTAAACAACATCCAACAACATGGAGTACAGCACTCTAGAGAACAGTAACAAAAGAAAGATGTCAAGAGTGTAAAAATCACAAGGCTAAATTAAGAGCCCAACAAAAATGAATAAACATATGGTAAAGTAGAAAAATACGACACATAACCTAGAGTCCTGCTGTGGTGCTGTGGAATAATGCCCTAGACCGCAAGTTCAGTTTGAACCTCAGGGTCAGTGGTTCAGATTCTCCAGCTGCAACTCAGAAACCCTATGCCAGGTTACTTATGAGTCAGAATCGACTCAACAGAACTTAACAACAAAAACAAAAATCTAGAGAAAAATTAGTTAAAACGAATTATACCTCCAAATTACAGAGATGATAAAATTTGCAGAGGAGAACAATAACAAAGCTGCTATAAATATATTCTATATATCAAATGTATAAAAGAAATATAAAATAATGAATTGAGAAATGGCTGTTGCTACGTGCTGTCTAGTAGTTTACAATTCATAGTGACCCTGTATAGCAGGGGTGGGGAACCTTTTTCCTGCCAGAATTTATAGCATCATTTGTAGGCCATACAAAATGAACTTAAAATCAGCTTAACAATTAGCCTGCTATATTTGTTCAAACATTTAATTAACTCACCCTTAATGTGATGGTACTGGAATTCTGCCGTAGCATTGTAAAATAAAGCACTGGTCTGCAAGGTAGGTTTGAACAGCAGGGTCAGCAGTTCAAAGTCACTAGCCACTCCTTGAAAACCCTATACAGGGTCATTATGAGTCAGAACCGCCTTGATAGCATTTAACAACAACAACAAATGTGATGGCTGGAATTGCCGCTGCCTTTACAGGGCCACGCCAAATGATTTCATGGGCCTTATATGACCCATGGAGTTCTGGTGTGGCAATGCAGGTTAGTGTGCTGGACTGCAAGATTGGTTTAAACTGCAAAATGGGTGGTTCAAGCCCTCCAGAGGCTCCTTGGAAACGCTATACAGGGTTGCTATGAGTCGGGACCAACTCCATGGCACTTAGCAACAACATATGGCCCTTGGGCCAGATGTTCCCACTACTACTGTATAGGGTTTCTGAGACTTTTCATCTTCTAGGGAGCAGAAAGCCACATCTTTCTCAGGAAGAGCGACTTGTGCTCTCAAAACGCAAACCTTGTAGTTCAAAATCCAATGTTTATCACATGGAGTAACTGCAGTCCAGAATTGAGAAATACAATATATGAAAAAGAACTAAAAGGAACATCAGGAAACAAACACATATATTTGATTATTGAATGAGATTAGTAACAGATTAAACATTGACTGGGATTAGCAACAGATTAAACATTGACTGGGATTAGCAACAGATTAAACATTGACTGGGATTAGCAACAGATTAAACATATACAAAGAAATAGAAGGATTTAGAAGGCATAATATAAAAAAAATAAGCATAAAGAGAAAAATATTGATAAAATGTGTCATTGTAACATAAAAGAATGCAGAAAAGGAGAGGAGAATATACTTGGAGAAATGATGCATGATAGTTTTCAAAAATAATAAAAACTTACTCATAGCTCCAAAAGGTTCAACAAACCCAAGGGAAAAAGCACTTAAATAACATCTTGACAAGTAACTTAATAACCAAATTCTTAAAAACAGTGATGAAGTGGTAAAAGTAAAAAGCAGCGAAAGAAGACATATCAAATATAAAAAAAAACAAAGGTAAGAATAACAACAGATTTCTGGTTATAAACTACAAAAACCAGAAGACATGATAGAAACATCTTTGAAGTGCTAAAAGAGAAAAATTGAGAGCATAGTATTGTTTACTGCGATCTCTTTTTAAAAGAAAGATGATTTTTTTTTCCAAATAAACAATAGCCAAGAGAATGTTTCACTAAAGTTTAAAATAAAAAAGTGGTTTAGTCAAAAAGAAATTATGTCAGATAATTATTGGAATATACACTAAAGAATAAAGAGATGAGCAATGATAATTATAAATACAAAAATATTTCTCACGTTTTAACTTCTTTGAAATATGGTTGACAATTTAAAACAAAAATAATGAGACATACATGGTATAGAAGTAAAACTTGAAAACAACATGAGAGGAGAACAATGCGATAACAGTAGGGGAAGATGCTGTCGATGAAATGGTATAATATTACTTGAAAGCAGACAATAATGAGTTTTAAACTCTGGAGTGATTATTTTTTTTAAAAATCACAGAAATACAGATAATAAGATAATAGTACAGATATGGAAATTTTTAAATATCAGTGAAGGGCAGGGAGGAAGAATAATAGAAAAAAGAGCAGATATAACAATTAGAAAATAAGTTGCAATTAAAAGACAGATTCAACACTATGCGGTCTAAAATCACTTGTTTTTATATGTATTGTTGTTAGATGCCATCAAGTCAGTTCTGATTGATAGGGACCCTAAGCACAACAGAACAAAGATCTGCTCAGATATGAACCATGATAATAATTGTTATGTTTGAGCCCATTGATGCTATTACTGTGTCAAACCATCTTCGTCTTTATCACTGACCCTCTATTTTACTAAACCTGAGGTACTTCTCCAGGGACTAGTCCATCCTGATAACATTTCTGAAGTATGAGAAAGGCAATCTCGACATCCTAGCTTCTAAAGAACATTCTGGTGTACTTCTTCCAACACAAATATGTTTGTTCTTCTGGAAGGCCATGGTACTGTTAATGCTTTCCCACGCATATTTGGAGATTGAAAATGCTATGGCTTGGTTCAGGTAGACCTGCTCCTGAACTTTAAAGAGGTCTTGAGCTGCAGATTTGCTAATAAAATATGTTGTTCGATTGGTAGACTGCAGCTTTCATGAGAGCTGATTATGAATGCAAGCAAAATGAAGTTGTTAACCCCCTTCTAAGACTAAGCCTCAAGAGAAGTACATGAGCA
>NW_006408561.1:14393962-14445426 GCF_000296735.1 Chrysochloris asiatica | reverse complement strand
TGAGCACAAAAAGTGTTCTAGAATACCTATGCTTTGCAATGTTATCCATATTTTGTAATTCACGTAACTGAAACCCCTTCCATAGTCAATAAAGCACAACAATCATCATTCTGGTGTTCTCTGCTTTCAGCCAAGATCCATCTGACATCAGCAGTTATATCCCTTATTCCACATCCTCTTCTGAATCCAGCTTGAAGTTCTGGGAGTTCTTTGTTGATGTACTGTTGTAATCATTTTTTAATTATCTTCAGCAACATTTTAATTTTATGTGATATTAAAGATGTTGTTTGATGATTTCTGCATTCTGTTGAGTCACCTCTCTTTGAAATAGGCACAAATATGGATCTCTTCCAGTCAGTAGACCAGGTAGCTATCTTCCAAATATCTTGGCGTAGATGAGTGAGTGTTTCCAGTGCTACATCAGTTTTTTTTTAAAGACTGCAATTTTTATCCATCATTTCCTTGAGCCTTTTTTCCATCAATGCCGTCAGTGCAGTTTGGACGTCTTCCTTCAGTACCATGGGTTCTTGATCATATACTACCTCTTGAAATGGATAATCATAGACCATTTCTTTTTGGTACAGTGACTGGTATACCTTCCATTTTTTTCTGATGCTTTCTCTATCATTCAATATTTCACCCATGCAATCCTTAAATATTTCAAGTCAAGGCTTGAATGTTTCATTTAGTTCTTTCAGCTTGAGAAATGCTGAGCATGTTCTTCTCTTTTGACTAACTTCAGGTCTTTGCACATTACATTATAATACTTGACTTTGCCTTTTTGAACTGCCCTTTGAAATTTTATATTCAGCTTTTTTATTTCCTTATTACTTCCATTTGTTTTTACATCTCTATGCTAGAGAGCAAATTTCAGAGTCTCTTGTGACATCCATTTTGGTCTTTTCTTTCTTTCCTGTCTTTTTAATGACCTTCTGCTTTCTTCCTATATGATATTCTTGATGTTTTCCCACAGTTTTTCTGTCCTTTGGTCATTAGTGTCTAATGCATCAAATCTGTTCTTGAGATGGTCTCTAAATTCGGGTGGGATATATTCAAGGTCATATTTTGGCTTTTATGGGCTTCTTTTAATTTTCTTCAGCTTCAGCACGATCTAGTAAATGGTCTGTTCCACAGTTGACTCCTGTCCTTGTTTTGTCTTATGCTGTTGAGCTTTTCCACCTTCTTTTCTCACAGATGTAATCGATTTGGTTCTTATCTGTTTCATCTGCTGAGATACATATGTATCTTACATTGTTTACAGAATGTATTGGCAGTTAATAAATCATTGTTTGTTGTTAAATGCCATTGAGTTGGTTCCGATTCGTAGCAACTCTATATAGGGTTTCCGAAGAGCAGCTGGTGGGTTTCAATGGCTTACCTTATGGTTCACAGTCCAATGCTGATCCTATAGAGCCACATCAGAAGTTCTTAATAAGTTATAGGTCTTGCAAAATTCTATCATACAATCTCCAGCATAATTTCTATCACAAGGCCATATTTTCCAACTAGCGATCCTGTCCCTTTGTTTCCAACCTTTGCAATCCAGTGACCAATAGTTATCAATGCTTCTTGATAACATGTTTGATCAATTTCAGACTGAAGAAGTTGGTAAGAATTATCTAATTTCATCACCATCGGCTATTGTGGTTGTGTATAAATTTAGATAATAGTGTCTTAACTGTTCTATCTCCTTGTTGTTGTGAAGTGCTGTAGAGTCAGTGCTGACCCATAGCGGCCCTGTATAGGATTTCCAAGGGGCAGCTGATGAGCTTGAACAGCCGACCTTGCAGTTCAAACAGTTTTGCAGTCTGGCGCATTAACCCACAGCACCACACCAGGACTCCATGTAGGGGTATGGATATTATGCTATCACAGACAGCATTCTACTTTAAGACATATATTGAAATGTTTCTTTTCATCATGAATATGATACCATTCCTCTTCAATTTGTCATTCCCAGCATAGTAAATCATATGATTGTTAGATACAAATTAGCCATTTCAGATCACTAATGCCCAGAATAATGATCTTTATGTGTTCCTTTTAATTTTTGACAACTTCTAATTTTTGTAGAGTTATACTTCTTACATTTCATGTTCTTATTATTAATGAATGTTTATAGCTGTTTGTCCTCATTTTTAATTGTGTCCCATCAGCAAATGAAGATCCTGAAAGCTTTACTCATTTTGTGCCATCATGGTGGTCAACTCTACTTTGAGGTAGCAGCTCTTTCTCAGTTGTATTTTGAGTGTCTTCCTACCTTGGGCAGTTCATCTTCTAGCACTATATCTGACAATGTTCTGCTCCTATTCATAAGGTTTTCAGTGGCGAAGCATTCAAAAGTAATTCGCCTCTCCTTCTTCCTAGTCAGTCATAGTCTGGAAGCTCCAGAGAAACCTATTTACCATGGATGATCCTGCCGGTATTTTAAATACCAGTGGCATAGCTTTTGTCATCATAGCAACACGTTAGCCACCACAGTATGACAAATTGACAGGATTGTGGTGGATTTTGATATATAGACACAGATAAATTAAAAGCATTTAAAAAGATATACAAACCAAACATTAATCAAAAGAAACTGAAATGCTTGTATTAATAGTTGATAGCTGCAAGCATACATTGACAGAGAAATTCTGGAAGTTCAAGCCGGATTCAGAAGAGGCCGTGGAATGAGGAATCTCATTGCTCATGTCCAATGGATGTTGGCTGAAAGCAGAGAATATCAGAAAGATGTTTACCTGTACTTTATTGATTATGCAAAGGCTTTTGATTGTGTGGATCATGACAAGCTATGGAAAATATTGTGAAGTATGCGTATTCCTGTACACTTAACTTTGCTCATGACGAATCTGTATATGGACCAAGAAGCAGTTGTTCGAACAGAACATGGGAACACTGAATGGTTTAAAATTAAGAAAGTTGTGCGGCAAGGTTGTATTCTTTCACCATGCTTATTCAACCTGTATGTGGAACAAATAATATGAGAAGCTGGGTTCTATGAAGAAAAACGTGGCATCAGGATTGGAGGAAGGCTCATTAACAACCAGCGATATGCAGATGACACAGCCTTGCTTGCTGAAAGTGAAGAGGATTTAAAATATTTACTGATGAAAATCAAAGAACACAGTCTTAGGTATGGATCACATCTCTATGTAAAGAAAACAAAAATCCTCACCACTGGACCAATAAACAACATTCTTAAAGTGCCATAGGCTGCCAAAAGAACCAACAGATCTGTGTTGGAAGAAATGCAGCCAGAGTGCTCCTTGGAGGCCAGGATGGCCAAATTCCATCTCTCCTACTTCAGACATATTGTCAGGAGGGACTGTCGCTGGAGAAGGATATCATGTTTCATTAGGTGGAGGGTCAGAGAAAAAGAGCAATATTCATAGTGAGATGGATTGGCAAAGTGGCAGCATCAATGGGCTCAAGAGTGGCAACAGTGGTGAGGTTGGCCCAGGATCGGGCAGTGTTTTGTTCTGCTGTGTATAAGGTCACTGTGAATCAGTACCAACTTGATGTCACCTAACAACAACACAAAGTAGATTTTAGAACAAGTAATATTCTAAATATTGTTGTTGTGGAGTGCCATCAACTCTGTCCAAGTCATAGCTACCCTGTACAGGGTTTTTGATTCTGGTGTGGCACTGTAGGTAAAGAACTGGGCTGCCAACTATAAGTAGGTTTTTTATAACCACCAGCCACTCCTCAGAAACCCTATACAGGGTCACTAAGATTTGGAATTGACTCCATGGCACTTAACGATAATAAAATAGAGTTTCTGGGGTGTGGCTGGTGGGTTTGTACCACCAACTTACAGTTAGCTGTCTAGTACTTATCCTGCAGTGCCCTACCAAGAGTCCATTTCAAGAAATAAGGAGGGAAATTTCATCATAATAAAGGACTAAATGCATAGCTGTGTATGCACCTGAAGACAGAGCTTGAAAATACATAATGTAACACTCTTAAAATTGAAAAGAAAATTAAAAATGATAGCTGAAATGTTAAACATTCTTCTCTCTGAGTAATTGAAAGAAACAGTGGGTAGAAAATCAACAAGAATATAGAAGAATTGAATAATAATATTGTCAAAGTGGAAACCTGTTGTTGCTAGGTACTGCAGAGTCAGTTTTAAGTTATAGGGATCCTCTGTGCACATGCAGCAAAAAGAAACACTGCATGATATCCTTCTCCAGGGACTAGTCCTTCCTGACAACATGTCTGAAGTTTGAGAGACAAAGTCTCACCATCCTCAAATCTAAGGAGCACTCTGGACATACTTTTTGTAATACATATCTGGAATATTGGTACTTTCAATGTTCTTCACCAACACCATCATTCAAATATATCAATTCTTCTATGGTCATCTTTATTCATTGTCCAATTTTTACATGCAGATGAGGTGATCAAAAATACCATGGCTTTGGTCAGGTGTAACTTAGTCCTGAAATTGACATTATTGCTCTTCAACAGTTTAAAGAGGTCTTCTTTGCATAGGGAAGTACATCATTTGATTTCCTGATGACTGCTTCCAAGAGTACTACTTTAGTCCTTACCATCCTCTCTAAGAACATGACATGGCATGGCCAATATCAAAATGAAGGCATAACCATCAATACAGAACTCTGTAGATATTAAAAATATGTTTTTGTTGTTGTTGTTAAGTACTGTCAAGGTGGTTCAGACTCATAGAGGCCTTATATAGGGTTCCCAAGGTTTTTGGAGCAGAAAGGCTTATCTTTCTCTTGTGGAGCAGCTGGTGTGGTCAAACCTCAAATCTTGTGGTTCAAAAACCAATTCATACCCAATGGAGCCACCAAGTTCACATTAAAATGATAATGAAGCCCTGGTATGGCACTGTGGGATAAAGCACTGGACCTAAAGTTCGGCAGTTCAAACTCAACAGCCATTCTTTGGACACCCTAGAGTGGTTGGTTATGAGTCGGAACTGACTCGACAGTATTTAACAACAACAAAAACAAGTGTACTATTAGGAGTCCCACCATTTGTTTGTCGTTCTATGGTGGCTTGCATGTTGCTGTGATTCTGAGAGATATGCCCCAGGTAATTTAAATACCAGTAGCATTGCTCATGGTGGACAGGTTTCAGCTGAGCTTCCAGTCAAAGCCATACGACGTCGAAGGAAAGATGGACTACTATGGGTTAATATGCTAGACTGCAAGGTCAGTTTGAACTTAAACAGTGGTTTAGGCTCACTAGTTGCTCCTAGAAAACCCTATACAGAGTCGCTATAAGTTGAAACCCACTCAAAAGCACTTAATAACAACAAAAATAATGCCTGAAGATGACCCGTTCACATTGAAAGGCACTCAAAATAGGCTGAGGAAGAGTTGCCTTCTCCAATGAGAGTTGACTGTAATGATATTAATCGAGTAAACCCTACCGGACATTCATTTGCTAATGGGGCACAACTCAAAATGAAGAGAAATAACTGTAAAACCCCATTAATAGTCAGAACAGGGAATGTATGAAGTTTGAATCTAGGAAAGTTGGAAATAGTGAAAAATGAAATGGAATGCCTGAACATCGATATCCTAGGCATTAGCAAGCTGAAATGGACAGGTGTTGGCCATTTTGAGTCTGACAATCATCCATCACATGGCTTACAGAGCTGAGAATGACAAATTAAAGTGGAATGGTGTTGC
Organism: Chrysochloris asiatica; assembly: GCF_000296735.1. Classification (NCBI taxonomy): domain Eukaryota; kingdom Metazoa; phylum Chordata; class Mammalia; order Afrosoricida; family Chrysochloridae; genus Chrysochloris; species Chrysochloris asiatica. The sequence continues at coordinate 14,439,757 of NW_006408561.1, read as the reverse complement.
ATTCATTATCAAAAAGAACGTGTCAAGATCTGTCTTGAAGGGCAACGCTATCTGTGATAGGATAATATCCATATGGTAGCATAGTGGTTACAAATCAGGCTGCTATCCTCAAGGTTGGCAGTTCGAAACTACCAGTTGTTCCCTGGGAGAAAGATGAGGCTTTCTGCTCCTGTAAAGATTTGCAGCCTCAGAAACCCTGTGCAGGGTTATTATGAGTTGAAACTGACTCCACGGTACTTAACAACAACAACAAGGAAGATAGTTAATACTACTGATCTTCAACTTTACACACCAACCACTAAAGTCAATGATGATGAAATTGTCCAAGCCATCTCCAAGACACTTAACAAGAACAACAGCAAACCAACTTCTTCAGTCTCATACTGATCAAACATGCAATCAGGATGTATTGATAATTACTGGCATTGGAATGCAAAGATTGGAAACAAAGAAAGTATCAGTAGTCGGAAAAGGTGGCCTTGGTGATAGAAATGATGTTAGGGATTTCTTGACAGAATTTTGGAAGACCAATGACTTCTTTACTGCAACTACATTATTTAAACAGCATAAAAGATGACTATACACATGGACCTCACCAGATGGAATACACAGAAATCAAATTGACTACATCTGTGCAAAGAGACAGTAAAAAAGTCCATATCATAAGCCAAAACAAGGCCAGCGGAAGACTGAAACAGATCATCAATTGCTCATATGCAAATTCAGGCTGAAGCTGAAGAAAATAAAAAGTCCATGAGAGACAAAATATGACCTTGAACATATGCTACCTGAATGTAGAGGTCATCTGAAAAACAGATTTGATGCATTAGACACCAAAGACCAAAGACCAGAAGAGTTGTGGGATGACATCAAGAACATCATACAGGAAAAAAGCAAAATACCATTTGGAAGACAAGAAAGAAGGAAAAGACCAAAATGAATGTCAGAAGAGACTCTGAAACTTGCTCTGCAGCATAGCGATGCTAAAGCAAATGGAAGAAATGAGCAGGTAAAGGAGCTGAACAGAAAGTTTCAAAGGTCAGCTTGAGAAGACAGTCAAATATTATGATGACATGTGCAAAGACCTGGAGTTAGAAAACCTAAATGGAGAACACTCTTAGTATTTCTCAAGCTGAGGGAATTGAAGAAATAATTCAAACCTTGACTTTCAATATTTAATGATTCTATTGGCAAAACATTGCCTGCTACAAAAAGCATCAAAAGAAGATGGAAGTTATAGACAGAGTCACTGTACCAAAAAGAAATGGTAGATGTTCAAACATTTCACTGCACCAAAACGAAATAGTAGACATTCAGACATTTCAAAAAGGAAAAAGTCCAAGGTATTCTAAAAGCATTGGCAAGGAACAAAGCACTAGGAATTGATGGAATACAAATTAAAATCTTTCAACAAACTGATGTGACACTGGAGACACTCAATCAACTATGTCAAGAAATTTGGAAGTCAATTATCTGGTCAACTGACTAGAAGAAATCCATATTTGTGCATATTCCACAGAGAAGTGCCCCAATGGAATGCAGAAATCATCAGACAATATCATCAATATCACATGCAAATAAACTCTTGCTAAAGATAATACAAAAATGACTGCAACCATACATTGACAAAGAAGTTCCAGAGGTTCAAGCTGGATCAAGAAGAGGACATGAAATGAGGGATATCATTGCTAACATCAGATGGAACTTGGCTGAAAGCAAAGAATACCAGAAAAACATTTACCTGTGCTTTATTGACTAAGCAAAGGCATTTGATTGTGTGGATCATGACAAGAAAAGGACAACATTTTGGAGAATGAGTGTTCTGGAACACTTAATTGTGCTCATAGGGAATTTGTACATAGACCAAGAGGCATTGAACAGAACAAGGGAACACTGAATGGTTTAAACTTGGGAAAGGTGTGCACCAGGGTTGTATTTTTTTACCATACTTATTCAATCTGTATGCAGATCAAATAATCCAAGAAGCTAGATTATATGAAGAAAAATGTGGCATCAGGATTGGAGGAAGACTTATTAACAACCTGTCATACGCTGATGATACAACCTTGCTTGCTGAAAATGAAAAGGACTTAAAATATTTACTGATGAAGATCAAAGATTACAGCCTTCATTATGGATTGCATCTCAATGTAAAGAAAACAAAAATCCTCATCACTGAACCAATATAAAACATCCATATCAATGGAGAAAAGATTGAAGTTGTAAAAGTCTTCATTTTGCTCTGATCAACCGTCAACATTCATGGAAGCAGCAGTCAAGAAAACAAATGACATATTATATTAAGCAAATCAATGCTTTAGAGTGTTCTAGAGTAAAGGTGTCAGTTTGAGGACTAAAGTGAACCTGATTCAAGCCATGGTATTCACTAACCTTGTATGCATGTGAGAGATGGACAGAGAATAAGGAAGACCATAGAAGAATTGATGAATTTCAGTTATGGTGTTGGAGGAGAATATTAAAAGTACCATGGACTGCCAAAAGAACAAACCAGGTCTGTGTTTGAAGAAGTACAATCAGAATGCTCCTTGGAAGCCAGGATGGCCAGATTTTGTCTCTCATACTTTGGACATATTAACAGGGGCACCAGTCACTGGAGAAGGATATCATTTTTGGTAAGGTGGAGGTTGGAGGGGGCGGGGAAGGAAGACGCCAAAGAGATGGATTAGCACAGTGGTGTCAGAAATGGCCTCTGGCTCAACAATGATTGTGATATTGGTGTGGGATTGGGTAATGTTTCATCTGTTGTGCAGAGGATTTCTATGAGTCGATGACAGCTCAATGGCATCTGACAACCTAACAATTAGGTGTCCTGATGTGGTACTGTAGGATAAACACTGGTAATGCGCTCAACTGCAAAGTTGCTTTGAGCCACAAGGACGGTGATTTAAACTCACCAGCTGCTCCTCGGAAACCCTATACAGGATCGCTATGGGTTGGAGCTGGCTCAAAGGCACTTAACGAAGCAACCATAAGATTACCATACAAACAGTCCAATTGTCAGCCCTGTAGTAAATAACAGACAGGGTGAGAATTGACCTATGTTTTATTGACAGATCTGGAAGGCAGTGAGAATGCTTCTCCAAAGGCTACCTCGGCTACCCAGTAGGGTTGGAGTTTTTATACCCTCCTGGATATTAACCCACTTGTTTTTGTCACATTCCTTTCTCAGGCTTAATGCCCCCTCCCCTCTGGGAGTTCAATCTGCACTGCACCAACTCCAAGTCCTTTACACTCTGGGAGTAAAGAGTCAAAGAGCAGACAAAGAGCAGGGTTATAGAAGACACCTGGGTGCCAGACACTTTCTCTCCTCTGCTTGTCCTCCTCCCAACTTGTCTCTTTCTTCTCAGTTTTCATCAAGGATACACCACTAAGTCCTTCAGCTACATGTCCCAGGAACATGTACACAAGGGAGAAGTTAGTCAGGACAGTAATGATTGGAACAATGATTTAAAAGGGTTAAAACATTGAAAACTAAAAACCTATTAAAATCCTTCTCTCAATAAGGTCAACAGCTCAAACCCACCAGCTGCTTTTTGGAAATCCTTTACAGGGTCAACTTGAATGGTGCTTAACAACAACAAGAACAAGATACTATTATGATTCTGCTGTAGTGCTGTAGGATAAGCACTAGACCAAAAGGTCAATTTGAACTGCAAGGTCAGCAGTTCAAACCCATTAGTTGCTCCTTGGAAATCCTATATAGGGTCACTATGAGTTGGAACTGACTCAAAGACACTAAACAATAACACACACTAATAATTTTGAAGACTTAGAAATTTAAACAAATTATTTTAATAATACCAATTAGCAAATCTCCCTTAAAATGAACTAGAGTATCTGAACAGATTTTTTGTATTAAAGATAATGCATTTAGAGTTTAAAACATTCCTCTAAAAAAAATTCAAGCTCCAGTTGTCTTTAAATGCATTAACATTTAAAGAAATAGTACAAATTCTACAGAAACGCTTCCAAAAAATTCAAATAGTGACATTTCCCAGGTCATTTTTTACGTCAGCATTGCCTTCCCACTAAAATCAAAGACATGAGAAAATAAAGTCACAGACAAATAAACTTTCTAAATACAGACAGATACTTATTACTCCCTTTACACAGCAAATTAGGTTCCCATTTGACATGAGCATAGGCAGACGACCACTTACTAATTGCAGGAATATTCTTAAACTTTCATAATTTACAAATAAAATAGATTTCATCTCAGCAATGTACAGCAATGTAACTTTCAATAATCATTGTAACTTACTATGTATGCTATAAATCAATGTAATTTACCAACAGACAAAATAAAGAATATGTAATCATTCAGTAGAAGCAAAAAATAACAAATTATTTGAAGTTCAACACTCATTCATGATTCAAAAATATTTATTTCTGAAAACCAATATAGTAGAAAACATCTTCAAAGTAACAGAGTATATACAAAAAAACCTCCAGCTGACATTTTGTTGTTACCTGCCATTCAGGCAGTTCTCACTCATAGCAATCCCATATAGGATTTCTGAGGAGAAGCTGGTGGGTTTGACTCACCAACCTTGTGGTTAGCAATCCAGTATTTATCCTACAGTGCCACACCAGGACTACAGTTAACATAATATGCACTAAGGATTAAAGGACAGAGTGATTTTCCCTCAGAATCAGTAACAGGGTAAAGATTTCTACTCTCACCACTTTTATTCAATATTGTATTGAAGATATTAGCTAATGCAGTAAAATAATAAGATAAAAGGCATCTAGACTGGAGTCCTGGTGTGGCGCTGTATGTTAATGTGTTGGACTGTAAAGTCAGTTTGAACTGCAAGGTCAGCGGGTAAAGCTCACCAGCCACTCCTTAGAAACCCTATACAGGGTCACTATGGGTCAGAACTAACTCAATGGCACTTAACAACAACAAGAAGACTGGAAAAGGAAGGATCTAAGTGTATTTATTCTCAGTTGACGTTATTATTCATATAAAAATCCCTAAGGAATCTGAAAAACAAAAAACTTCTAGGGCTTATAAATGAATTTAAAAATCAGTGAATGAATTTGGGATACAAAGTTAGTATTTTAAAAAGTCAATCCTATTTATATTTGCTAGTAATGAAACTGTCACTTATCTATCAGGTTGTCTTGTGTGTTGCTGTGATATTGGAAATTATGCCACTTGTATTTTAAGTACCAAGTGGGTCATCGATGCTAAACAGGTTTCGGTGGAGCTTTCAGACTTACACAGACGAGAAAAGAGAAGCACACCACTTCTAAATGGTTAGCCACTGAAAACCTTCTGAATGGTAGTAGAACATTGTCAGATATAGGGCCAGAAGATAAGACCCTGTATCTGACAATGTGGAAGACACTCAAAATGTGGCTGGAGATGAGCTGACTCCTCAAAGTAGAGTGGCCATTAATGACATGGATGGAGAAAAGCTTTCAAGACTTTTATTTGCTGATGTAGCACAACTCAAAATGGGAAGGAACCGATGCAAAAATCTATTAATAATCAGAATATGGAATGTGCAAATTATGAATCCAGGAATATTGGAAGATGTCAAAATTGAAGTGGAACTCATAAAGGTCAATATCCTAGGCATTGGTGAACTGAAATGGATGATATTGACCGTTTTGTATCATACAATCATATGGTTTGCTATGCCGGGAACAAAAATTGAAGATAAATGGCATCCCATTCCTCATCAAAAAGAGCATATCAAGATCTATCTTAAAGTACAAAGCTGTCTATGATAGAATAATACTCACATGCCTACAAGGAAAGCCAGTTTATACAACTATTCTTCAAATTTACGCACCAACCACTAACTAAATCCTTTGATGAAGAAATTGAAGAGTTCTATGATTTCTTCAGTCTGAAGCTGATCAAACATACAATCAAGATGCATTTATAATTACTGGTGATTAAAATGTGAAAGTTGGAAACAAAGGGGAAGGATCAGTAGATGGAAAATATGGCCTTAGTGATAGAAATGACAATGGATATTGTATAACACAATTGTGGAAGACCAACTACTTATTCATAGCAAATACTGGTTTTCAAAAACATAAAAGGCAACTATACATCTGGACCTCACAAGATTGAATACTCAGGAATCAAATTGATTACATCTGTGGGAAGAAACGGTAGAAAAGTTCAATACCAACAGCCAAAACAAGGCCAGAATCCAGCTGCGCAACAGACCATCAGTTGTTTGTTTGCAAGTTCAGGATGAAGCTGAAGGAAATTAAAACAAGCCCATGAAAGTCAAAATATGACCTTGAACATATACCACCTGAATTTAGAGACCATCTCAAGAAGATATTTGCAGCATTAGACACTAATGACTAAGAAGCAAAAGAGTTGTGGGAAGACATGAAGAACATCATGTGCAAGAAAGCAAAAGGTTATTTAAAAGAAAGGAAGGAAAGAAAAGAGCAAATTGGGTGTCTGAAACTTGTTCTTGAGCATAGAAAAGCTAAAGCAACTGGGAGAAATGATGAAGTAAAGAATTGAATAGTAAATTTCAAAGGGCAGCTCGCGAAAATGAAGTATTATAATGAAAAAATGTGCAACAACCTCCAGACAGGAAATCAGCATATCTCAAGCTGAAAAAATAAATAAATACAGAAGAAAAAATTCAAGCCTTGACTTGATATACTAAGGATTCTATAGGCAAAAAATGGAGTCCTAGTGTAGCACTATAGGATAAGCACTGGACTGTTAACCACAGGTTGGCATTTCTAACCTACCAACTGTTCCTTTGAAACCCTATACAGGATCACTATGAGTCAGAACTGACTTGACAGCACTTAACAGCAACAACAACAGGCAAAATATTGGATGATGCAGAAAGTATCAAAAGAAGATGGAATTAAAAGAAAACAAACAGAAGGAATAGAAGCAAATACAATTATGATGATGCATAGAGGGGATTACAATCATTGCAGTGAAACAAAATATGATAGGATGAGTGCAAAACTGATGTTCTCCCATGTAAAATATCACTCAATTCACAATAAAAGCTTAAAAAGAAGATGGAAGAAACAGTCAATGCTCAGCCATTCCAAAAGGTAGGATATGATCAGGTGCAAATGGTATTGAAAGAAGCCCAAGATGTACTGATTTCACTGGTGAAACAAGGATCCAGAAATACATGGAATTCAAATTGAAATATTTCAACAAGCGTATGCAGCACTATAGGTGCTCATTTGAGTATACCAAGAAATTTGGAAAAAAACTACCTGACCAAACGATTGGAAAAGATCCCTATTTGTGTCCCTTGCAAATAAAGGTGACTAACAGAATGCAGAAATCATTAAACAATATCATCAATACCACACACAAGTACAATTTTACTGATGATAATTCAAACATACTTGCAGTTGTAGTACATCAACCGGGAATTGCGAGAAATTCAAGCCAGATTCAGAAGAGAACTACAGAATGAGGAACATAATTGCTGACATAAGATGGATCTTGACTAAAAATAGAGAATACCATAAAGACGTTTACTTGTACTTTACTGACTATGCAAAAACATTGTACTTTGTGGATCTTAACAAACTGTGGATGATTTTGTAAATAATGGGCATTCCAAAACAATTTATTTGTGCTGATGAGGGACCTGTACCTAGACCAAGAAGCAGTTGTTGGAACAGACCAAGGAAGGGTACTATGTGGTTTACAACCAGGAGTGGTGTGCATCAGGGTTGTATCCTTTCACCATACTCATTCAGTTGGTATGTTGTGCAAATAATCTGAGAAGCTGGGTTACAAAATGAACATACAAACAGAATTGGCAGAAGACTCGTTCACAGACCTGTGACATGTAAACAATACAATCTTGCTTGCTAAAAGCAAAGAGGACTTGAAATGTCTGTTGATGAAAATCAAAGACCACAATCTTCAGGATGGATTGCACCTAAATGTAAAGAAAATGAAAATACTCTCAACTGTATAAATAAATTACAGTGAGATAAATAGGGGAAAGATTGAAGTTGTCAAAGACTTCATTTTGTTTGGATCCAGTGTTCATTCATGGAAGCTGTGGTTGACAGGTGCCATCGAGTCAGCTCTGACTCAGCAACCCAGTGCCAATCCACCTCACTGGGGTTCTTCCTCTTTTTGCTGACCCTCCACTTTACTAAGCATAAGGTCCTTCTCCATGGATTGGTGCCTCCTGATATACATCTCCAAAGTATGAGAGATGAAGTCTTGCCATCCTGACATTCTGACTGTATTTCTTCCAAAACAGATTTATTTGGTCTTCCGGAAGTCCTTTGTGGGTTTTTGTTTGTTTGTTTGTTTTTTAACTTTCTATTGTGAATTGAGTGAAGGTTTGCAGAGCAGATCATCAGTTTTACACTCAACAAATCTTATACTTTTGTGACTACAATCCCTTCCATGTACCAACAGTTAACATTTACCTCTGTTCACTTTTTCTATTGCATTCCTCCTTGTCTCTCATTACATTAATCTTTCCCTTGCTAACCTCCCTCTTGTTGTATATTGCCTGCCTTATCATCCATGTGTTTACCCTTTAGCCCATGAATAATTTTCCTTAGCCCCCCTGTAACCATCATAGATTGTTTCTTTTATCAAGAAAACATTTTTTTATTTTTAACATTTTGCCAACATTGGTCTCATACAATATTTTTCCTGTTGTGATTGACTAATTTCATTCAGTATAATAATGTCCTCCACATTCAGCCATGTTTTGAGGTATTTCACAGATTCATCATTATTCTTCAACATATTGTAGTATTCCACTGTGTGCATGTACCAAAATTTGTTTAACCCTTTCTATTGATGGACATTTAGGCTGTCTCCATCTTTTTGGTGTGTCTCTTATAGACAACATATTAAAGATCCTGTTTTCTTTTCCATTCTGCTGTATGTCTCTTGACTGGAACATTTAATCTATTTACATTCAGTGTAATTTGCATTCAGTGTAATTATCAATAGGTATGAATTGATTGTTGTCATTTTTCTGTGTGTTTTTTGTGGTACTGCTGGATTCTTTGTTCCATATAGTTTTCTATGCTGAGTTTGTGTGTGTGTTTTCTTCTCATTTGCATTTCTGTTGTGTTAATATTTAATAAATCTTTCTGATTTTTCTTTTTTATTTTGATGTGCAGTTGTATTACTTTTCTTTGAGGTTATCCTGTAATTTATTAATTTTTCCCTGCTTAAAATTGTGTATTTTATCTTTAAATCTACTTGACTTCCTTGCCATTTCAAGGTTATGTGTCTATACTATTCCTTCTTTTTGCTTTGTAGTTGACTTCATTATACACTGATATCTCTGGCTCCCTTATTTTGGTCTTGAAGGTTTGTTTTACTTTTTTGTTGTTGTCAAGTGCCATTGAGCTAATTCCGACTCATAGCAACCCTACCTAAGGTTTCCAAGGAGCAGCTGGTGAGTCTGAACTGCTGACCTTGCAGTTCAAACCAACTTATCCTTCAGCACCACACCAGGACTCCATTTACTTTGTTGCTGTTTCCAACTCATAGCAACCTTCTGTAGGGTTTCCAAACAGTGACTGGTGAATTTGAACCATTGAGCTGGAGGGTCAAACCAACATTTTGGTCCATTGCTTATCCCACAGTGCCACACAAGCATTCCTTCTATATCTGGATTGAGTTCTGGGTGGTGCTGTCATGCATGGTAATCTCAGGCTGTTATCTGATGTTGCTTGTTCTCAGCCCAAAGAACACGGTTTAGCATTTTTTGTAAAGTTGGCCTGGTCATTACAAATTCTTCTCATTTCTGTTTATCGGGCTATGTCCTAACTACACCATCATATTTGAGGGAGAGCTTTGCTGGGTATACTATTCTTGGTTGGCAATTTTTCATTCTGAGTTTTGTATATGTCATCCCAGTGCCAACTTGCCTGCATAGTTTCTTCTGAGAGATCACAACTTAGTCTTAACTGGTTCTCCTTTGTAAGTAAATTTTTTTTTTTTTTTTTTTTTTCCTGAGCTGCTCTCAGGATTCTTTCCTTGTCTTTGATTTTGGAAAGTTTGATTATGATATTACAATATGTGTTTGCAGTGTTCTTTTGGGGTCTATCCTGTTTGGAGTTCATTCAGCTTCTTGTATGCTTATCTTCTCGTTTTTCGTGCGGTTAGGGAAGTTTTCTTCGAACAACTCTTCGACAATCTTCTCTGTGTTGTCTCTTTCTGGTCTGGAATTCTGATCACCCATAAGTTGTTCATCTTCATGATGTCGCACATAACTCTTAGACTTTCTTAGGATTTTTTTCATTCTTTTTATTAAATTGTTCTTCTAGTATCCTAGTATTGACAAGTTTATCTTCAAGTTCACTACTTTGGACTTCCATTGCTTCGATTCTTCTTTTTTGCCCTTTCAATATATTATCCATTTCTGAAATCTTAGTATTAATATTCTGAATTTCTAATTGCAGGTTTTGTATAGTTTCAAATTTTTTACTTGTTTTTTTCTGTTTGTTCTTCTAGCATTTTTCTGAATTCTTCTAAATTTTTTTTCTGTGTTCTTGCTTTTCCCAGTCTTTCTGTCAACCCATTGAAGGTACTCGTACTCAATTCTTTTTCAGTTTGTTCCTTTTTTTTTTTTCCCTCAGAAATGTTTTTTGTCTTTGTGTTTTGGTCATTTGTTTGAGTCATTCTCTGTTTTTTCTTTGTGTGAACTAGAATTGTCTGTTGTCTCTGGGGCATTGAGGAGTTGTCATATTTGTAAAAGCAAACAGTACAGTTGTTGGAACTTGGGGGTGGGAAGAAATCTCTGAGGACTCCTGCAATTCAAGGAGCTCTCAAGGTCATTGAGAGCTCAAGGAAGGGATATGATAGCAGAGTTTCTGGCCCTAGGGAGAGCTCCTATTGGCTGCGGTGTTATCTATGTTCAGGGCAATCAATCCAGAAGTAGTTTGTGGGGGTACTTGATGGAATTGGTTTCAGTGTCTTTTTGGGCCACAGGAATGTTGGTCTGGTGGCTCTTTGGCATTTGGAGGTCTGGAGCTGAGCCCACCTGAACAAAGTCACCAAAAAAGGCACATCAAAGCAGTGCAGCCATTCCCCACGTCATATTGGCATGACTCCCAACCACATGGCTCCAAACTCAAAGAGTATAAGAGGATGATGTTGGGAGTTGACCATCTCTCTCCTTACAAGAGGACCATGTGGGAAAAGAAGAAATAATACCTCTGCCATTGCCTGAGTAAATCAGTTCTACTAGACTGTCCTATACTGCCAAAGCTGCTCACAAGATGGTCAAACCATGTTGACCATTCCCCTGTCATTCTCCATCTATCACCGTTTACCCTATTTGGCCTCTCCTCCCAGCAAGCAACTCTCTAAACTTTCTTCTGAAGTTCAGGATGCCAGAATTTTCATCTGTGTTTGTTTTATTTGCTCTTTCATATTTTTTTGTTGGAAAGCCTAAGTATAGTGCATTTGTCTACTCTGCCATCTTGCTGGAAGTCCCCCATGCTTCTTCTTCTTCTTTTTTTTTTGAAAGCTTTTATTGTGAATTGAAGGAGCTCTGGTAGCGTAATGGTTACGAATCAGGCTGCGAACCTTAAGGTCAGCGGTTCGAAACTACCAGCCGCTCCGCGGGAGAAAGATGAGGCTTTCTACTCCCGTAAAGATTTACACCCTTGGAAACCCTGTACAGGGTCGCTATGGGTCGGACCCGACTCGATGGCACTTAACAACAACAACAACAACATCGTGAATTGAGTGATAGTTTATATGAAGAACATCAGTTTTGCGCTCATTCTATTATATTTTGTTTCATTGCAATGATTACAATCCCCTCTATGTACCATAAGTTAACAGTATTTGCCTCTATTTCCTCTTTTTTTTTTTTTTTTTTTTTATGTACACAAAAACACAAAGGAGCATATAATCATTTAAACAGCCAAAGGGCACATTTTGCAATCCAGCCTACTGCCCGCCAGCACACAGCCTTTCTATTTCCATGAGTCTAGAGTCCTCATCTGCTCTATCTCTCCATAACATCACCTCTGCCTCCACTTCTGTTGTTGCTGCTTCTCTGGTTAGGATCCCATGTTCCATTCATGCTCTTCCCTCTTGATGGTCCTAGGGTCCTCTGTTACAGGAATGTAAGATTAAATGGTGGTGGTGGTGGTTATGTGCCATGGAGTCAGTTCTGAATCATAGCGACCCTGTACAGGGTTTCTGAGACTGTAAATCTTTATGGGAGCAGAAAGCCTCATCTTTCTTCTTGAACACTTTAAAAGAGGTCTTGTGTAGCAGATTTGCCTAATGCAATATGTCATTTGATTTCTTGACTACTACCATGAGTGCTAATAATGGAGCCAAGTAAAATGAAGTCTTTGATAACTTTAATCTTTTCAATTTTTTGTCTGATGATTTCCACATTCTGTTGGCTCACTTCTCTTTGGAATGAGCACAAATATGGTTCTCTTCCAGTCAGTTGGCCAGGTAGTTGTCTTCCAAATTTCTTGGCATAGATGAACGAGTGCCTCCTGTGCTGCACCAGTTTGTTGAAAGATTTCAATTTGTATTCCATCAATTCCCAGTGCCTTGTTCTTTGCCAATGCCTTCAATGCAACTTGGGCTTGTTATTTCAGTATCACTGGCTTATGATCATATGCTACCTCTTGAAATGGTTGAACACTGACCATTTCTTTTGGTACAGTGACTGTATTTTTCTTTCACCTTTATTTGAGGCTTTCTGCATCATCCACTGTTTTGTCCATGTTACTGTTGTTGTTAAGTGCCATTGAGGTAGTTCTTACCCATAGGAACCCTGCATAGAAGTCTTCAATATTTCAAGTTGAGACTTGAATTTTTTCTACACTTCTTTCTACTTGAAAAATACTGAGTTTGCTCTTCCCTTTTAGTTTTCTAACTCCAGCTTTTTGCACATTTCATTATAATTATTGATTTTGTTTTCTTCAGCTGCCCTTTGAAATTTTCTGTTCAGCTGTTTACTTCCTAACTTCTTCCATTAGCTTTATTATCACTACACTGGAGAGCAAGGTTCAGAAACTCTTCTGACATCCATTTTGATCTTTTCCTTATTTCTTGTCTTCTTAACTATTCTGAATGGTTAGCCACTGAAAACCTCAAGAATAGCAGTGTAACACTTTTCAGATAACACCAGAACATTGAATATTGAAACATTATGAAGAGCACCAGAATATTTTCAGATATGTTCCCCAAAGATGAAACCCTTAGGTTGGAAGACACTCAAAATATGACAAGGAGAGAGTTTCTTCCTCAAAGCAGAGCTGACTTAAATGATGAGGATGAAGCAAGGCTTTCAGGACCTTTATTTGCTTATGGTTATAACTCAAAATGAGGAGAAACAGCTACAAACATCCATTAATAATTGGAACATAAAATGTATGAAGTATGAATCTAAGGATTGGAAGTTGTCTAAAATAAAATGGAACATATAAACAATAAAAAATGGTATTCTAGGCATTAGTCAGCTGATATGGACTTGTAATGGTTATTTTGAATCTAAGAATGTATGGTTTACTATGCCAGAAATGACAAATTAAAGAGGAATTATGTTGTATTCATCATCAAAAAGAACATTTCAACATCTATCTTGAAATACAATGCTGTCTGTGATAGGAAAATATCCATTCACCTACAAGAAAGACAGCTAACTATTCAAATTTATGCACCAGTCACTAAAGTCAGTGGTCATGCAGAATGTGCCAGACTGCAAAGCTATTTGAACTGCAAGGTCGGTGGTTCAAACTCACCAGCTGCTTCTAGGAAACCCTATACAGTGTCGCTATGGGTTGGAAGCGATACCACAGCACTTAACAATAGCAACCAACTTCTTTAATCTGAAATTGATTAAACATACAATGAAGTTGTACTGATAATTACTGGTGATTGGAATGCAAATGTTGGAAACAAAAAGGAAGGATCTGTAGTTAGAAAAGGTGACCTTGCAGACCAATGACTTGTTCACTGTAAATACCTTTCTAAAACAACATAGAAAACAACTATACACATGAAACTACAAGTGGTTCTGTGGGAGAGAGATGAGGCTTTCTGCTCCCATAAAGATTTACAGCTTCGGAAACCCTGTGGGTTGCTATGAGTCAGAATGGACTCCACGGCACATAACCACCACCAGCATACATGTGTACCTCACCAGATGGAACACACAGAAATCAAGTTGACTACATCTGTGCAAAGAGATAGTGGGGAAACTCCATATCATCATCCTAAACAAGGCCAGGGCAGACCATAAATTGCTCATTTGCAAATTCAGGCTGAAGCTGAAGAAAATAAAAACAAGCCCAGGAGAGCCAAAATACGAACTTGAACATATCCCACCTGAATTTATAGATTATTTCAAGAACAGATTTGATGTATGAGACTCTAATGACCAAAAACTAGAAGCATTGGGATGGCATTAAGAACATCATATAGGAAGAAAGCAAAAGATCTTTAAGAAGACAAGAAAGAAGAAATTCATGGAAGCAGCAGTCAAGTAATCAAATGCCGAATTGTACAAGGCAAATCTATTGCAAAACTTTTTTGAAAGAGTGAAAATGTCCGTTTGGCAACTAAAGTGTGAGTGACTGAAGCTATGGTATTTTTAATTATTTCAAATACTACCTCTTGAAACGGTTGGACATCAACCATTTCTTTTCGGTACAGTGACTTTGTGCATTCCTTCCATCTTCTTTTGGTGCTTCTGTATCATTCAATATTTTACCCATAGAATCCTTCAGTATTGGAAGTCGAGGTTTGAATTTTTTTTCTTCAGTTCTTTCAGATTGTGAAATGCTAAGCATGTTCTTCCCTTTGGTTTTCTAACTCCATTTCTCTTTTGGTCTTTTCCTCCATTACTGTCTTTTTAATGACCTTTTGTTTTCTTCCTGTATGATGTTCTGGGTGTCATCCCACAACTCTTCTGGTCTTCAGTCATTAGTATCTAAGGTATCAAATCTGTTCTTGAGATGGTCTCCAGATTCAGGTAGGATAGACTCCAGCTCATATTTTGATTTTCATTTACTTGTTTTCATTTTCTCCAGCTTCAGTCTGAGCTAGCAAATAAGTAATTGGTGGTCTGTTCTACAGTAGGTCCCGGTCTTGTTTTGGCTGGTGATATTAAGATTCTCCATTTTCTCTTCCCACAGATTAGTCTGTTTGATTTCTATGTACTCTATTTGATTCCTGTTATATCATATATGATTGTTATGTTGTTGAAAAATGATATTTGCAATGACTAAGCCGTTAGTCTTGCCAAATGATACCATGAGGTCTCCAGCATTGTTTCTATCACCAAGGGCATGTATTCCAATTACTGATCCTTCCTCTCTGTTCCAACTTTTGCATTCTAGTCACCAATGATTGTCAATGCATCTTGATTGAATGTTTGATCAATTTCAGACTGAAGAAGTTGGTAGAATTCTTCAGTTTTATCATCATTGGTTTTAGTGGTTGGTGTGTAAATTTGAATAATAGATTAGCTGGTATTCCTTGTAGGCATTTGGATATTATCCTTTTACAGACAACATTGTGCTTCAAGATAGATCTTGAAATGTTCTTTTTGACAATGAATGCGATGTAATTCCTTTTCAATTTGTTTTTCTGGCATTGTCTGATTCAAAATGTTCAATACCAGTCCATTTCAGCTCACTGATGCCTAGGGTATCAAATTTTGTGCAGTCCATTTCATAATGTAAGTGTATATATGTCTTTTGTGTCACTACTATTATATCTTTAGGGTATATATACTTAGAAGTGAACTTGCTGGATTATAGGGTATTTCTGTTTCTAGCTTTTTGAGGAAGTTCCATACTATTTTCCGTAGTGGTTGTATCATTTTAGCAGCAGGGGATAAGTGTTTGATCAATTGAGTTTTGACAAAAAATTCAAAGTAATTCAATAAACAAGAGGACAATTTTTTTTTTTCAACCAACATTGCTTGAAGTACTGGACTTCAATATGCAAAAACAAAACAGGAAACTTTAACTCTTATAACTCTTAGTTTATATATACATCATATTGAGTATACATAAAAATTATTTGAAAAATTTGTAAATTGGACTTAATAAAAATTAAAAATATCTGCTCTTCAAAATATACCATTAAGAAGATGAAAAGAAAACAAAAAACTGTGAAGAAATATTGGCAGTACTTATATGGATGACATAGGACTTACCAGCATCTCTTGTAATTCAATAAGGTAATCCAGTTTTTTTTTTTATAAAATGGATAAGTGATCTAGAGACATTCTACCAAAGAAGTTACAGGAATGGCTAATAAGCATATGAAAAGACGCTGAACATTATTAGTAATCAAAGAAATACAAATTAATGCTAAAATGAGATGCCACTATGTACCCATTCCCAAAACACAAATGTACTTCATCGAGTCAAATCTGACTCACTGAGACCACATATAGGGTTTCTGAGACTGTAAATCTTTATGGGAGCAGAAGGTCTCATCTTTCTTCCATAGAGTGGCTGATGGGTTTTAACTGTCAACTTTGCCATTAGCAGATCAACAACTAACACACAATGCCACCATTGTTGTTGTTAAGTGGCATTGAGTCAGTTTCAACCCTGTATAGCCAGGGTAGGGAGGCTTCTTTCTGCCAAGGCCCGTTTGGATATTCATACCATCATTCAGGGGCCATACAAAATTATCAGCTTAAAAGTTAGCCTGCTATATTTGGTCAAATATTTAATTAACTCATCCCTAATCTCTGGTGTGGCTGTGGGTTAATTAATGTGCCAGACTGCAAAGACATTTGAACTGCAAAGTCAGCGGTTCAAGCTCTCCAGCTGATCCTCAGAAACCCTATACAGGGTCGCTTTGGGTCGGAATAAACTCGATGGCACTTAACAACAACAATTTCTGGTAGTGTAGTGATTACAAATTGGGCTGCTAACGTCAAGGTAAACAGTTTGAAACTATCAGCCATTCTGTGGGAGAAAGATGAGGCTTTCTGCTCCCATAAAAATTTATAGCCTCAGAAACCCTATTCAGGGTCCTTGCTTGTCAGAACCAACTCCACAGCACACAACCACCACAACCAAAGTGATGGCTAAGGAGCTCTGGTAGCGTAGTGGTTACCAGTTGGGCTGCTAATCTCAGTCAGCAGTTCGAAACTACTAGCAATTTCCCCAGAGGATGATAAGGCTTTCTTCTCCCATAAAAATTTACATACTTGGAAACCCTATACAGGGTCTCTATGAGTCAGAACCAACTCCACAGCACATAATCACCACCACCAACGTGATGGCTGGAACTGCAGTTGCCTTGGTAGGGTCAGACCAAATAATAAGCCCCAAGGGCCAGATGTTCGCTATAGGGTTTCTGAGGAGTGACTGTTAGGTTTAAGCCACCGTCCTTTTGATTAGCATTCCAGTGCTATCATACAGTGCACGGTGTCAGTACTCACGCATCCATTTGTTTGCTGTTGTTAAGTGCCATTTCTGACCCATAACAACCCTTGGATAGGGTTTCCAAGGAGTGACTTGTGGTTTTGAACTGCCAACCTTGCAGTTCAAACTGACCTTGCGGTCCAGCGCATTAACACACAGTATGACACAAAAACTCCACACATGCAATATTGTAATTGTTATGTGTCATCGAATCAGTGACAACAAAAATTGAAAAGAATGACAGTATCATTTGTGCAGAAATTTTAATGCTTGTTCATTTATCTGTGGAAGTGTAAAATGGTAAAAAAAAAAAAAAAAAAAAAAAAACTTTTTTAAACTACTTCTGATTTTCTTAAAACATTTCTCAAATGACTTAGTCTCACATCTAGATATTTATCCAAGATGAGAAAAAAAAGTCTACACAAAGTTTTATACATATAATCTTCATAGCAGATTTGTTTTTAAAAGCAAAGTACTGGAAGTAACCCAAATACCCTTAATAGATGAGTTAATAAATAAATTTGGCATATCCATAAAATAGAAAAACACATAGAAATAAAAAAATAAAAGAATTGATTGATACCCACAACAACATGCATGAAAGTCATCAAGCTGATCAACAGTAACCAGACACAAACATTTACATCAATTACCATATAACCCTGGTATGGCACTGTGGGTTAATGCGTCAGACTGCAAAGCCATTTGAAATGCAAGGTCAGTGGTTCAAGCTCACCAGCTGCTCCTCAGAAACCCTATACAGGGTCGCTATGGATCAGAACTGACTCGATGACACTTAACAACAACAACAACCATATAATCCAATTTACTTGCAACTCTAACACACAAATCAAACTCACTGAAACAGATAACCGGTACATGGGCCAAAAGGAAAGGTTGAGTAAGAAAGGACCCGAGAGTATCTAATGGAGGTGATGGAATTGTTCCCTATATTGATTGTGTTGGTGGGTACAGGGGAAGATATATTTGTCAAATCTCATCAAACTCTATTCATAAGAACTGATAGATTTTGTTGTATGCAAATCATACCATTACAATATGATTTTTAAAAAACTTTTTACATACATTTGGCATAACTCTACCTTGGATGTCCTTCCTTGATCTCATTTCTAGTCATTTCTCTCCATCTTCACTGTCCTGAATTCATTATCAGTCTACACAAACTTAAATTTTACTATGTTTATATCCAAAAATAGAGTCCTGGTGTGGTGCTGTTGGAGAATGCATTAGACTGCAAGGTCAGTTTGACCCACAAGGTTGGCAGTTCAAACTCACCAGCCACTCCTCGGAAATGGGTCACAAGAGTCAGAATTGACTCAAATGCACTTAACGACAAACATATCCAATCGTATTATGCAGTATTGTTTTGAAAGCATTAAAATTATATTGAAATGGTATCTCATATTGTTGCTAAATACTATGTTTTCGAGATTTTCAAGTGAATCCTTGAACCCCCTGTTTTATTATATTAATCTATAATCATTTATTAATCCATTCCTGTTTTGATTGGTATTTTGTTCATGTTTTATACAATAAACGGGTATTGCTTTGCAAAGTCACAGAAGTTACTGAAATTATTTAGCAGTGTTGAAGCATATTAGATTATGAAATTTAAATAACAATATCTTATAGGTATTATCTTTTATGACCATTAAATGCAAGTGTCCATGAATGAGCATCCTTTTTATACAGATAAACTCTGTTTACAATTTAGAAGAAGTTAAAATTTTTTTCAACTTCAAGCAAAGAAATGAAAAAGTAACTTCAGAAGGACTGAAAGGAATTTAAAATAAAAAAATCAAGAACCTATTTCAGCCTCTTTGAAATGGAAATTTCCTAGGTAATCAAACATCCAGCCAAAAGAGACAGTTTGAGCCCTGTTTAAAGGTCAACTGAATTTTAATGTACAATTCACCATGGAGTTATCATAGACATCCTTGCTTTTCTGAACTTAAACTTTAGGCTAATGCTCATGCCTCTATCTCAGGGGCCTGGTATATTATGGGCAGTTTGTAAATATTTGTTGAATAAATCAATGTTGAATGTATTCATTTTGGGATATGAGAGAAAGTCTGGAAGAGAGCATTTTGGTGTCAAAACATGGACATTTTAGAAACATTTGGGCTCTTCAAAATGAGAACTGTGGGAAGAATACGTACTTTAAATTGGTATTATCCAAAAAAATCAGAGACCTATGGTTATGGTTAATTACGTCTACCTTGCAGGTCCCTTTACGCATTATCTGTTCCCATTGCTCTCCAGTTGACTTTGACTGATCATTACCATGTGTTATGGTTAATTACGTCTACCTTGCAGGTCCCTTTACGCATTATCTGTTCCCATTGCTCTCCAGTTGACTTTGACTGATCATTACCCCATGTGTGTCAGAGCAGAACTGTGCACCATAGGGTTTTCAATGGTTAATTTTTCATAAGTAGATTGCCAGACCTTTATTTCTAGGTGCCTCTGTTGTTGTTTTTAAGTGCCATTGAGTCAATTTCATAGCGATCCTATATAGGGTTTCCAAGGAGCAATTGGTAACTTTGAACTGTCAGCCTTGTGGTTCAAAGTTCAGTGTTGATCCTACAGTGCCACACCAGGAATCCTCTAAGTGGACTCAAACCTCTTCATTTTCAGTTAGCAACTGACATATTAATCATTTAACTATCCAAGGAATTTTTAAAGAATAGGTAAAATTTTTTTCACTGTTATGAAGGAAATTGTTTTTATTTTCATGACACATTTTCATCCACCTTACTTCTGATTCAGATTTGAGGTAGACTAATACTTTTGACTGGAGTCTTAGTGTAGTGCTGTAGCATAATCACTGGACTGCTAACCACAGGTTGGAGGTTTGAACCCACCAGCTTCTCCTCAGAAAACCTATACAGAATTTCTATGCGCTGGAACCAACTCAGCAGCATTTAACAACAGTACTTTTGACTAGATGAAAATAAAACTTAAAGTGATAGTAAAAACCATCCATAATGTCTCCGATGTCCTTCAATAGCTTCACTACCATTCAGAATGAAGATAGGTTATGGGGAAATGTTTTTAAATCTGAAATGCTTATCTACATGTTTCTATTTCTAATACACATCTTTGTTTCTTGATGTATACTATATGCATCATCTTTTACATTGGAGATTTCAAGGAAGTTAATATTGTATTTTTTCATCTTATGGTTTTCAGTTTTGTTTATCATTCATTGTTTCTTCATTGTTGTTTCCATTCATTCTCATCATTTCATATGTCTTTCATTCCTGTTCTCAGTTCCCTACCTCTTTTTAGCTACTGTATCATTTTCCCTCTCAAATTTATTTGCTGCAACAATAATGATTAGAATGTAGGGGTAATTTTGAAAGGAAATGAAACTGATTGTGTAGATGGAGATGCTTTCTCAAATGTGTTAGTGGAAATTTGTTGCAGATAAATTGTTGAGCACATTGCAGTATGTTTTATATATTTAATTTTCATTCTTTCATTTACTCAACAATATTTTGAGTGCCTCAAATGGGATACAGAAGCCCTGGTGAGGTGATAAGTAAGTGTTTGGATGTTAAGCAAAATGTCAGTGGTTCAAACCCACTTAATGGTTCTGCAGGAGAAAGACCTATAATGTTTACAGCCTAGAAAACCCTAGGGCACTCTGTCACTCAGAATGGCTGTTCAAAATGGACTCAACGGCACCTAATGACAAGAAGAAAATGTGACAAATTAGTTGTCTAATAAATGTACTTAGTAGTCTTGTGTCCTGGGTTCTAACTATGGTTCCATGACATACAAGCAGCTTAGCACAATTACTAGGAATTAAATGTTAGTTGTTTGAGTAACTGTGTACAGTTACTTTGAGCCTACGGTTGCTCATTAATAAATGGAGATACTATAACCCCTATTATTGTTAAGAGAATGGTAGTTTGCAATGTGTTTAAAGCACATTGAAAGTGTGCAGTGAGAGCCAACATGATGATGTTGATAAGGATGGATATTGGGCCAGAGCAGAACCTATCTGTATCTGTTTCCTCAGCTATAAAATGGAAGGTTGAACCAGGGGCTCTTTTCAGGCAAAAATATTATCACTGGAAGTTAGAAAGATTTGAACAGAAAACATACACTAATTGCCTTAGAATAAATTAGGCACCCTGCAAGGTCTTTAAGGGCTAACAGGAAGTGCAAATACACAGACATAGAAATTCTGTTCCTGAAATGTGAGTTCGTTTCTATAGTGTCTGCATTGCGTATCTGTGATTCATGCTCAAACCCAGTAGCAGTCACTATTTCCTAATTTAAGTGACATGATTAGACTCCAAAATTCAGGTCATTAAGTAAAAATCAATGCTATGCAAAAATGGAGTATGACCATATTACCTCAACTCAACTGTACTGTGAACAACCCACCACATCCATCCTGAGGTCACCTGTCACCATCACCTCCCTCTCCTCCATGTCACCTTAGAAGACCTCCAACACCAGCACCACCACCCACAGGGGAAGGTCACCTAGTCTTTCTGGACCCCCTCTCCACCCCCAGCGTTTTCTCTCTCTCCTGCCCTCCTTGTATTTTCAAGATGGTGAACCTGAATCATCTCCTCAATGACCACAACTCCCTTGGTATCTTTGTTGGGGGCAGAGGGCTCCCTGTCGGTGAGCAGGAGGACTTGGGTATTATACAGGGGATGTACACTTCCCACTGGGTCCCCCTGCCAGCCCCTCATCTAAGCATACCCCTACTCTTGCTGAGGGACCCTGTCTCTTTGTCCCCACGAAAATCAATAATTGAGAGCTTCCTACAAAGCTGTGATGGCCAAGCCCAGCCTTTGTCCTTGACCTTAAACTGATGCAGTCACTGGCCACTCACCAGATGTTACCCAACCACACCCAGGTAGCTGTCACCATAGACCTCACACCAGACCCCTTCTACTCCACCCAACACTCTGGCAACTCTGAGAGACTGCACCTCCTCTCCCTGCCAATCAGTTAAGTACTACACAATGTGAGCTTTCTTTCTGTGTGCATACAGGGCCCACTAGTCACAAACCCCATTCAGGGAACTCAGCATTTGTTCTTTCCAGATGTGCATCATTAATAGTGGGCTAGTAGAGCTTTTGATATTGTTGTAAATGTCAAATGTCAGATAATGAGATCGTCGATAAGTGAGGAATAAGTGTATTATTGTCTTTCTTTACTTGCTCTTGTTAAAATTTCAGGGTTTGGAGTTTTAACTTTCCTGTATTGATTTTAAAACTCATTCTCAGAGCTGAGTTTTTGTAACGATAACTGAATTCAGCTTTTCTCTCAAAGGGCAAAACATACACAACACTGCTAAATTGTATGCAAGTCTTCACCCACTGCACTGGCATGCTAACATTTAGTGCTTCCATAGCACTTATAATTTCAAAGTATTTTAGCACTGTTTTAATTTGTGTCATGCCTGTGAAATAAAAATGCCATAAATACCCAAAAAGTAGGTTAGTTTATAAAGGATCAGTAAAACATCTTGGATATCAAGAGAAATTAAAGGCCCAAATTAAAAATTAAAAATAACAAGTAAATATAGTTAGATAAAGGAAGCATGAGAGAGAGCTTAAAGGGTGTGTTACATAAAACAGAGGATGGGGGAGACTAACAAGTGTTAGTTTTTTAAAGCTTTAATTGTCTTATGTTTAATAATTCTTTATTAAAATAATATTTACATACAATAAAATGCACAAACCTTAAGAGCACAGCCCAATTTATTTGATAAACACTTACCCTGAGCGTCCTTCGAAAATCTTGCCTTGTTCACAATCCTAGCTGTATCTGTCTGTCTGTCCCCACCTCCTTCAACTGGACTGTGAGCTCCCTGAGAGTAAGGGTACAGTTACTTCTAGCACTTTTACAAAGCCTGGCAGGCATATGGTGTGTGTTGTTGTTAAGTGCCATTGAATTGGTTCCAACTCATAGTGACCCTATATAAAGTTTCTAGGAGCAGCTGGTGGGTTAAAGCCATCAACCTTGTGCTCAGCAATCCAGTGCTTATGCTATAGCACCATACAAGAACTCTTGGTATACGATAATTGTTCAATAAATGCTTCAGCACTCCTCTGTCAGTTTCTCATACTGTGCTGGCTTGTATGTTGCTGTGTACTGGAAGGTATATCACTAGTACTTAAAATATTAGCAGGGTCACCTGTGGTAAACAGATTCCAGTGGAGCTTCCAGACTAAGACACACTAGAAAGAAGGAAAGGACAACCACTTCAGATAGTCATTTAGAACCTTATGAATAGCAGTAGTACATTGTCTGATACGGTGCCAGAAGATAAATTCCTCAGGCTGGAAGGCATTCAAAATACAAATGGGGAATTGCTGACTCCTCAAAATAAAGTTGACCTTAATGACATGGATGGAACAAAGTTTTCAGGACCTCCATTTGCAGATGGGGCACAAATCAAAATGAGAACAGCTGCAAATATCCATTAATAATCAGAACATCAAATATATGGAGTATGACTCTTGGAAAATTGGAAGTAGACAAAAATAAATTAGAATGCCCACAGATCAGATCAATATCCTAGG
This sequence comes from Chrysochloris asiatica, assembly GCF_000296735.1. Classification (NCBI taxonomy): domain Eukaryota; kingdom Metazoa; phylum Chordata; class Mammalia; order Afrosoricida; family Chrysochloridae; genus Chrysochloris; species Chrysochloris asiatica. The sequence continues at coordinate 14,415,773 of NW_006408561.1, read as the reverse complement.
CATTGTTGTCATTTGGCTTCAGTCGGTTCTGAAAAGATATATAAAGTATGTTTATGAGAATAAATTAACCATATACATGCTTGGAAAAGTCACCATAGACCAACTGCTATAACAAACAGACTCAAATTTTGTGACTTAACCTTTAACACAAGTTTAGTTTTCGCTCAGATATAGGTCATAGTGGCAGTGGTTCCATGACCCCTCTGGGTGTGTCTTCTCCAGGTAGCATCTCAGAGAATCCAGCTCCTTTTGTCTTGGAGTTCCTTCAGCTCCTATTCATAGCCTTACTGGAACTTCTGTCTCCAGACAGCAGGTAAGATAAGAGAAACACCATGGAGAACAGCATGGGGATTCACGTCACAATATATAAGAGGCATATGTACTCATATACCACTGGCTAGAAAGAATTTAATTACTTGGTTCTAAAGTAGATAAGGAAGACCGTAGAAGAATTGATGCTTTTGAGTTGTGGTGTTGGAGGAGAATATTGAAAGTGCCATGGGCTGCCAAAAGAGCCAGTAGATCTGTTTTGGAAGATGTGCATCCAGAGTGCTCCTTGGAGGCCAAGATGGCCAAACTTCGTCTTTCGTATTTTGGACATACTGTCAGGAGGGACCAGTCACTGGAGAAGGATATCATGTTTGGTAAGGTGGAGGGTCAGAGAAAAAGAGGAAGACCCCCCAACTAGATAGATTGGCCAAGTGGCAGCATCGATGGACTGAAGCATGGCAACTGTAGTGAGGTTGGCCCAGGATTGGGCAGTGTTTCATTCTGCTGTGATAAGGTCAGTATGGGTTGGTACTGACTCAATGGCACCTAACAACAACAACAACAGAGTAGATAGTGCAGGGTTAGGCAATGCTTACTTTCCATAGTTGGTTCCATGCAACTGCAAAGCAAGTTGAGAAATGTTGTTACTATGTGCCCAAGAGACAAATCAATCATCTTCTGTAACTGGGCTAGTTCTGCCTTTTACTTCCTTATGAACTATCAGATGTTTTTTTAAAAAAATAGTTGCTTTTAAATTTAAAACTCCAGTGCTATCAAGAAAATATTTTTTTTAATTAAGAAATCCAGTTGTCTGAAGAAAATGCCATAATCTTGCAGAATGTGCCCTTTGGTTGTTTAAATTATTATATATTCCTGAGTGTTTTTGTATACATCTCCCCACCTCTCCCAAAGAAAAAAGATAAACAGAGGGAATGGAAGCAAATACTGTTGAATGATGATGCATGGAAGAGATTGTAATCATTGCAATGAAAGGATGGTGTAAAGCTGATGCTCTCCCATGTAAACTATCACTCAGTTCACAAATAAAAATTTTTTTTAATTTAAAAAGAGGATGCCATAGTTAGTGCTAGGCCAGAACAAAGAAGCTCATACAAGATGAGCATGGAAATTACCTGGGCCTACTTTAAGGTTGCTAGTTGTTAGCTGACGAGTTAATTCTGACTCAGGTCAACGCCATTCATGCAAAATAGAACTGCTTAAGAGGGTTTTCAAGGCCGTGACCCTTGGCAAGCGGATCATCAGACCTGCTTTCTGAGGTACCTCTGGATGAGTTCAAACAGCCAATCTTTCAGCTAGAAGCTGAGTACTTAACCTTTTACGCTATCTCCCCAAACAGCAAAGAAAGTGCACAGGATCTAAATGAGATCAGGGTTGTGGAGGTTGCTCTCCACTGCCTCCCTTATGTCATAGAGGTCACCAAATGGTTGGTGTCCTGCTGGTATTCATGGAGTGACAGCTCCCAGAGATTGGTGGATCTTGAGGAATGTGAGCTAATTCCAATCTATTCCCAGCCAGACCAGTGCCTAGAAACAGCAAATATGTTTACCCACAGCTAATCAATTTGTTATGAAGGGACTTTGTCACCTTGTAGTAATATCCTATTTCTAGTCTTAAAAATCCTTTCTATGCTAGGACTGAAGCAGATGGTGCATGACTAGGTAATGTTAACTTTCATAGGTCTATTTGGCAGAAAGAAGGCTGAAGAGTTTGCCTTTTCCAAGGCTTCCTATGGGTCGGCTTAGTTATGGCCTATCACAAAGGAAGAAGCTGTCTTTCTAACTCCAGGTTTAGGAAATCTAGGTTTAGGAAAAAGAAAAAAAAAAAAGCCTGATCATGTGGAAAGAATTCTCATGTGGCACTGTGGGGTAAGCACTGGATTGCTAACCACAAGGTCAGCAGCTCAAGCCTACCAGTTGCTCCTTGGAAACCCTATATACAGGATAGCTTTGAGTTAGAACCAACAATGGTACTTAACAACAACAATGTTGAGAGAACTTCAAGTTTCCAAGATAAACTTAAAAAGTTTTGCTACATCTGTATTTTCTTCATTGAAGTTCTTTTTTTTTTAACCTTTTTCTTTTTTATAGACCTAGGGATTAATTGACAAGCTCTTATTTTCAACTAATTACAGACAGAAGCAACAATTTACAAAACATCTCTTTAACAATGTTTTCTATCTTATAGAAAACAATTTACAAAACATCTCTTTAACAATGTTTTCTATCTTATAGAAAACAATTTCTTCCATTTCTTTTAGGTTTCAATAATGCCATGCAAAGAAGAAAATGGTTGGACTGACTCTTTAGTACATTTATAAAACTGAAAATAAAATTGATATTATGTCTTTTGGCAGCTTTTCTTCCAGTACCTAGGGAAATAAATCAGCAAATGAAGAAAAAAAAACAAATGCACAAACAAACAAAAACAAAATAAATCTCCTGAAGATCTTTGTTGCCTTCTACCTGGGAATTATATAGGACTGGTTCTCCTTATTGAGGGATTACCTGTTTCATCTTCACCTGATATAACTTCTATAATATCATCAGTTAATGCAATTTCCTCAACTAGATTTTGAGAGTTTTGAGAGTCAGCCAGTTCTGCTGTTATTTTTGTATCTCTAGCTAACTTTTTTTTTTGGGGGGGGGGGCAGAAGAATAAAAAAAGTCTGTCTTAGAAGTACAGCCAGAATGCTCCTTGGAAGCAGCGATGGAAAAGCTTCATCTCACATATTTTGGACATGTTGACAGGAAGGGCCAGTCCCTGGAAAATGACAGCATGCTTGTTAAAGTAGAGTGACAGGCAAAAAGAGAAAAATCCCCTTTGAGTGGGATGGATTGACACAGTGTCTACAACATTGCACTTAAGCATAACAACAATAGTGAAGATAACACAGAACCAGTCATCATTTCATTCTGTTGTGAGTTGGAGCTATGTGTTGAAGCCTACTTGAAGACACCTTAGAAAACCCAACATTCTGCCATTGAGTTGTCTCTCACTCATGGCAGCCCCAGGTGTATCAGAGTAGAACTGTGCTCCATATGCCTACTTTTTTAGAAGCAGATCCCTAGGTCTCTGAGTGGACTTGAACCTCAATTAAGTATAAAGAAGTTTTACTATCTCTTTAAACTGGAGGTTTTATTTCCAACTTGTCAAATCTCAATCAGAAAAAGGCTAGATGGAACTGTGTCATAAAAATGTTGTTGTTGTTGTTAAGTGCCATCGAGTCGGGTCCGACCCATAGCGACCCTGTACAGGGTTTCCGAGGGTGTAAATCTTTACGGGAGTAGAAAGCCTCATCTTTCTCCCGCGGAGCGGCTGGTAGTTTCGAACCGCTGACCTTAAGGTTCGCAGCCCAATAATAAAGATTACTAAAAAGAGTAATAAAAACAAAAAAAGGCTTATTTTACTCTCTGAAAATTGCAACTAAATGCAAAAGGCTCATTCCAGGGTACATGTATAGCTTCATGTAGATCTGAAATGATATACTCTGACCAATTGCTTTTATGTCTATTGTGAGGGCTTTTTACACTCAACTAACATTTTTATGTCCTGGTGAGGTGCTGTAGGATAAGCACTGGACTGCTAACTGAAAGTTCAGACCCATTAGTTCCTCCCAAAATTCTTTATTTATTTACTTATTTTAAGTTTTTATTGTGAACTGAGTGAAAGTTTACAGGGCAGATCATCAGTTTTACATTCAACAAATCACATACTTTGTTTCATTACAATGGCTATAATCCCTTTCAGTACCATCAGATAACAGTATTTTTCTCTATTCACTTTAGCTCTTTAAAAAAACAACAACAACAACACTCAAGCATATGTAATAATTTACACCACCAAAGGGCACATTCTGCAAGTCTGCCTCCTGGCTGTCAGCTTTTAGTCCCTCTCTTCCCATGAGTCCTCAGCTGCTTCCTCTCTCCATGTCCCCATCTCTGCCTCCATCTCTGGTATTGCTGCTTCTCTGGATAAGGTATCCCATTCTGCTTGTGCTCTTTTCCCTTGATGTTACTAGGGTCCTTTGTTTCTGGACTGTAAGATTAACTACTATCCCCTTTTTGTTACAAAGCTTCTACCTTTACAATTATGACAGTTGCAATTAGTCATGATAGCAATTACTCATTATTGAATCATAAGAATCTTATCCCCATCTCTTTTAACCAGACTTATCCAGACAAGATGAAAACTATTCAGTGGGGTCTCTTTCTTCCCCCACACACTCTTAAACTAAACTGCCTCTTGAAACCCTGTAAGTCAGTCACTTCGTGCCTTTATCACCCCCTCATTTTAGGTAGCCAGTGTCTATAGTTGCCCATCCCTATCCCTGTGTACAGAGGGGATAGCATTGATACTTGATGTGAAGACTCCTTCCTTCTCTGTTGGTAGAGTTACTAGCTCCATGAGTATAGGTCAAGTTCATCAAATTGTAGCAATTTACCCTCATCAGAAAATTGTTGTTTTTTTATCTTCCTCTAGTCGAGTTCTGATTATCAAGCAAGTCATCCAGGCTAGATCAAATGAGTACTATCTACAAGTTTGAGTGTTTTTGTGCGTCTCCCCTCACTTCATATTAGCTGGATGCTTCACACTCTCCAAGGAATGTTTATGTGGACGTCATCATCTATATCAAAACCCTTTATACAGTCACTATGAGTAGGAACCACTGATGGCACTTACCAATAACAACAACAACGACTTTTTATTGTTGGAATAAAAGTGACTAATACTCTTATCAGTTTATTAGGATTACAGTGACATCTTGTGGCATGTCATTTTTCCTTTTGTCACTATGACTAGGTACAAAATTAAGACTACAGTTTTTGCTAAAGAATTTTAGATGTATTAATATAGTATGTATTTATCAAAAAGCTCACAAGCTACTAACTGAAATAGAAGCTAAAGGAACAAAATTACTTTTACTTTTTTTGGCTCAAGTATCTATTTCTGAGTAAGTTAAATTGAAGACTTTTTTTTTTTTTTTTAATTGATATTTTGCACTTGTTTTAGTCCTCCCCAACTGGTATCATTGGAGTCATGGTGTGGTGCTATGGGCTAATGTGCCAGACTGCAAACCCATTTGAATTGCAAAGTCAGCGGTTCAAGCTCACCAGCTGCTCCTCAGAAACCCTATACAGGGTTGCTATGGGTCGGAACTGACTCGACAGCACTTAACAACAACAACAACAATTGGTATCATTATGACTTAAAGAATGCCCCAGAAATCCATAGTAATTTGACCCCTGTAAAGACTATGAATTAAAATTTTTAAATATGCTAAGCATGTATAGCCAGACCATAGCTTCTATAAAGTGATAACTCCAGCTAATTAAAACAATTTTATTGAAAGAAAATAATTTTTTCAGAGAAAACTAAGTATTGCCATTTAAATGGAATCATTAGTCTCCTTGAGGACTCCTCATTAGCATGAACACTATGCAACGTGAGGATGCTATTATGCTGCACTAAGAGATGTAATACAAAAATAAACAAGACAAATAGGACTAGAGTTCATTCTCGCTCCCTCTTCTCCCTGACCTCCATTCTACCCCAACACACATGTACATCAGAAAACTTCTTCTTTCAGATATATTCTAATAATGAAATTTAATCTATTTCAGGTAATTTAGAGTCATTCTGTTGAAAATATTTACCATTTGCAGGTTTCAATCACTGCCATGGAGCTGATTCTGACTCACAGCAACCCTATATAGATTTCCAAGTCTGTAGATCTTTACAGGATCAGAAAGGCCTCATCTTTCTCCCTCTACATGAATGGCCGGTTTGAAAGGATGACCTTTCCTTTAGCAGCCCAGTGCTTATCCTATAACAGCAGCAGGGTTTCTCTGTAAGTAGCTTATGTGTATTGCTTTTCTCCTCCTTTTTTCCTTTCCTCTCTCCCATATGCCATCTCTCTCCTCCTTTTTTGCTTGTGAACTTCTAAATAACACTTCTGATAGACATTGTTTTTATCAGTGCCGTCGAGTTGTTTCTGACCCATAGGTGGTGAGCTTGAAAATGCTGACCTTCCTTTCAAACTGACTTTACAATCCAGTGCATTAACCCATAGAGCCACACCAGGATTCCCTGATAGACATAATATCAGTTAATAATAAATGACATTAACCCATTTTGGAAATCATAGGTGACAAAATCATAAGCATAATTCCTTCACAAATTTCAATGTGAATACTATGCTGGTTCATTCAATTAAAAATAACATCAATGTTCAGACATTGTCAGTTAAACTATTGCACTGTGAGTAGAATGTTTGCTTTAAATGTATACAAAGCTAATTAAGGAAGTCTTCTAGACATAGTTAAACAAAAATGAAATAAAATGTTTCAGGCATTCCTAAAACGTGACATCCATCTCTAAGTCATTGTTTCTGATCTGAGTAAATGATTTGACTAGCCCCTCCTTATGTCACCAAGGGCATTGGTAATGTAGGGACACCCAAAGACTGCTCCAACTTTAGTTTCATGTACTTTTCTTCCAAGCTATTGACACCTATTGAGCAAGTTTTGAAACTGGCACTTTATCTTACAAAAAAATCAATGAAAGGTTTTTAGGCGATAACCAGGACTTATGATTTTGCCTGAAATCATCAGTAAGATTCTTTCATAAAGGGTTTGTTGACTGAGATGCTGAGGGATTACAGTTAAGACAACAGTCATGCAAAAAGATGACTGTGCACCAATGTCTGCTGCCTGGCCACCAGCAATTGTAAAAGTCTATGATGGTAGGAGCACTTCATTTTCACAAATGTTAAAGCATGAAAAATATGCCTTAGAATAGCCAAAATATGATAATGCTAATGCTAATAGCTAGCCTTTGTTCAGTGATTGCTATGTGTCAAGTACTATTCTTCATACACTACATAATTTAATACTTAATACAATCCGATGAAGTAGATGCTATCATTTAATTATATAATGAAAATTAAGCAACAGGCTCCAAACAAAGAACAGCTAGTCGGCAGCAGATCTGGGGTTTAAAATCAGTTCTGTCTTATTCCAAAGTTCATGGGGTTTTTTTTCCCCCACAGGCATCTGGTTATAAATATTTAAGCAGAGAATACCAGAAAAGGGGGTCACTCAATCATATGGAAAAGGGTAACCTCTCCATCAGTAATTTTCCTTGAATAGCCCACAAAGAGCAATTGTGTGAACAAATGTCAGATTTATATATTCCTGAATTATCTCAAAACTTTCAGAAAATGAGAGAGTTGAAACATTGTCTCCTATTTAGGGAGGAAAGGAAAAAAACCTGCTCCATCAGCTAGAAGCTGTGATGACTGCTGCAGAAACATTTTCTGGAACATGCCATATGTCACAAATAACCACTTTATTTTTCTCCAAAGAAACAAAAAGTCTGCAATTTTCAAATGGAGGAGAAATGCATTTATATTTAACTTATAACAGAGAGGATGCTTAACAAAAGGAAGTATATTTTCTGTCAGGTTTGATTTTAATTTAATCAACTGAACTCTCCTTTCACAAATATGTGTTCTTCATCTCACCAAAATGCATCTCCCAGGATGCATCTTTAGGTTTTAGCTTATAATGTAAACTATCTTCTATAATTTGAATTAAAAATATTAATAAGAAATTAAACTGATTTTTTCTGCCAAATTTTCTTTCTTCATAAAACACAGATTTTTTTTCCCCATTTTGCATAAGCTATTTATTCTGATGTGCATGTGGAACCTTCAAATTTCTCTCATGAATAATTATGTTAGCAGAAAGAACAAAGTAGCATGGCTAAATACCATAGCTTCTATGTTTTCAAAAACCTAAAAAGAAGGAAAAAAATTGTTATGTTTTTTTTTCTTTTTTAAACAAACAAAAAGTTTTAGTCTTTTATAGTTTCACGACATTTTTAAATTTTTTATACTGTTTGAAACAGGCACCAGTGATCTTAAACTTCCATTTCTTACAAAGATAGTCCTAGCTAACATTGTGAAAAATGACTAGATGGCTGAAAAAATAAACATGTCACAAATTCAACATTTTGAGGACTTATCTGGAGATATTGGCATTTTGTTTTACAGTGAACAAAATGAACATTGATGGTGGTGGTGGTGGTGTGTCGTGGAGTCGGTTCCAACTCATAGTGACCCTGTACATGGTTTCTGGGGCTGTAAATCTTTACAGGAGTAGAAAGCCTCATCTTTCTCCTGCAGAACAGCTGGTAGTTTCAAACTGTTGACCTTGTGGTTTGCAGCCCTATTGGTAACCGCTACGTTAAATGAACATTAGTGTAAACAAAAAGACGGAAAATTGACATCATTACAATTTTTTTCTGGGAACAAATTTTATGATGAAATTTTCAAAGAATAAGTTGAACTAAAGAGCTGAAGTAAGCTGTTGTCAGAGTAGCAAACCAAAAAGACAAGGAATTAAAGTGAAAACAGTTAAGCCTTTAGATCAGTTTCTAGTATAGGAGTCCTGGTGTGGTGCCGTAGGATAAGCACTGGGCCACAAGGTTGGTTTGAACCACAAGGCCAGGGGTTCAAACTCACCAGCTGTCCTCAGAAACCCTATATAGGGTCTCTATGAGTCGGACCCAATTCGACAGCACTCAACAACAGCAATGATAGCATAGGATTCCTAGTGTGGTGTGGTAGGATCAGCACTGGATTGTGAACCATAAGGTCATCAGTTCAAACCCACCAGCTGCTCCTTGGAAACCCTATACAGGGTCACTATGTGTTGAAACTGACTCAATGGCACTTAACAATAGCAACAATAGTATAAGCAAAAGAAACCCAGAGTAGTTTCAGACTCTCCCCCAGTTTCAGATTTCTCCAGGAACAGTGCTCAGATGTGGGAATTTTTATCACTGTCAAGGAGAGCCCCCAAGCAATTCAATAGACTCCAGGCTGGGAAAACAGTGGCAAGTAAGGAATAATAGTGGAGAAGCATGAATCAGAGTGGGGACAAGTGTCTTTAAGATGTCCCCACCTTGATAAGGAGGCTTCAGCAAATGTGCCTGAAAAAGCCCTCTGCCAAAGGCCCCAAGAAAGGAACCTCCATATAGAAGCACCTGAGCTAAGAATGTAGAAATGTGAAAGAGGAGAACTTCCCAGAAGACTTGAGTCCCTAACTAAAACTTCCCTCAGAGACTACAATGCATTGGCTGTGTACCACTATTGGATGGGGAAGGCAGTTTTCTCCTTGGGGCCGGCCAGATAAAGCCTTTGTAATTGCCTGTGGTCAAGCCTGAAAAATCATAGGTTTATAGCTAACAGACTCTTCAGAAATCTGTCATAATATAGAATGTACCTAAATAATCAAAAGTCTCAGAACACTAAAATAAAAGTGGAAAATGGAGCTGAACAAACAGAACCTAGGTCAGAAAATCTAAGCATTAAAGTGCATGCACTTCATTATAAAACACAGTTCTTGTTGCTGTTAGGTGCCATCAAGTCAGTACCGACTCAGAGTGACCCTATGCACAACAGCACAAAACACTGCCTGGTCCTGGGCCAACCTCACAATTCTTGCCACGCTTAAGCCCATTGATGCTGCCACTTTGCCAGTCCATCTCGGTTATCCCATGAAAAATTTATTTTGAAACCAGTTTAATTCCTAATGAAAGTCAAGATGTACTGATCTTTAAATATATTAAGAAAAGTGGGTGAATCATATTCAGGAAAGTTTATGTCAGTAACTAGAGTCCTGGTATGGCACTATAGGATAAGCACTTGACTGACAACCACAAGGTTGGTGGTTGAAACCCACCAGTTACTCCTAGAAAACCCTATACAGGGTCTCTGCAAGACAGAACTGAACTCATGGCACTTAACAACAATCTGGGAGTAACATAGATCCTTTCTCCTGAAAGTGCCATTCATGGTCCAGCAGTATCAACATCCTCTAGGAGCTGGCAGAATCCCAGGCTCAACTTGTTCAAATTAAACCAGAACCTGAATTTTAACAAGATTTCTATGTGATTTATATATACATTAAAATTTGAGAAGCACTGATTTAGAGAACATAAAATAATATCTACTGCAAAGAGCTAGAGAAATTAATTTCATGACGCTGAGCTATTAGGCCATTCCTAAACTGGTATGTATGGAACTGTCTTGAAACAATATACCAAGAGCTTTGGCAATTGAATTATGCTGTATTACAAGGACCTGGTACCAGACTGGCTCCAGGAGGTCCAGATTCAAGTGGTGTTTTTAATGCTTTCAAAACTGAACTGACATTGAAACTACAGCCCATACAAGCCCACACAAGACCACAGTTTGCACCCTGAATGTAACTGAGAGGATGGCCTACTGAAGCAAAGCAATACCCTTTCCAAAATAACCATCCTCCAGAAGAGAACAGGGCATTTAAAAATGTTCAAGATACAATCCAAAACTATTGACAAACAAAAAAATCCAGAATAATCTCAACAGCTCATAAGGGAAAAGATAATAAATGCTAGCCTTGATATGACAAAGATGCTGAGATTTATCAAATACTTTAAAGTAGCTAACATAACGATACACAGTGAAGTAATGGCAAATACTATCAAAATGAAAGAAAAGATTAAAACTATTCATCAGAGAAACAGAAACAATGGAACAAGAGGAACAAAAAATATTTTAGAACTAAATAATATATAAATTGAATTGAACAATTCACTGCTTTGGGATTAATTTGTTGTCGTTTGTATGTACCATAGAGTGGGTTCCAGTCATAGCCACCCTGTGTAGAGGTTCCGAGGAACAGCTGGTGAGCTTGAACCTTGCAGCTCAACTCGATCCTGCAGTCAGTCCAGTGCATTAACTTGCAGCACCACACCAGGGATTAATGGTGGTGGTTATGTGCCATGGAATCGGTTCTGACTCATAGCGACCCTGCACAGGGTTTCCGAGGCTGAACTCTTTACGGGAACAGAAAGCCTCATCTTTCTCCCGTACAACAGCTGGTAGTTTTGAACTGCCGACCTTGCGGCTCACAGCCTGACACATAAAGGGATTAATAGTAGAATGGAAATGACATAGGAAAGAGTGAGTGAACCTAAACATAATAAAATTTCAGCAAAAACAAAAAATATTTTTTAATGAACAAAGCTTCAGCAACCTATGGGATAATATTAAAAGATTCTGCTTGCAGGATTACAGCCTCAGAAAACGTATGTAGCATTGGAATCCGCTCTTTGGCACTTAGGCACTTAACAACAAAGTATGTGTTATCAAAGTCCCAGAAGGAGAGAAGAAAGACATTGTGATAGTATATTACTTTGAAAAAATAATGGTTAAAAGCTTCCAAATTTTGTGAAAGACTTAATTTAAAGGTTCACGAAGCTTTATCTTTGAGAATGAACCTGAAGAAAACCACACCTAAATACATCATTATAAAAATACTGAAAACTAAAGAAAAAATCTTGAAAGCAACCAGATACAAATGACACATTACATAAACAGGAACACTGAGTTAAGTGTCTGTGGTATCCTCGGCAGATGTCATGGAGGTGAGAAGATATAGTAACAATGCCTATAAAGTACTGAAGGGAAAGAATTAAAAAATTAATCACACACAAAATTCTGTTATCTACTGAAAATATCTCTTACAAAGAAGGTACAATAAAGACATTCTCAGATTAAAAAAAAAAAAAAACTCAAAGATTTTCTTATTTACTTGTTGTTGTTGTTGTTAAGTTCTGTCAAGTTGTTTACTGAGTCATAGCAGCCCTGTGTAGGGTTTCCAAAGACTGGCTAGTGAGTTTGAGTCGTTGGCCTTTCTGTTCAAACCGACCTTGTAGTCCAGCGCGTTAACCTGCAATGCCACACCAGGAAATTCTAATCATGGTCTAAAAGAAACACTAAAGAAAATTTTTCAGGGAGAAGCGAATGATGACTTTATATAAGAAGGAAACTTGGAACTTCAAGAACAAAAGAAGGAAACCAAAAGGATCAAAATATAGGTAAATATAATAAAATGCTTTTTAATTTGTTTAAAATATGCATGACAATCAAAAGTAAAAATTGTAAATATTCTGTTGGGGTTTCCAATGTATGTAGATGTACTACATACGACATCTACAACATAAGTTTGTGGTAGAGGAGAGATAAGAGACTTTACATTGTTGTAAAGTTTCTACATTTCACATAAAAATATTAAATATTAATAATAAATATAAGAAGATAAATTTTAAGCCCTAGAGAAATCACTAAAAAACTATAATGAGAAAAAATCTAAATGTCAATAGACATATTGAAATGGAATACTAGAAAAAAAAAAAAAAATATTCCCAAAGAAAGGGAAAACAGACCAATGAAAAATACAGGGAGACAAAACAAAACAAAACACCCTGTAAGATAATGGTAGCCGGAAATCCTAAAGCCCTAAATTGTTGTTGTGAAGTGCTGTTGAGTTGATTCCAACCCATAGCAACCCTGCATAGGGTTTCTAAGAAGCGGCTTGAATCACCGACCTTTCTTTTCAAGCCAACTTTGCAGTCCAGAGCATTAAACTGTGCCACACCAGGACTCTAAATCCAATCATGGTGGTGGTGGCGGTGGTGTGCCATGGAGTTGGTTCTGCCTCATAGGGACTCTGCATAATGTTTCCAAAGCTGTAGATCTTTACGGGAGCAGAAAGTCTCATCTTTCTCCCGTAAAACTGCTGGTAGTTTCGACCTTGCGGTTAGCAGCCTGACTCATAATCAATTATTAAATAAAAATGGCCCAAATATAACTAAAGATAGAGATTGTCAGGTGGAAGAAAAGAGAAAAAAAATCCAACACTATGTTGTTTACAGAGTCCTGGTGGCTCAATGGCTTAGGCATTGGGCTGTTAATTGCAAGGCTGGCAGTTCAAACCCACCAGTCACTCCAAGGGAAAAAGATGATGCTGTCTGCTCACGTAAAATTTATAGTCTCAGAGCAGCAGTGGGTTTGGGTATATTCTGTTTAGGAGCCCTGGTGACAAAGTGATTGTGTGGTTGCTAACTGAAAGGTCAGTGGTTCAAACTCACCAACCTATCTGAGAGCGAAAGATGTGGCATGCTGTTCCCATAAAGATTTACAATCTAAGAAACCCTTATGGGACAGTTTTACTTTGCCCCTGGTAGCGTAGTGGTTACAAATCAGGCTGCGAACCACAAGGTCGGCAGTTTGAAACTACCAGCTGCTCTGCAGGAGAAAGATGAGGCGGTCTGCTCCTATAAAGATTTACAGCCTCAGAAACCCTGTACAGGTTTGCTATGAGTCAGAACTGACTCCACGGCACACAACAACAACAACAACATAGGGTCACAATGAGTTGGAATAGACTCAATGGCAATGGGCTTTGGTGTGATATGTTGCCTACAAGATACATACTTAAAAGATAAAAATAATATAGATTAAAAGGATGAAAAACATTATACCATGAAATATTAATCATAACAAAGCTGTATTAGTATTAGTCAAAGTAGACTTTAAAACAAGGAATTTTTAAGAATAAAGTAGGACATTGTTGTTGTTTGTGCTGTCAGGTCAGTTTCAAATCGTAACGACCCTGTGTAGGGTTTCCAACGAGTGACTGATGAGTTTGAACCACCAAATTCACAGTCCAAATCGACCGTGTAATCAAGTGAAATGCTTATTCTACAGAGCCACACCAGGACTCCAAACTAGGACACTAGATCATGATAAAAGTGTATTTCAGCAAGAAATACATAACAATCCTAAAATGTGTTTGAAACTCTCTAATAACAGAACTTCAAACCATGTGATAAAAAACCTGATAGAAATGAAAGTCAAAATAGACAAAAATACAGTCACAGCTGGAAACTTAATCACTCCTCTCTCAGTAATTGATAGAACAAGCAGCTATAAAATCAGAAAAAAACATAGACGACTGAACAATACGAACAACCAATTTGACTTAATTAATATTTATATAGCATACATCCTAACAACAAGAGAATATACATTCTTTTCAAGTGCACAGGTAGCATTCACCTAGACAAACCATAACAAATTTAAGAGGAGTGAAATCATGCACATTATGTTCTGTAATAGGATTAAACTAATATCAGTAACAAATGTATAAATCCAACAAAAATAGAAGGCAAGACATACAAGGTAAGAGCAAAAATCAATGGAATTTAAAAGAGAAAAACAGAAGAATCAATGAAATTTTAAAAAACGTTGGAAAAATCATTAAAATTGATATATCTCTAGCCAGACTGATCAAGAGAAAATAAGAAAACACACAAAGCAGATGAATTGGGAAGGGAAGAAGGAACATCTCCAAAGACCTCACTGCTAGTCAAGGATAATAAGAAAATAACAATAACAACGCTATGCACAGAACAAGATAGATTAATTAAATCAATTCTGAGAAAAATGCAACATTCCAAAACTCCAGAAAAAAACAGGTAACTTGAAGAGTCTTGTATCACTTCAAGAAATTTAATTAGCAAAAACAAAACTTTCTAATAACCAAGAGTCCAGTCCCCACTGATTTCACCAGCGCATTCTACCATAAAATACAGGAGGACAGGACACTTTCCAACTAACTTTATGAAACATTTTTTGTTTCCTAGCTGTCTCAGTCTTTGGGCGTGGGGTGGGGTGGGAAATGCTACCAAGAATCCTGAGTCAAAGTAAGTTTCTCTCCAATGGATAATAATGGGAATCCTTGGTGGCACTAACAGTAAATGTTACTAATGGAAAGGTTGGAGGCTTGAGTCTGCCCCGAAGTGTTTTTGAAGACAGTCTTAGTGATTTACTTCTAACATACCAGTTCCACTCTGAAACATGTGGGGTGGTAGGAATTGCAGTTGATTCGATAGTAACTAGTATTGGTAGGTAATGATAAATGTGAAATAATTCTTATCATCTATTGTCCTGGTGTCCTGCAGTGGCACTGTAAGATAAGCACTGGACTGCTAACCGCAAAGTCAGCAGTTTAAACCTACCAGTCACTCATCCGAAACCCTATACAGGGTCATTGTAGGATGTTGCTTTCAGATTTACCCACCCCACCCCACTCAATTTCTCGACCCTGTTACCATATCAACTTTAGTGATTCAAACTTTCTTTGGAAATGATGATTGAATTAGACCTACCTTGGAGTCAACTGGGTCTGACTTTTTCTTATGTGTCCTTTCTGGTCCTGCCTTTGCAACTCTACCAAAATGATTGGCTGTACTGCAATCTTCCAAGTGATTGGTCCATTTACCTAAAAGACTTGCAAATCTATCAATAAGATTGGTAGGTTTACAATCTACCTAAGGGATCAGTAGGATTATGAAAGTCAAGCTTTAAAATTGACAGGAGTTTTCCCATATCAGGGAACTTTAAAAAAGTTCATGGGAAAAAAATCATTATTTCTATTTTTCCACAAACTTTTTGAGGCTTCTTTGATATTAGCAGCCCGTCTCAGGGAGGTTTTTGGTAACCTCCGGATCAATAAGTGCCTAGAACAGAGTGTATCTTGTGGACCTGGGGTTGCAGCAATGACAACTTCTTGTTGTTGCTGCTAAGTGCCATCCTGTTGGTTCCAACTCACTAGGCCCCTGTATAGTAATTCTGGGGAGCAGCTGCTGGGCTTGAAACACTGATGCAGACCTTGAGGTTAGTAGTGCAGTGCTTATGCTACAGTGCTACACTCATACTCTGAAAACCTTCTAGACCCAAATAAAAGATCCGTAGTGAGTTGAGGGTGTGACACTGACTGAGCTGATAACATTGAAGATGGAGAGGCCTAGAAGATGCCCAGTGGCAGAGAAAGCAGTCAGGACTGTGGCGGAAAGCTAGGTCAGCCCTCAAAGCAGAACCGGCAAGGTGGCCAATGAAGCCAGGCATCCCAAAAGGAGAAGCAACCCATGCAGGAATACACTGAGTTGAGCAGAGCACGTGACAGTGTGGAGCTACATGGACCTGGTCTGCTTCTGCCTCTGCCTCTGGCAGATGCCCCAGCTGTGCTCAATCTTACAGCCAAAGGGAGGTTGTTCCTAAGGGCTGTCGTTGTTGTTGTTAAGTGCCATGGAGTTGGTTCTGACTCATAGTGACCCTGTATAGATGCAGCTGGTGAGTTTGAATCACTGACCTTGTGGTTAGCAGTTCAATGCTTATTCTATAGTGCCGCACAAGGACTCCTCCTAAGGACAGAGCAGGGACCAGTTTTGAGCAGGGATTTGACAGCAGAGGCATGGGTACATCTCTGTTCAAGTATCCAGCAGGCGTTAGGGAGAACCTGTGCAGTGATCTTCTCAAAACAAGGTAGATCCTGCATGGTAATACCCAACCAGGCCTAGTGGTAAAAGGAGATACACAGTAGATGTGGAGCTAGAGGCAATGTGGCATGGACATAGCATTCAATCTCAATCTCAGCATGCCTGTGCAATGACATAAGACTGCACATTGATTGATTTGTGGGAAAGGATAAAGTGGGTTGCCTATAGAGGGTGGGCATGTTCACCATAAGTAATCTACTCCTATTGTTTATCCTGTTTTATATAAATAATGACTCACTTTCCCAACACTATGTGCATCTCATGTGTACGATTTAATCATACTGGATGGATGTAGCACATAGCAGATGCTTCTAGATGAAGCCTTCATTCTTAGCAGCCTATTGTTACTTGGAATTCTGAGGCAACGTGCATTCACAATGCAGCAAGGCTATTATAATGAGGTTCTCAGACAGTATGGTAAGGTTATATGTTTTTAGCGGCCATTTTTGTATTGAAAACATTCATCTTATTTTCTCAGGATTGCAACAAAGACTTTTATTTTACAAATCTGCATCTCAAATTGCCTTTGGCCAGAAACAAAAATACTCATTCAGCCTTAAATAAAAGATCGTTCTGCAGATAAGAAAAAACATCTGCCATTATAAATTCAAGAAGCTGATTACATATTGAAAGCAGTGATATGTATAATGTATACATTGAATGACAATGAAACATGAACATTATCACCAGTGAATTTAAAGGGAATGAAATATGTCTTTTATCATCTTTCCTCCTTTTGTTATTTTGATAAAATCAAACGTAAAGGAAAGCTTGAGGGTTTGAACCTACCCAGCGGAGAACCTACCCTGCAGGAGAAAGACCTGGTGATCTACATGCATAAAGATTACACCTGAGGAAACCCTATGGCTCAATTTTACTCTGTCAGATGGCATGCTGTGAAGCTGAATCAATGGCATCCAACATCAACAACAATTCTCCTGGTGTGCAAATAAACAGCTCTTCTTAAGACAGATTCTAAAAATGATTTAGTCATGATGTTGAGGCCAATATTTAAGATTATATCCCCTATAATCATTCAGACAAGACTATTACATATACAAAAAAGCAAAATCAAGATATAAAATAGAAATTTTAAAAATATATAACAATAAGTGATTTCAAAAACGTGTAAAGAACAAGCTGCTTCTATAAGCTGCATACACCATATATGTATGTATAGTCATTTATACATTTTAAGAGAAATTGAACAGAACTACAAAAAGGAAAATACTGAAGAGATAACCAAAGTTCATCAACAAATGAAACTAGAATTCATTTTCATTTAAGGAACATCCAAATTCTATTAAAATACTTTAAGGTATTTTGAGATTCATCTTATTCCTGCTAATATAAATTGCATTTTGTGCTTTATAAAATCTACAGTATTGCTCAGTGATGTTTACTCATCCTTACATGTAACACGGTATAATGATGGACATAAAGATACAGCAATGCATGTAATACTTAGCATGGTACTGAGGAATATCACAAACTCAGAATACCCATATTTAATCAATGTTAGTTAGCCTGATTTATAAGTATTATAAATGAAAAAAAGTTTACTGCTTTATAATGACCTCAGCTTTATGAATAAACTGCAAATCTTTTGAAAATATAAACTGTAAAAAATTCAGAGTTAAGTATTACATGCTTGGGTACTTGTAAATTCTTCTGTTGATATTGCCTATAAATGCCTCTATGTTTTTGAAGAATATGTTTCAAGTGTTCTAAATATGCAGAGAAATTCTGCATTTTTCTATAGTATGGTAACAGAAAAAAATTAAGCTTTAGAGTAAAAACACTCTTCTTTTTCTGTTTTGGCATATGTGAATTGTAGTTTTAATGTAGAGTACCCATATCACTCCAAGTTATACGGCGATTATGCAGTTTTTTTCTCTTTCCATTTTATGTTGTTAAAGTGTTGTTGAGTTGGTTCTAATTCAGCAGCACTGTATAGGGTTTCTGATGAGTAGCTGGTGGGTTTAAACTGCACACCTTTATAGTTAGAGTCCAATGCCTACCCTATATAGCCACATGAGGATTCCATTTTCATTTATAAAACACATCAAACATGCAAACCTTACATTAAGCCAAATTTTACAAATCAGAGAGAGTCCAAAGACAAACACAGCAATATCTAGGCAGTTGTTAGAAATCCAGCATCTCAGGCCCACCACAGACCTACTGAATTAATATCTGTACCATGATTGATTTGGGAGCACAGTGTTTCCACAGTATAAACATTGGGACTGTGAACTCCAAGGTCAGCAGTTCAAGCCACCTGCCGTCCCGCGAAAGAAAGATGAGGTTTCTACTCCTGCAAAGATTTATATTTTTTAAAGTCTCATAAACCCTATTCAGCGATGTTATAAATCTGAGACAATTCCATGGCACTTAATAACAACATCAACAACGTGACTGTTCTAATTTTCTATAAATTAACTATATCTAAAGAACTAGTCTGGCTCTGTAGAATAAGCACTGGACTGTGAACCACAAGGTTGGAGGTCCAAACATGCCAGCTGTTCCTCGGAAAGCCTGTACAGGATCACTATGAGTTGGAATCGACTCGACGGCACTTAAAACAACAACAAACAACTAGTGGTCATGCAGGTGATACTTTACAACAGGAACAACCCTGGTGGTTCAACTGAGCTGTTAACAGAAAGGTTGGCAATACAAATCTATCAGTCAGTTCATGGGGAAAAAAATGAGGCAGTCTGATTCTGTAAAGATTTACAACAACAGTAATCTTATGAGGACAGTTTTCTTCTATTCTTTAGGATCACTATGAGTCAGAATCAACTTGATGGCAGTGGGTTTGCGGTTTTTGTTGTTGTTTTTGTAATGACTAGCATACATATAAAAGTATCCCACACGTATTTTACTAGAGCTGTGTTAAAGATTTACTGTATAACAGAATAATAACTAGGGGTGATTGTTTAAAAACAAAAATTACAGATTTTCAGGTTTTTACTCAGACATTAACATTCAGTAGGTCTTTCAGATCTGGTTTCCCCAAACCACTGTTTTCCTGAACTGCATTAAAGTTAGCTGCTACTGCAAGCTGTAGAGTCAGTTCTAAGTTATAGCAACCCTGTGTAGGATTTCTGAGGTTGTAAATCTTCTTTGGAGCAGAAAGCCTCATCTTTCTCCACAGAGTGGCTGGTGGATTCAAGCT
The DNA here is from genome assembly GCF_000296735.1 of Chrysochloris asiatica. NCBI lineage: Eukaryota > Metazoa > Chordata > Mammalia > Afrosoricida > Chrysochloridae > Chrysochloris > Chrysochloris asiatica. Next base: position 14,396,068 of record NW_006408561.1, on the reverse strand, counting down.
ACTTACCTTTCAGTTAATGGTCAACAGCCTAAAGCTGTAACCTACTACTCTACCAGGGCTCTTTTAATGTTAGCAGTAATATCAATGAATTTTAACAGCTCCAAACCATAACAAAATATCTAAGACACAAGAAGGTAACATGCAAACTGTTTGTGTTACATTTGAAATACTATAAAATTCACCTCAGAATAAAAATATCTGAAGTCAAAGAAGCCTGTTCTCTGTTCATGATATCTGATGAAATTGCTCCTCCCTACTTGACTCCAAGAAATACCATTATATCAGTCAAAGTATAACAATGTAATTTACTTGAGGCCATCAATTGATACTGTACCCATTGGCATGGATTACCTTTTGCAGTAGAGAATAAAATCAATATACTCCAGAAAGTGCTGTTTATAACTCTACTTTGACCTCGACAGCAAATATATCTAGATAATTACATAGGTAACCAACAGGAGAAACAGGAGAATAACACCACTATTAATGACATTCAAGTTTCAATCTCAAAAACAGCATGCAAAGCAAACAAGAACCTCTCTGTGGAGAACCTTCAGCAGGATACCTTCCTGTCTGCAGCATCTCTACCAAAATAGTTTTTCAAGTACTATCCAATTCTAGTTAATTTCCTGGTGACAGATCAAAAAAAATTTTCAATTATTAGTTTGCTTGTTTGACTCATTTGGGAAATTGTATTTTTAATTTTACTTGATGCAGCAAAACAGGTTTATAAACGACACTAGGCAGATGAAAGCAAGCGTAGTTTTTGCAGATAGACTGGCAGGCTCTGACTGTTGTCTGTAAGTTTGTATAGTCCCATTTATTTTTCTAATGAATTTTTGTGATGGAGTCATACATAGAAGATGCTGTCCATTGCATTTGTTTGTACTACACAACAACTCTTCAGAGAACTGGAACATCAGAATCTTTGTGGAGAATCTGTCTTGTCCTCACTGGTTGTGTTTGTTATTATTTGTTATGTATAAATGTGTAGGAGTCCTGGTGTGGTGCTATGGGATAAGCACTAGATGACAAGGTCATTTGAATCGCAAGGTTGGCAGTTCAAATCCATCAGCTGCTCCTCAGAAGCCCTATACAGGGTTGCTAAGAGTCAGAACCAACTTGAAAGCATGTACTAATAACACCAATATAAGTTTATAATGCTAATTTACTTTGTTACGTTTGTTCTGGGTGACCATGAATGATCTCAGATGACCAGAAAGACCACTGTTTCCAAACTTCCCCTAGTGGTATCTTCATGCTATATTTTTAAAATTAAAAACAAAGCTGTTCACATGTTCAATATGTACTTTATTTTAAATACCAGCACAACAAACACAATGATATAACAGGACCATTACCTTAATAATACTGATAACATTCCTTGACAAAGTTGGCTTATAATTTACATACATGGTTGTTCTTACTCAGAGCTATTTTAAATACTATCTTAAGATACACTGCAAAACACAAATCTTAAAATAAGTACGAGTTGCAACATAATGTGCTTAATTATTATTTTCCTTGTTAATTTAAATTAAATGATTTAAAGTTCCTCAAAATCATGTCCACTTGTGTTCATTGTTTCAGGATGCATGACTCGTCCCATGAATAAAATTGTACCTGTATTGGGTTGGAAGTGAACAAAAGAAGGAATGAACAAAAAAGGGAATTCACCAAAAGAATGACATACTCACTTATTTTCCTTGTATATAACTAGTAATGTTCTATATGTGAAATGGAAATACATGTATTTTAATTTTTTAAAAAGTCATCTGAGCCTAGATCCAGAGGGTGCGGAGGAGGAAGGTAGAATCTCCACTGAGTAGTATCCAATCTGTTTGGGCGGGGCTAATGAAGGGAGATGCAGATAGGTCTCTTGTGATACAATAGTGAATAATTGTTATCAGGACTGCTTGTGAGGATTGGAAATGTAAAGGAAGGCATTTTGTAGCAAGGAGGGGAGTGATTAACTTTGCAGTCTAGAAGCAGAAGTCCCTAGGACCATGAAGAAAGAACAGCAGAGAGTAGGACCCTACCCAGAGAAGCAGTGATGCCTCAGATGGAGGCAGAGACTATGACGTGGAGAGATGGAGCAGCTGGGGA
>NW_006408561.1:14386537-14389142 GCF_000296735.1 Chrysochloris asiatica | reverse complement strand
AGGATTCTGAGGAGCAGCTGGTGGGTTTTTAACTGCCAACCTTGTGGTTGATAATCCAGTGCTTATCTTACAGCACCGTGCCAGGACTTTTCTTCATTTATCCTGATGTTATTTATTACTCCAGTGGTACGGATTTATGTTTTCTTTACATTGAGGTACAACCCAAACTGAAGACTGTGGTCTCTGATTTTCATCAGCAGTATTTTAAGTCCTCTTTGTTTTCCGCAAGCAAGGTTGTATCATCTATATACTACAGGTTGTTAATGAGTCTAATGCCAATCCTGATGCCACATTCTTCTTCATATAATCCAGTTTCTTAGAAAATGTGTTCAGCATACAGGTTAAATAATCTGGTTAAATGGACTGATCTTGGCAATTTTGAATCTGATAATCATATTATTTACTATTCTGGGAACAATAAATTCATGAGGAATGAATGGCATAACATTCATTATCAAAAAGAATATTTCAAGATCTATCGTGAAGTCCAACATTATCTATGACAGGATAATTTCCATATACCTACAAAGGAAACCAGTTAATACAGCTAGTAACCAAATTTATGCACCAACCACAAAAGCCAAGGATGACAAAATTGAAGAATTTCACCAACTTCTCCAGTCTGAAATCGTTTAAACATGCAGTCAAGATGTATTGATAATTCTGGAGATTAGAATGCAGAGGGTGCAAACAAAGAGGAAGGATCAGTAGTTGAAAAATACGGCCTTTGTGATAGAAATTATATTGGAGATTGCATGACAGCATTTTGCAAGACCAATCACTTCTTTATTGCAAATATCTTTTTTAAACATCATAAAAGGTGATTATACACATGGACCTCACTAGATGGAATACACAGAAATCAAACTGACTACATCTGTGTGATGTGACAGTGGAAAAGCTCAGTATCATCAGTCAAAACAAGCTGAGAGTCTGACTGTGAAACAAACCATCAATCGCTCATATTCAAGTTCATGCTAAAGCTGAAAAAAATTAAAACAATTCCATGAAAGCCAAAACATGACCTTGAACATATCTCACCTAAGTTTAGAAAATGTCTCAAAAATGGAGTTGATGCATTAGACACTAATGACTGAAGACCAGAAGAGCTGTTATATGATATCATGAACATCATACAGGATGAAAGCAAAAGGTCATTACAAAGAAAAGATCAAAATGGATATCAGTAGAGATTCTGAAACTTCTTCTTCAGTGTAGAGATGCTAAAGTAAATGGAAGACATGAGGAGGTAAAAGAGCTGAAAAGAAAATTTGAAAGAGAAGAATATTAAAAGTACCATGGACTGCCAAAAGAACAAATAAATCTCTGTTGGAAGAACTATAGCCAGAATGCTCTTTGGATGCCATGATGGCAAGATTTCGTTCCTGAAACTTCAATCATATTATCAGGGTGGTCCAGACATTATGTTTGGTAAAGTGGGGGGTCAGCAAAAAAGAAGAAGACTCCCAACTAGATGGACTGACATACTGGAAGCAGCAGTGGGCTCAAGCATAACAACAAATGTGAGGATGAGGATGGTGCAGGACTACGCAGTGTTTCTTCCTATTGTGTATGGGGTAACTATGACTCAGAATCAACTGAATGGCACCTAACAACAGTAACTCAGCACTTCATTGTGCTAAAGTTGTTGTTGTTAAGTACTGTGGAGTCAGTTCCGACTTATAGTGACCCTGCACAGGGTTTCTGAAGCTGTGAATCTTTACGGGAGCAGAACGTCTCATCTTTCTCCAGTGGAACCGCTGGTAGTTTCGAACTGCTGACCTTGAAGTTGGCAGCCCAACTCGTAGGGCAGTTATTCAAACAGAACAGATAACTGAGGTTTAAAATAGGGAAAAGTGTGCACCAGAGTTGTTTCCCAATATGCAGATGACACAATAATATTTGCTGGTAGTGAGGAAGACTTGAACAAGATCAAAGACTACAACCTTCAGAATGGATTGCACACCAATATAAAGAAAACAAAAATCCTCACAAATTGGACCAGTAAATAACATCAAGATGTTGCTGTTGTTAAGTGCCATTGAGTCATTTCTGACTCACAGCAACCCTATGTAGCGTTCCTAAGAAGCCACTGGTGAGTTTGAACTGTCGACCTTGTGGTTCAAACTGAACTTGTGGTCCAGTGCTTATCCTACAGTGCCACACCAGGACATCATGATTTCATTTTACTTTCATTTCATGAAAGTATCAGTCAAGAAATCAGATGATGTAATACATTAGGCAAATCTGCTACAAAAGACTCTACTTGAAAGTGTTAAAGAGCAAAGATGTCAGTTTGAAGACTTAGGCGCACTTGACCCAAGTCATGATATTTTCAATTGCCTCATATGTAACAAAGGTGAAACTTCTTCTCTTGTACTTTGGACATGTTGTCAGGAAGGACCAATCACTGGAAAGGTCATCATGCTTGGTAAAGTAAAGGGTCAGTGAAAAATAGGAAGACCCTCAAGGAGATGGATTGATATAGTGGCAACAGTGGACTCGATCGTAATGATAAAATTGTAGAGATGGTGCAGGACTGGGTAGTGGTTTGTTTTATTGCACACAGGGTTGCTATGAGTCAGAATTTATTTGATAGTACCTA
>NW_006408561.1:14381468-14386267 GCF_000296735.1 Chrysochloris asiatica | reverse complement strand
GGCTAATGTGTCAGACTGCAAAGCCGTTTGAACTGCAAGGTCGGCGGTTCAAGCTCACCAGCTGCTCCTCGGAAACCCTATACAGGGTCACTATGGGTCGGAACTGACTCAATGGCACTGCAAAACAACAACAACAAATAACAACAATGGAGTCTTGGTATGGTGCTGCTAGTCAACGCGCTGGACTGCAAGGTCAGTTTCAACCACAAGATTGGTGGTCCAACCTCACCAGCCACTCCTCATATCATGGATTACTTCATAGACAAAGCCATGGGTGATTTGCAAATGATTTGCCACATAATCTACTGTCACTTGTCTGTTCAACAGAATCATTTCATGTGCATGTTCAATGCTGTCATCAGCCATGGACATGACAGGTGCTTTAATATAACTGGGGGCCAGATAATTTTTGACTCACTCTCATAAAATATAATATAAGCCTCCATTCTAATATTAGTCATGCCTCTGTTATATATCAATCAAGGCAATGTTTCCTGCTAGGTGATACACTCCTTGGGAGCCTGGACTTTGCCTCTTCTAGTCATCTCATATCCACAGTACCTCACATACTGCCTGGCACAAAGCAGACACTAAAATAACTGGATCAAATACATCATTGATTACTTCAGAATTTGAGGAGGATTAAGGAGAGTTACACTTGTGAGTTAGTGTTATTTACAACAAAGATAGCAGCTATCTAAAAAAAAAAAAAAAAAAAATCAGAGGCAACTAGAACTATAAAACAACACAACACAAAACAAACAAACCCCATCTGTCCACCAGTCCTAAGTACATGGCTTTTTCTGGCCATGGCAAAATGATTGGTTCTACTTTCCTCCAGGCAGCAAGGAGCCAGACTTTTCACAACAGAAAAGATGGGAACAAGCCCAGCAAACCCCTAGAGTCCCCAGAGAAAAGCAGGGCAACAATTCAAGCTCTTCTGAAGAAGACAGAGCAAACTGTATTTATGGAGTACCTTCCACATACAATGCATTGTGCGGAGCACCCAAGGCTTTGTGCTTCTATGATTAGCTTAATAATGCTGGGCATCATGGGAGAAGTGGCACTACTGCTTTTGTGGCACCGTTCCTAAAGATAGCCAATTCAAGCAGCTTTCTACATCAGCAGGGACATGTTTAAAATAACAAAATGAAAAGAGTATCATAACAGATCCAAGAATACCAAAATCTCCTCTGTACTTCAGTTGCTAAAATATTTTTAGCTTCAGCGTCACCCATGAACTTTAGAAAGGTTTCTAGAACTTGAACTCCTTCAAGATAGAACAGTCTGTTTATGTACTTGCTATTCTAGATAGTTTTTTGTTGTTGTTGTTGTTTTTTACAGAACCAATAAATTCTCATTTGTTAATTTATTCATTCATGTATCGAGCACCCATTATGTGCCAAACACTATTGATACACTGGGTATCTGTGTAAACTGTGGTGAACTAAATACCTTCCTAATAAGGAGAAAACAGGCATTAAATGGTAACAAAAGGATGGTTAAAAAGAAAAAAACGGAAGAAAATCAAAAAGTGATCAAAATTTAAGATTGTCGTTACGTGTCACAAAGAAAATGAGGTAAGGTGATGGCCATGGGGTGTTGGAAAGGGAACTCTGAGAAGGAGACCTAAAAAATACAAAGGGGCCAGTCACGAAAAGGCGTGAAGATGGAGTGTTCCAGGTGCAGGGAAAAGAGAGTGCAGAGAGGCACATATAATTGGAGGCCCAAAAATTTGTGTGTCTGGGCATGTTAGTGAGGAGAGCTGGAGGTATGCAATAAGCTCATATTTGTAGCAAGGCTGGGTCCAGTGCCATTTACTCACACATTAAGAATTTCTCATATCCACATGCTGGCCTTTGTGGGCAGAAAGATGACTATGACACATCACCTGGTTTTGAGGTGCTCAAAGGTCAGAGACAAGTATATGAACAAACAATCTAAGTAAAAGATAAAACATATGATGGCAGAGGTATTGTACAAAGTGCTATGTGAGTCCAGTTGGAAAAACAAACAATCCAGGAAACAAGTGAGATTATCAGGGGAAACTTCTCAGTGGAAGGAACATTTGGGTGGGTTCTTGGAAAACAAGGATTCCCTGGGTAGTGCAAACAGCAGAGTGCTCAACTACTACTTAAAAGTTGGTGGTTCAACTTTCCACCCATATGTCCTTAGAGCAAAGGCTTGGTGATCCGCTTCTGTAAAAATTACAGCAAAGAAAACCCTATCAATAAGTACTATTCTGCAACACAGGAGAATCCTCTTGACAACAACTGGTTTGGTTTATTTACCTCTTTTTTTCAGTTTTGAAGAATAAGTAGCAAAGTACACAGACAAGACCATCCACGCAGATGAGTATGTTTGTAAAGTGAAAGAAAGCAGGGATGACCTCAAAGTGCCCTGGAGGTTGAGTTATGAGGAGTGGCAGGGGCTGTGGCTGATTTGAAGAGCTTTGACCACCACATTAAAGGGCCTGAGCTTTGTCCAGAAGTAACAGGACGTGAAAGAATGCTTTGATTTGGGAAAGACAACCTGTGGTAACAGGTGAACTGGATGAGCAAACAGCTAAGGACAGGAAGAACAAGTATGTTAGCTGTTACAATAGTCCAGGCAAGAAAATAGAACTGGAATTATGGTAATGGAAGAGCAACACAGTCCTATGGTTGGCAGGGGCAAGGAGAAAGAGAATAAACAGGACAGTTGTAAAAGTCAATGCAGCCTACGTCTACAACCTTGAATCTGACCTGTATGTGGCTTTTGCTGTGTCTTCTTAATTCCTTTATCTTATTGGCTTCTTTAATAAAGCTCATACTTTATACTGAAGGATTCAGTACTCTCTTTCTCCTTACACCTTCCACAAAAAGATTATCTATTAATCCAAATGTAGACAGTCATTCATTTCCATTACAAAAACAGCTTTACTCTATAACAGGATCCTGGCTATAACTAGATGAGCATTTTCAGTTGAGCCTGAGAAGAAAATGATTCTCAACACTTTCTGTGTTCCATATTTATTGTGTGAGTCTTTACTGTGTTTTATGCTAGTAGAATTTGGAGTCAAAAACAGTGGACATCAAATTGAGATGAAACAATGCATGCAACAAATGTCAAGCATCTCGTTCATTCTTTCATTCAGCCAGCACTCAGCAAAACTGGGCACTGTAGAAAACACACATACAAATCAATCATTGGGGGTGGGGTGAAGATTAAATTCTAGCATGGGATATTAGATACAGAAGTAACAAAAATATGTGATAAAGTTGAAATGTGTCCTAAACAAAGGCAGAAGGAGCAATTACTTCTGGCTGGTAGAATTGTAGTCACTTGATGAAGTTGAGGTGTTTGAGCTGAGGTTCAGTTCAACAAGGAGAACAGGCAAGGGAAGGAATGTCAGGTGGGAGAGATTTCATAAGAGATGGGAAAGTGGAGAGATACGAGGCTCAGAGCCAGCGTTCGGCTTGACCTGAGCATATGCTGTGTGTATGGAATCAGCAGGAATTAAAGCTGGAGGGAGCTGAGGTCTTAATGTCCTGTCGAGCAGTGGATAGTGCACAGCTGACAAAAAGGAGGCTTTGAACAGGGTCTGAAATGATCTGACAGCAAGTTTTAAGGCGATTAATCTTGGCAGTAGTAGATAAAATGGGTTAGATTGGAGAGAGATTGGAAACCATTTAGGAAGCTATTGAAATAGTCTAGAGCAATGATAATGAGATCTGAAATAAGTGTGGACACTAAGGAATAGAAATAAAAGAGTGGATTCAATAGATCTTAGCGAAAGACTCTCAAGTCACGCAGTTTTTTCCAGAAGCAAGGGGGAAACAAGGCTTGTTTGTTTTTTCCCCACTTCTAACTCACATTTACCATTTTTTGAAGAAAGATTAAATGTTTATGACATACCCTAAGGATATAGTAGTGTTGCAATCCTGGTGTGACGCTGTGGGTTAATGCGCCAGACTGCAAAGCCATTTGAACTGCAAGATCGGCAGTTCAAGCTCACCAGCTGCTCCTCAGAAACCCTATACAGGGTCGCTATGGGTCGGAATCGACTCGATGGCACTTCACAACAATAATAATCATACTGAAATGTTCTCTGGGAGTTTTCGAATTTTCTACTTATTTCTTTAATATTAAATATTAGTCAAAAAGTAATTTATGCACAAAGTAAAATTGCAAACTGTACACATGGTACATAGAATTAAAACTCTTCCCCTCTGCTAAAAACCTCTGCACTATTCTAGGGGCCACCACTGCTCTCAGTTTTTAATTTGTGGTTTAAAAATATTCTATGCACTTAAAAGCCTGGATACAGACACATAGTCTCTCCTCTTCTGTCTTTTGACTCCATATGCTCCCATTCAGTCCTTTCTTATTTTTTGCACAGGGCTTTTCCAGCTTGGCACCATTGGCATGTGGGCTGGCTAATCATTTGCTGTAGGTGGCTGCTCTGTGCACTCTAGGATGCTTAACAGCATCTCCGACCATTAGCATCTCCCAATTATGACAAACAAAAACTGCCTTCAGACATTGCCAAATGTACCCTCAGGGAGACACAGCTGTACTGGTTGTGAACTGCTCTTCTAAAACAACAACAGCAATAGCCATAACATCACACACATAAATAAACCACATTTCTATCACTTTTCCTTTTTTATTATTACATCTTTGTCATCTACAAGGTTGTATGCTCCTTTAGGTCAGGGATGGTTTCTTAAAAATTTCTTCATTTTTAATGACCTAGTACTTTGCTTCCACGGAGTCCTGGTGTGGTGCTGTGGGTTAATGCACCAGACTGCAAAGCC
>NW_006408561.1:14374195-14381368 GCF_000296735.1 Chrysochloris asiatica | reverse complement strand
GCAGGCTTGTAGAATATACCTCTTGGTTGGTTGATGATGCATGGAGGGGATTGTAACCATGGCAATGAAATAATATATGATAGGATGAATGTAAAACTAATGTTTTTCCATGTAAACTATCACATAATTCACAATAAAACATTAAAAAAAAAAGTTATGTGAACATTAAAATTTTCTGATCAATACTATGAGAAAAAAACACATTCGCAACAAATAAAAACATCTTGCTGTGCCCTACTAATTACAATTCTGTTCTCATAACAGACTTACCTGTTCTCTTGTTCCTGATGAGAAAGAAAAATGGATGGTCGACAATAACTTGAGGGTACAGTACTGCCATCCTACTGATGGCAATCATTCCTACAACGCAGAGAGAAAGGCATGACATGTCTGTGCAGAGTCTAAGGAGTATTGCTTTAATGTAAAGGCAACAATTCACAGGAAGTAAGATTTTAAAGATTTAAAGAGAAAAACTTATAAAGGTGTTAGTATCTCTATTTGTTGTGTCAAACAAAACAAACACACATAAACAAAATCTCTCCCCATGTCAAAAGTAGGACACTTTATTCTGTGTCTTTCAAATTTTTTATGCTCAGTCTCAGATAGATACTTGTGGTTTTAACAAAATTACCTTTGATTTAGGGTGAGGAGGGGAGAGGGGACAAAGTAAAAACAAAATATCAAACAGCATAAAAACCTAAGACAGATCCTTTATATGTCAAATCATTATTTCCTTTGTCTGAAAAATGTAGTTTTACCTAACAAGCCACCCATTTGTAGTGAATCCTCAGGACAGCAGTGATTAGAGGGAAAACACAGCAATGAGAGATGCAATGTTTCCTACAGCTGAAAAAATGAATTCCTCTGCCACACTTATTATGGGGTGATGGCCGACAGGGTAGTTAATTATCAGGAAAAAGATCAAGGTATAATCATACGAAATTGTAAACATCATTGAAGCTGGAGACTATGAATCCCACTTACTCCTGAGAACACTACTGTAACTGGCAAAATGGTTTCAATGGATAAATATGTGAAGAAGCTAGAAATAATAGGTATAAATATAATGTTAACATTATACCAGAAAAGAAAATAAATATACTAAAATATGATGATAGCTGTTAAATGCTGGACTGTGGCGAGGGTGCAAAAATGAGAGAAAAAGAAAACATTTTCAATTTAATAGAGAAATCAGACTTATCAAAAGGGTAAAAGCATTGTGCTTTACACAAAATGCTTTTTAAAAAAATTCTGTTACACTTTATCACATATTTTTATTTATGTATGTAGTTTAAAAACTAAAACTCTCCACTTACAAAACTGAGAAACAACTTCCACAAGCAATTAGATAAAAAGAAAAATATTCAATCAGGCATCTGGGAAATATTTAAAATATTTAAACAGGCAACCCAGCTCAAAATTCTATTCTCATATAACTGCCAAGGTGCCTCTCATTAGAGAGAAAGCTGGAGACAGGAGTTACACCATAACAAGGCATTAGTGTGAGTACAAACTTCACATCCTATTTAGAAAATTCTGGCTGCTTCAGCAATAGCTTGACTTCTAAGTTATAGCAGAGTCAGGTGTTTTTTTTTTGGCTTGATTCTGAAAATGACCCCTACCATCCAACACTCCAGATTGTTTTTAAAGTATATAGAAAAAGTGAGAGGATTTAAAAAAGAAAAACACGCAAAAACTTGATACCTGAGGCCGCAGCAGCTTCTGAACCTTCCTCATTAACCTCTATGAAGGACTTGTGAATTGCTTTGGAAAGGAAAATCTCTTTGTTATCTGCAAAAAGATAATCAGAAGTATCAGGTTGTTGCTGCTGTGGTTAAGTGCTTCTGAGACAGTTCTGACTCATAGGAGCCCTGTGTAGGGTTTCCAAGGAGTGGTTGGTGAGTTTGAACCGCCAACTTTGCGGTTCAAATCAAACTTGCAGTCAAGTGCTTATCCTGTAGTGCCACACCAGGACTCCTCAATATCAGGTAAGGGCGCATTTTACCCTTTTGTTACATGGAATGCAAGAGATATATGGATATAAAACATATGAGATAATGCTATAAAATCAAATTTATGATACAAAAAAAATTGTATCTAATGGTTTCTAATTCTCAAATTTTAGTCTTGATAATCTTTCTCCTCAGTTTTACTGGTGATTTTTCCATCATTTATTTCTTATATTGCCAGAAAAATAGAAAATGTGGTTCTATTTTTGTTAACTTTAAATTAGTTCATGATTCAAGATTAAAAGGTTTTATTATATATTGCTCTCTACTATGAAATCTAAAATGAAAACATAGAATTTTTATTACCAGAATAAAAGGTAATGTTTTTGTTTTGTTTTTTAAATCTCATTCTAATCACTATGATAATATACAAAAAATTACTTTCAATTCCAATTAAATGGTTTATCTTAGGACTCACAAACAAACATGCTTTATCCTAATATCAGAGAAAATAATACATTTTCAGAATCAAGGGGACTGTTGTTGTTGTTTTTATATTTATATTACTTTTAAGTTGCTGGCTTTCAAACATGGATTTCCAGTTTTCTCCTACAATTAAAGTAAAGCAAAGAATGCCTCACGAATAAAAGCAAAAGCAGCACATGGAAGCAAGATGAAGGATACTCAAGTTTGTACTCCTTTGTTTTCAATTCTAGGAGGTCTAACACAGATTTAAAATAAAGAACTGTAGCCCTGAGTCCTAGGGCCGTTCAGGACCATGTCTGAATATACATTAAAAAGGGATATTACTGTGGTGCTGTGACTTAATGCACTGGACTGCAAAGTCGGCTGTTCAAGTTCCCAAGCTGCTCCTTGGAAACTCTATATGGGGTCGCTATGAGTCAGAACCGAATCAACAGTACTTAACAGCAACTTCCTCATATTATATTGTGTATTAAAATATAAGCACAACATAATCAAATAAATAATGTATGGTTTAAAATACGGAAAGTTGTGCATCAGGGGTTGTATTCTTTCACCATGCTTATTCAATCTGTATGTTATGCAAATACTAGGGTCTTGATGGTACTTAACAAAATTCACTAGTAAATAGTCCATATTACATGTAAGGTTGGCAGTTCAAACTCATAAGTCTTTGTAAGTCGGAACTGACTTCATTACATGCTTGTTGTTAAATGTCGTCGAGTCAGTTCCAACTCATAGTGACCCTGTATACAGTTTCCAAGGAGCACCTGGTGAGCTTGAACCACTGACACTGCAGTTCAAACCGACCTTGCAGTCCAGTGCATTAACCTGTAGCATCACACCAGGAGGAGCCACCTATCTGGCTCTGTTGGATAAGCACTGTACTGTTAACTGCAAGGTCGAAGGTCAAACTTACCAGTAGCTCCTTGGAAAACCTATATAGGGTTGCTAAGTCAGAACCAACTCCATGACACTTTATAATTCACATGTGAAGCTTTATCTATAATACACCTGATGACTGCCCCCCCCAAAAAAAAAAGCAAACAAATTTTACATTAAGCAATGGAAGTATGAGAGTACTTCAAAAAGTTTGTGGAAAAAAAAAACAAATTGAAATAATAATGGAATTTTCCAAGCCCTCTCATGATCTTGTTGCTATATATGTTAGGTATCATGGAGTTGGTTCAGACCTAGCAGAACATAATATTATCCCCCTTGTTTTTTTCTCTCTTTTTTTAAACAAAAGCAAACATACAAATCGCTTTAAGTAACGACACAAATATATTTAGTTGGCTAAACAAACATAGATTCCCAGAGAGTAAAATATGTTAACTATTTAGGAGGTAACTGACACTGTATTATTTTTAGATTCTGCCACTAATTTTGATCAGTCTGACAGTTATAGGGAGGGTCAAACATCAAGAACCAATACTATGGCCCTAGATACAAAAGTTGCAGGCAAACATCAAGAACCAATACTATGGCCCTAGATACAAAAGTTGCTAGGCTCTCTTCAAATATTTTGAGGGTGGTTTTTCCCCAAAACACTAAATGATGTTTCAGTCATATCCGTTTTGCACAGAGAAAATTCTGCCACTGGGCCTAACCTGCTGGTTGTACAGGGTTCCTAAAGCACATAGTCTCATTCCTTTTACATCTGTTCTCAGCCAAACTGTTATCACCTCTGTGCTTTCATGTGTTCTCACTTCCCCACAGAATATGATGGAGGTGCTGATGGTGGTTGGGATGATAAGGCAAGATTTCAACTTGTGGCAGGAAAATCATGAAAGTAAGGATACTAAAGATTCCTCCAGGAGATCTAGATTTTATTTCATTTATTTGGAAGATAATGAGAAAGCCAAACCTTTAACAAGATTCATGAAGGGAAAACAAACTATCCAAATTATATAAAGAACAAAAAGGGAAAATATCTCAAGATGTTGTTATCATTGTTAAGTGCCATCATACTCTTAGAGATCCTGTAAAGGGTTTCTAAGGAGCAGCTGGTAGGTATGAGCCACCAACCTTGTGATTAGCAGTTGAGTGCTTATCCTATAGCGCCACACCAGAACTCCTATCTAAAGATACAAAAGCGAATTTTTTAAAAAAATCACAAAAACGTTGTGTACAATTTCTGTGGATGAATCTTAATCAACTTCATGAAATATCATTCTTCTACCTCTTTTGTAGACAACTTTGAAAATGAACAGATTTCCCATGATTTAGATAATTGGATAGAAATGTATAAATTACAGAACTGAGTTAAGGGGAAAAAAAAAAAAAAACACTAATCCACTAACAATTAAATCAGTAGGCAAAAACCTTCCCTTATCTCAAAATTAAAGACTCCAAGCTCAAGTAATGTTCTAGGTAACTTAAACCAATTCTTTGAGATACAAACAGAATTATCTGTTATAAACACCCTTCTAGACACTAGAAAGAAAATAAAACCTATTAACTCATCTCCGGCTGGAGTCCTGGTGAAGTGCTGTAGGACAGATAAGCACTGGGCTGCTAAGAATGTTGGCGGCTCAAATCCACCAGCTGCTCCTTGGAAATCCTATACAGGGTTGCTATAAATTGGAACCGAATCAATGGCACTTAACAACAACAACATCTCTGGTTAATATTATTTTACTTTCAAAATAGAACAAGAACAATATAAGAAAAAAAAAATCATAGTCCAAATTACCTATTAAAAGGTAAAAGGTCTTTAAAAAAAAAAAAAAAACCAAAAAACAAAGTTTCCTCTGGGATAGTATTTTCAAAATAACAAACCAATGTATACCACTTTGCAACTAACAAAAACAACACACATAATACCCTTTATCCCTGCCCTGCCCTGCCCCACAAAAGTGGAATTTTTCCTGGAAAGAAGCAAATGACACTAATCCTAAGTAGATGCTCTTGAAAAACTGATGAAGAACAGCAACACGGAAGGAAAGTACAAAAATCTTAAAACTGGATCAAGTATAAGAGCAAGGGAATAGGATCTAGCAGTTTCAGTACATGTTGCTGCTGTTAAGTCGGTAGAGTCAGTTCTGATTCATTTTGTTGTTGTTAAAGTGCCATGAAATCAGTTCTGACTCATAGCAATCCTGGATAGAGTTTCCAAGTAGTGGCTGATGAATTTGAACCACCGACTTTGTGGTTCAAACTGACCTTGAAGTTCAGTACTTATCCTACAGTACCATAGTGTCCTATGTAGGATTCTGAGGAGCAGCTGGTGGGTTTTTAACTGCCAACCTTGTGGTTGATAATCCAGTGCTTATCTTACAGCACCGTGCCAGGACTTTTCTTCATTTATCCTGATGTTATTTATTACTCCAGTGGTACAGATTTATGTTTTCTTTACATTGAGGTACAACCCAAACTGAAGACTGTGGTCTCTGATTTTCATCAGCAGTATTTTAAGTCCTCTTTGTTTTCCGCAAGCAAGGTTGTATCATCTATATACTACAGGTTGTTAATGAGTCTAATGCCAATCCTGATGCCACATTCTTCTTCATATAATCCAGTTTCTTAGAAAATGTGTTCAGCATACAGGTTAAATAATCTGGTTAAATGGACTGATCTTGGCAATTTTGAATCTGATAATCATATTATTTACTATTCTGGGAACAATAAATTCATGAGGAATGAATGGCATAACATTCATTATCAAAAAGAATATTTCAAGATCTATCGTGAAGTCCAACATTATCTATGACAGGATAATTTCCATATACCTACAAAGGAAACCAGTTAATACAGCTAGTAACCAAATTTATGCACCAACCACAAAAGCCAAGGATGACAAAATTGAAGAATTTCACCAACTTCTCCAGTCTGAAATCGTTTAAACATGCAGTCAAGATGTATTGATAATTCTGGAGATTAGAATGCAGAGGGTGCAAACAAAGAGGAAGGATCAGTAGTTGAAAAATACGGCCTTTGTGATAGAAATTATATTGGAGATTGCATGACAGCATTTTGCAAGACCAATCACTTCTTTATTGCAAATATCTTTTTTAAACATCATAAAAGGTGATTATACACATGGACCTCACTAGATGGAATACACAGAAATCAAACTGACTACATCTGTGTGATGTGACAGTGGAAAAGCTCAGTATCATCAGTCAAAACAAGCTGAGAGTCTGACTGTGAAACAAACCATCAATCGCTCATATTCAAGTTCATGCTAAAGCTGAAAAAAATTAAAACAATTCCATGAAAGCCAAAACATGACCTTGAACATATCTCACCTAAGTTTAGAAAATGTCTCAAAAATGGAGTTGATGCATTAGACACTAATGACTGAAGACCAGAAGAGCTGTTATATGATATCATGAACATCATACAGGATGAAAGCAAAAGGTCATTACAAAGAAAAGATCAAAATGGATATCAGTAGAGATTCTGAAACTTCTTCTTCAGTGTAGAGATGCTAAAGTAAATGGAAGACATGAGGAGGTAAAAGAGCTGAAAAGAAAATTTGAAAGAGAAGAATATTAAAAGTACCATGGACTGCCAAAAGAACAAATAAATCTCTGTTGGAAGAACTATAGCCAGAATGCTCTTTGGATGCCATGATGGCAAGATTTCGTTCCTGAAACTTCAATCATATTATCAGGGTGGTCCAGACATTATGTTTGGTAAAGTGGGGGGTCAGCAAAAAAGAAGAAGACTCCCAACTAGATGGACTGACATACTGGAAGCAGCAGTGGGCTCAAGCATAACAACAAATGTGAGGATG
>NW_006408561.1:14356875-14367626 GCF_000296735.1 Chrysochloris asiatica | reverse complement strand
GGGAGATATGGTACACACGATGAGGTTCTCACTGTGAGAAATAAATTTTCAAGATGGGCCATCTTATACAATAAGGGGGTCCAGGAAATTGCTAGATCAGACATAGATTGTTGATTAACATAGCAACAGTGGTCTATGCATCTGGGGTATGAGAAGTGGGGTGAACTGGGGGAGGGGGAAAGAACCTGTTCAATGACTAGGAACTTTAAATAAGAATGCTACCATCAAGGGAAAGTAGGTGTCCGGTTGTTAACCCCATAGTCAGTCAATGAGGAACGTCAGGAGGGACTTTCTCGAGCTAGGAGAATAAAATGTTTTGCAAAATGTTCACACAGCACATCTGCCTGTGTCTTATGGGTTTGGTGTCCGATTTTGCAAAATTGGATTAAAAAGCCTCACTCTTGCTAAAATTAGTACAGATTGGAGTGCTTGAGCATTTGTCGGTAAGCACTAGTGATAACTCATTAGTGACCTCATAATCAACAGTATACCGGGTATCCACAAGATTTCTTATAAATTTAGAGGACCATCCAGGATTTTCTGCCCACTTGGCGCAGCAGCCCTGATGGGAAAGGAGATGCGTCCACCTGGTTTCGGTGGCCTGCTCTGCAAGGGTGATCCCTCCCAGCAAGAGCCAGAAAAAGACCCAAGACTTAAAAGAGAATTAGGGAGAGAGAAAGAGAGAGAGAGAGAGAGAGAGAGAGAGATGTGAAGGACCGAGAACAGACTAACCATGGCAATCAGGCAATCCCGAGCACTTACAGTTTTTCTTTTTGAAAATTGAACATATTTCTTATTATGTTTATCTGACAAGTGATAATTATGTTTTACCTCAAAATTCCACCAAAAAATAGAAGATTCAACATCATCATTTAAAAGAAAAAAAAACTTTTAAGGACTATATAGTTTTTTTTAAGTTGGTATTTATTTCTTACCAGACAGAGCTGTCAAATTTGCATTTTTGATAAAAACTTCAGTTATTCCAAGAGCCTTCAAAATATCTTTTAGATCAATTTCCTGCTCCACTGTGAACCTGGAGAACATATAGAGGAAACATTTAGCTGCAGCAATTTAAATATCAATCACCTAGAAAAGGAATAAAATGTTAGATGGCTTGATTTTAAAAGTGTTGATTTATCATCTGTAAATTATGCTAAAACTGTCTTTTCACTGCAAGTAACATTTGATTGTGCTTATAAAAAGAGGTGCCACCAAAGAGAATAACAGAAAAAATAAAAACAAGTTAAATTCTTAAATGAGAACTATATATAATAGGCAGCAAACAATAATGTATGGTGAAATAAGTGAGTTTTGAAGTCAAGAATTACTGTTGTATGACTATGTGAGACTTGTATAAGAGTTGTCTTCAAAACTGTTTGACCTAGTAAGTAGTATATATAAATATATATATTTTTTAAGCCCACAATCATACATTTACCTCGGGTATTTCAATCTCCTCTTAGTATCCTGGTCAATTTATGCTGCCCCATGTTGTTGTTGTTGCCAAGTGCCATCGAGTTGATTCCGACCCATAGCGACCCTGTATAAGGTTTCCGAGGAGCAGCTAGTGAGCGTGAACTGCCCACCTTGCAGTTCAAATGGCTTTGCAGTCTGGCGCATTAAACAACAGTGCCACACCAGGACTTCCATAGAAAGAGCTAAATCATGCTTATGTTCTACTGCAGAATAAATAAATTCAGCGTCTCAATTCTCATATAACTCAGTGAAAGAATAACATAAAATCAACTCCATTAAGACAATACATCCACATGGTTGTATAAACATCAAGGACACAACCTGTTCTCATGGAAATATCACAGAAAACCTTTGAACTAATCAAAGTGAGTTAGTTCCTACATCTGTAAAACTATTCACTTTTATAATTATAGATTTTTTTTTTTTTTTTAAAAGAAAAGCATACTAGATCTTTTTGTTCTAGTGAACCCCATTCATTATTATACATAACTGCCGGTCACTTTTATAACAACAAATATCTTTAAAAATTAAATGGCAATGGGAACCATAAGAGCCAGGTCATAAATGGAGTATTCCTTTTTAAAAGTGGTTTCTATAGACAGCTGGATTGATCCTCAATTGGAAAGTCCCCCAAAGCAATGAATTGCCTCACCATTCTATTGCTTTAGTGAAAGATCTAGATCAAACATGACTGTATTAGCCAACAAATACATGTTTTAAAGCAAATACTACACTTTTTGTTTATAAATGAAAACAACTGGTTTAAACTAAATGCTTCCTTTTTTGTAAGCTGCCTCCTCCTGATCAATACAGATCATAAGTATAAATTTTTAGACAATAGCTTGTGTTCTTAAAAGAGCTAAGTCTATGATAGACCTAAATAACATAGCATCATTTAAATGGAA
Organism: Chrysochloris asiatica; assembly: GCF_000296735.1. Lineage (NCBI taxonomy): Eukaryota > Metazoa > Chordata > Mammalia > Afrosoricida > Chrysochloridae > Chrysochloris > Chrysochloris asiatica. Next base: position 14,365,245 of record NW_006408561.1, on the reverse strand, counting down.
AGGAAAAAATGATTGCTTATATGGAGGTTTTTATATACCAGGCATTGTTCTAAGAGTACAGACAATAAATTGATTTAAATATCACTCTTGCCCTTTGAGGCAGCTATTATTACCATCCACAGTTAATAGAAGAATCGGAGACACAGAAAGATGAAATACCTTAACCAAGGTCACTGAGCTAACGAGTGGCTGAGCAGAGATCTGGATTCAGGCAGTATTATGTATATCCTGACCTTCCTAAATATAAAAGTGAAGGAAGATATTAGTAGGGGATTCTTAAAAGCAAGTTGAGTTTTGGGGTGTTTTTTCCCCACATTTTTGAGGTTGGTTGGTCAGGTGAGGATGACTAATTTAGCTAGGTGAACTTGGGCAAAATCCTTAATTTCTGATCCTCAGTTTGGGCATGAGGAAAATGGCAAAAATAATATTACTTCACAATATTGTTGAGAGGGTTAAATGAGGTTTCTAAAGGCTTTAGAACTTTGCTGGCATCTCAGAAGCATGCAATAAAGGACAGATAATATTAATATTATATTTAGTATGTTTAATATGCCACATTATTAAAGACTCTAAGATATTGTATATTTACATTTAATAATATTGGAGTGGAAGCCTGATGTGAAGCTGTAGGGTAAGCACTGGATTACTAACCACACACTAAGCAATTCAAAACTGCCAGCTGCTCCTAGGGTCGTTACTGAGTTGAAACTGAGTGACGGCGCTAAGCAGCAACAGCAGTGTTGAAGTAATTTGCTTAAATGTCTATATTAATCTCTGCTAAACAAGGAAAACCCTCAGCAAGATGGACTGACATAACAGCCGCCACAACAACTCAAATAATGCTCGTGAATGTAGCAAAATACTGTTGTTGTTTGTTGATGTTTGTTGTGGAGTCGCTTCCGACTCATAGTGACCCTGTACAGGGTTTCCAAGGCTGTAAATCTTTACGGGAGCAGAACTGCTGGTTGTTTCGAACTGCTGACCCTGAGGTTCGCAGCCCGATTCATAACCACTACGCTGCCAGAGCTCCTTAGCAATATAGTCGGCAATTCTAAATCTGTTCTATTAGGCCAGTCAAAAAAGTACTGCTACTAAATAATTATTGTCGCTGCGAAGTGCCATCTAGTCGCTTCCTACTCATAGTGACCCTGTATAGGGTTTCCAAGGAGCAGCTGGTGAGCTTGAACCACTGACCTGGCAGTTCAAACCGGCTTTGCAGTCCAGCAAATTAACCCATAATAAAAACCTTTATAAAACAAAGATTCTAAATGTGACACTATTGTTTCTCAATGAAATTTCTGACTAGGTCTATATATATATATATATATATTTTTTTTTTTTTTTTAATGTTTTATTGTGAATTATGTGATAGTTTACATGGGAGAACATTAACTTTACATTCACCCTATCATAAATCATTTCATTGCCATGGTTACAATACCCTCCATGCATCATCAACTAACCAAAGTGTATACCCTGCAAGCCTTCCCCATGGTAGTCAGCACACAGCCACTCTCCCTTTCTGGGTCTAGAGTCCCCAGCTGCTCCATCTCTCCACATCATCATCTCTGCCTCCATCTCTGGTGTCACTGCTTCTCTGGGTAGGATCCTGCTCTCTGCTCTTCTCCCTTGATAGTCGCAGGGACCTCTGCTCCTAGACTGCGAACTCAATCACTCCACTCCTTTTGCTACAAAACGTCTACTTTTACATTTCCAACCCTCACAATCAGTCCTGATAAAAATTATTCACTATTGTATCACAAGAGACCTATCCACATCTCCTTTCATCAGCCCCACCCAGACAGATTGTATACAACTCAATGGAGATTCTACCTTCCTCCACACCCTCTGGATCTAGGTCTATATACTTTTAAAGAGGTATTTCCATCTCTCTCACTCTCCCGCAGTCAGATGTATCTTGGCTGAAAGCACAGAATACTAGAAAGATATTTGCCTGTGCTTTATTAACTATACAAAGGTTTTCGATTGTGTGGATCATGACAAGCTATGGAGAACACGAGGGAGAATGAGTATTCTGGACACTGAATTGTACTCCTGAGGAACATGTACATACACCAAATAGTCGTTTTAACAGAACAAGGGGACACTTAATGGTTTAAAATCAGGAAAGGTGTGCACCAGGGTTGTAGTCTTTCACCATACTTATTCAATCTGTATGCTAAGCAAATAATCCAAGAAGCAAGATACATGAAACTGAGATGCTATATCAACAGAATCATTTCAAGACAGCAGAACGGCTAGAAAATAGAAAACCACTTCATATCCTTTGATTTCCAGAACTGGAATAATAAATGACAGAGACTACAAACATCACAGTGGAAAAATACATCTATATTCCAAACACTAAGATGCTTGATATTTATTGTAGAAAAAGTTTCCTTTTACCTAAGCTATAATCAGTACAGAGCTCTGGTAGCGTAATGGTTATGAATCAGGCTGCGAACCTCCGGGTCAGCAGTTCGAAACTACCAGCTGTTCCGCGGGAGAAAGATGAGGCTTTTTGCTCCTGTAAAGATTTACAGCCTCAGAAACCCTGTACAGGGTCGCTATGAGTCGGAACCAACTCCATGGCACATAACAACAATAATCAGTGAATATTAAAAACAAAAGTGTACAATGAAAGAAATATTATTTAGGCTAGCCAGGGATTTTGTTGTTGTTGTTGTTTGTTGTTTTTAAATCCTATTTACAGAATATTATATATAAAGCTATCCATAGAATTAACACAATATGAATACTAGAACTTAAAATGTACAGCAAAAAATAAACACTAATAGTACTTACTAATAGATAATATCTGTGTCATTTGAAGTTGTCAACACTTCTTTTTCCTTGGATCCACAATATTCTATGAAAAACTTTGCTCTAAATTACTTTTCATATTATCTATAAAAATATATACCATCTAAATATATATTATCTGAAAAGACTATGTTGTTGTTAAGTGTTATTGGGTCAGTTCCAACTCATAGCAATCCTATATATTGTTTCCGAGGAGCAGCTGGTAACTTAGAATGGCCAACTACATATATATCCATATTCTGTGCTATCTGATTGATTCTGACTCATAGAGACCCTATAAGACAATCTAGAACTGCTCGGTAGCATTTCCAAGATGACTACATCTATCTCCTGCAAAGCAGCTGGTTGGTTTTTATTTTCTATATATCAGCCAAACTATTTTTGCTATTAGGAATCAACTGAAAGAAGAGAAATTTGGTAATTTCATTTACATATTATAGATACACAATTGTACGTAAAACATGTGGTATTGCACTTGATTTGGAAATATATAGATGTAGCAATCTTATCCTCTGCCTGAATGTTCTTGTTATTGTTGTTAGGTGCCATCAAGTCATTACCGACTCATAGTGACCCTAAGCACAACAGAACAAAACACTACCCAGTCCTGGGTCAATCTCATATTTGTTGCTATGAGTGAGCCCATTACTGCTGCCACTATGTCAATCTACTGTGTTGGGGGGCGGGGTCCTTCCTTTTTATTTTCCCAACCCCCTCCCCCTTAACCAAACATGGTATCTTTCTCTAAGGACTGGTCCTCCTGATTATATGTCCGAAGTCTGGCCATCCTGGCTTCCAAGGAGCACTCTGGCTGTATTTCTTCCAACACAGATGTACTTGTTCTTTTGGCAATCCAGTACTTTCAGTATTCTCCTCCAACACCATAACTCAAATGCATCAATTCTTCTATGGGCTTCCTTATTTATCTAACTTTCACATGCATATGAGATTTTTTTAAATATCATGGCTTGGATCAGTCATCAAACTGACGTGTTTGCTCTTCAACATGTTAAACAGGGATTGTGCAGCAGATTTGCCTAATGCAGTATGTCATTTGATTTCTTGACTGCTGCTTCCATGAATGTTAATGGTTGATCCAAGCAAAATGAAGTCTTTGATAACTTCAACTTTTTCTCCATTTATATAGATATTATTTATTGATCCAGTGGTGAGGATTTTTGTTTTCTTTACATCAGTGACTAGTCCTTAGAAAAGGTCATCTTGCTTGGTAGAGTCTGAGGGTCAGCGAAAAAGAGAAAGACCCTCAATAAGATGGATTGACACAGTGGCAGCAACAGTGGATTCAAACATACCAACCTTGAGGATGGCACATTCTGTGGTGCATAAGGTCACTGTAAGCTGGAAATGACACGACAACACCTAACAACAACAATATAGTTATTTAGTGTTGGTATAACAGAAATACCACGAGACTCTAAGAAACAGAATTTTTTTCTCTCACAGGTTAGGAGCTAGAAGTCCATATGCAGAGCACCATTTCTAGGTGAAGGCTTTCCCTTTCTTTGTTGGCTCTGGACAAAAGTCCTCAACTCCTCTAGTCCCAGCATTCCTTGGAAATCTTCATGCATCTCGGCATCAACCTTTTCCTGGATCTAGGAACTTTACAATCTACTCCACACTTGGCTCTTCTTCTTGGTGGTAATAAGTCCCTCTCTTAGTCTGCTCACAGCTCTCTCCTTTTCTCTCTTATAAGGTAAAAGATGTCACAAGCCACACTCCTGGGAAACTCCCTTACATGGGATAAGGTTGTGATAGGATTATGCATATTGCAGCCCATTCTTAACCCTAATATTTTTGATTACATCAGATCACATCAAGAAGTATTATCACATAGTTGACACATTGCATCATTGCATAAGTGACAAACAATTAAGAACTGCAATCCAATAAAGTTGACACATATTTTATGGGGACACAATTCAATCTCTTGATGGCAACTGGGTTTACAAAGTTGTAATCTTTTCAAAAGGAGACCATCAGGCCTTTCCACCTGCTGAGCCTCAGGTGGATTTGATGATCTTTTGGTTAGCAGCCAAGCACTTAACCACTGTGCTACCAAGGTTCATTTCAATACCAAGCATAATACAAAGTAAAGGAACAGAACAAGAATGTGGCAAAATTATAGAAATATAAAGTTGCCTTTTCAGTGTAATAACTTTATATGAAGAAAAGAATACAAACCATTGAACAATGAGTAAATATAGAATGCAGGTATTAGAAAAATTTAACCTTGGCTAAACTTGGGTTGCATTAAGTCATTACGTTTACTGAACATTGTTGTTGTTGTTAGGTGCCATCGAATCGGTACTAACTCATAGCGACTTTATGCACAGCAGAACAAAACACTTTGTTTTGTTCTGGGCCAACCTCACTACAGTTGCCACGCTTGAGTCCATCGATGCTGCCACTTGGCCAAACTATTTCATTGGGGATCTTCCTCTTTTCCTCTGACCCTCCACCTTACCAAACATGACATCCTTCTCCAGCAACTGGTCCCTCCTGATAATATGTCCAAAGTGTGAGAGACCAAGTTTGGCCATCTTGGCCTCCAAGGAGCACTCTGGCTGCACTTCTTCCAAAATGAATACATTGGTCCTTTTGGTAGCCCATGGCACTCCTCCAACACCATAACAACTCAAAAGCATCAATTCTTCTACGGTCTTCCTTATTCATTGTCCAGCTATTGCATGCATATGAGGTGATTGAAAATACCATGGCTTGGGTCAGGCGCACCTTAGTCCTCAAGCTGACATCTTTGCTCTTCAACATTTTAAAAAGGTCTTGTGCAGCAGATTTGCCTAATGCAATATGTCATTAGATTTCTTGACTGCTGCTTCTGTGAGTGTTGATAGTTGATCAAAGAAGAATGAAGTCCTTTACAACTTCAATCTTGTCTCCATTGATAAGAATGTTGTTTATTGGTCCAGTGGTGAGGATTTTTGTTTCCTTTACATTGAGATGTAATCCATACTGAAGGTTGTGCTCTTTGATCTTCGTCAGTAAATGTGTTAAGTCCTCTTCACTTTCAGCAAGCAAGGTTGTATCATCTGCATATCACAGATTGTTAATGAGTTTTCCTCCAAACCTGATGCCTCCAAACATGAGGTTGATGCAGGACTGAGCAGTGTTTCTGTTGTGCATAGGGTTGCTATGAGTCTATACAGACTCAATGGTCCCTAACAACAACAGCAACCATGAGTTGGATCTGACTTAACAGCAGTTATAACAAAAACAATTCTGTAAAACTTTTTGGTGACACAAATTGTTAAGTTCTTGGCTAGTAACTAAAAGGCTGGTACCTTTAGTATACTAAGAGTCACATGGAAAGGAAGACCTACCTATTTACTTCTAATAGACCACAGCCTTTGAAAATGCTATGAAGCACAATTCTAATCTGATATATATGGGATCTCCATGATTTGTAATCAAATTGACGGTGAGTGATTTGGTGTTTAATTTTTTTTTTTCCATTGATGCCTACTGACTCTTAAGTAGTTGATAATAATAATCAGTTAAAAAAGGAAACCAAATTAATGAATCTTATCTAGTTATTTAGACACTCTATTGACCTATTTAGCTTTTCACTTTGTGGGAGAAAGATGTGCCAGTCTGCTTCTGGGACTGTTGGAATTGATTTGACAACAATGAGCTTTGCTTTGCTTTTTATATCTATGCATTAGCCATGCAAAGGAGAGTTCATAAAAGTCCTGGAGAACTGGATGTGTGATGATGAACTATGCCTAGTGTAGTAACAGACATTAATAGGAGCAAGCAAGCTAAACTATTTCATAATTGAAAAACATCTCTCAGAAAATGCAAGTGTCCTTTTCTTCTGCTGCCACATTCCATTTCTGAGTGGACAAAACCTGAATGCCACATTATTCTAGTGAGTATATATGGTTGATTTAGAATATATAATATTTATTAAGCTAGCATTCATTTACCATAGTATCAAAATATTTCTAAATAATTTTGCAACTGTATATATAAGAAGTATTTGGTTATTCTGTACTAAATTAACTAAATTTAATAAGAGAAACAGTAACAGTATACTGAATTCTCAGGTTATCAAAATGTATTCCTATAAGCTGAAAGTAAAAAAAAATAAACTGACAGAAGGTCACTAGATGAGAACTAACATGAACTAAATATTAGAGAAGTTAGGTCTGATTTAGATATGAATTAAAATTTTACATTTACTTTATAATGTTCAAAAGTAATTTGGGGAGGGAGTTAACATGTGATGTGTACATACTAGGTATCTAGAAGTCAATTATCATGTATAACAAAAACATGGCTTTGTTAGTTATTCACTGGTTACCTCTCCAAAAATAGACTTACAGTGGCATATTATTATAAATGTATTATCATGGAAAGTTATACAAGTTCAATATTTTAAGCCAAAAAAAAAAAAAAACCCAATCATTTATGTTACGTTTACCTTCATATTTGTATGTAGACTAAGAAAAGTATCATTATACATTAGATAATGTTGTAGGTGTTGTTAAGTGCTATGGAGTCAATTCTGACTCATATGGACCCTGTATAGGGTTTCCAAAGAGAGGCTGGTGGGTTTGAACCTACGATCTTGCAACGACCTTGCAGTTAGGAGTCTAATGTGTATCCTGCAGTACTACATCAGGACTCCATGTTGTTGTCGTTAAGTGCCTTTGAGTCAGTTCCAACCCACAGCAACCCTGTATAAGGTTTCTGAGGCTTTTTTTTTTTTTTGAAAAGCCTCATCATTCTCCTATCGAACAGCTGGTGGGCTCAAACCACAGACCTTATGATTTCTAGTGCCGGGTTTATACTACAGAGCCACCCTCTATGACTCTGAGAACAGAAGAACGAGATGGTGCTCAGCTATCACTACCAACTGCTCTGAAAGGGATCACATTAGAAGGTTCTGAATAGAGTGGGAAAATAATGTGAAACAAAACTCAAAGTTATAAAGAAGTTCAGACTTACTGACCATATGAAGACTGGTGGAGCACCTGGTAATTTTAGGAATTTTTCAGGTATGGAACTAAACACCCTATAGTAATATAAACACATTTATGTTACGTTGTTGTTGTTACTGCTGTCAAGTCGATTCTGACTCATAGTGACCCTGTATAGGGTATCTAAGGAGTGGCTAGTGGGTTTGAACCACCAAACTTCTGTTCTGCAATTTAGTGCTTATCCTACAGTACCACACCAGGACTCTAACATATAAAGATATAACGTAGCTTTGTAGTACTATAAATTTATAACATAACCTTGGTGGTGGTGGTGGTTGTATGTCATTGACTTGGTTCTGACTCATAGCGATCCTGTATAGGGTTTTGAAGGATCTAACTATTTACGGGAGCAGAAAGGCTCATTTTTGTGCCATGGAGCAGTTGGTAGATTTGAACTATTGACCTTACAGTTAGCAGCTCAGCTCAAAATCCACTATGCTACCAGGGCTCCTTAATGTAACCTTATAGTATATAAATATTTAATATAACTTAATAGTAATAAGGAGCTCTGGTAGCGTAGTGGTTA
>NW_006408561.1:14255260-14356301 GCF_000296735.1 Chrysochloris asiatica | reverse complement strand
TAATTAAATTAGGATAAATCTGAATGAGCTAATGAGTTTTTAATAGTTCAATTTTAATGCTGATATGAATTGGGTGAAGGTTTAAGAACTTAAGAGTAGATCAGTTTTCTATTCAACAATTTACATATTTTGTTTCATGTCATTGGTTGTAATCCCCACAATGCAACATCACTTACCCTACTTCCTCCTTGTGTTTCCATCTTCTTTGCTAGCCCTTCTGAACTTTGTCCTTGGGTAAATGCAGTTCTTTTGATTTCAAATGGTTGATTGTTCTAAGGTTTGCATCCTCCCTAATGTTATTTTTCCTCTTATAGACCTGACTATTATTTGACTGAAAACTGAGCCACAGAGGTGAGGCTCAGTTCCAGACTAGAAAAGTGACTAAGGACCAGAGTCTTAGGGCTCCACCAGTCTCTCTCTAAAAGTAGTCCTTGCTTGTTTTATGACTTTAAGTTTTATTTCATATTTTTCTTACTCTATCCAGGACCTTCTAATGTGATCCCTTTTAGAGCACTTGGTAATGATAGCTGTTGTTGTTGTTAAGTGCTGTTGAGTCTGTTTCGATTCATAGCGACCCGGTATAGGATTTCCAAGGAGCAACTGGCAAATTTGAACCACCAACCTTGTGGTTCATACTGACCTTACAGTCTAGTTCTTACCCTGTAGCGCCATATGGCTCTATCTAATTCTTCTGTTCTCGGGGTTATAGAGGCTGAGGTCTACATGGCCTATTAGTTCTTTAGAGTAATTTTTTCCATGTGTCTTGGATTGTCTTCATCCTTATGGACTAGGAGAAATCAATAGTTACACCTTAGATGGCTGATCATGAGCTTTTAAGACCCTAGTCACTATTCACCAAAGTAGAATGTGGAACATTAATTTTATAGATTAATTTATACCAACTAAACTTGGTATCCCTTGTTACTATGGTCCTGAGTTTCCAGGTTTGGCAACTCATCCCCTTAAAGTGTTTGGTTATAACTAAGAAATTTTCATAACTTTGTATTCTACATGCTCTACTTACTATATTAATGGATATACTTTATCTGTTAAACCTATTTATTTGTGGGTATAGTTTCATTCTCCTTTCTACACGTACTCACCTTTCAGTGCTCATATTAATCAAACATACTTGTACTGTTTTCTTAATATGGAATGAGTGTTAGAAATGTACAATTACATAACACACATATCCAGTTACTTGTTTATTTGTGTGTATTGTTTAATAACCTAAACTTTATACAGTGTTTATAAATGTTTTGGCTGTGTTTATGCATTCATCAGAATCAGCTCATTGCAACGGGTTATGTGTTTACTGGTCTAGCTCCCCTCTAGATTTTAAGCTACTGAAGGGACAGAATACATATGTTCTGTATGGTTCATTCTCACAAATATTTGTCTCTATGGGGAAGGGAACTGACTCCATCCTAGAAAAACTTACATAAGGAAAGTATAGGAATGGTATAGAGACAGGATCTGACCTCCCCTGACAACAAAAGGGGGAAGCAGAATCAAACTCAACACCAGTCCAAGGTTGATTCTTATGCGGTAGAGGTCAGACATGCCTCCATTCTCCAATCTTCCTTACCAGTCCTGACACCAACCAACCTTCTCACAGCATTATCTACTTCTCTGCAGAGTTCAATAACTCAGTGTAATGACCAAACAGAACTCTCAGACAATATTTATGATTATGGTGTTTTTCAGGGACATTAACAGGCTGCTATTCAGGATCAGAAATGCTCACGATTCGGTTATTTAGTATGATACAGTTATTCAATCAGGACAGCTTTTCCTAACCATGCCTGCAAGTAGGCCTCTCTCTGGCCCTTGGCCCCTCAACCATGTGGCCCCTTGGTCTCTGCCCTGTTCAGGCAATGTTATAAAGATCTTTTAGCACTGTGATAAACGCCCATGGATATACCACTTTACTATTAGCCTCAGTCTGAAGGATCTCAGCTCTAGCTTCTTGAGTCAAAAAACCTAGCACCCTCAATTAAATGCCTGAAAGCACCTCACTCTACAAGTGTATCCAGCATTACTTGCTCCAAGGGCCGGAAAACCCACAGCTTTGTCTCACATTCATGGTGTTGCTGCTGCTTCTTCTTTACCACACCTCTGGTTATCACAGCTTTCTGTCCCTGGATCAAGGAGGTTCTGCATGTAGGAATCTCGAGGTTCAAAGGAAATACTCTGCTCCTAGCTCTTATTCTTATTGGAATGAGATTCTCCCATTCTTCCGTCTGAGATGGTTCATTTTATACCCAGTGGGATAGCAAAACTGGCCAATCCCTGTATTAGAGTTCCAACTTTTTATAATCACAATTAATCCTATGAAAAATCACTCACAACTGAATCATATAATCCTATCAGAAACTCCCCCTACCTTTTTTTAACCCAGGACCATCAAGAAAACAGGAAGTAGATCTAATCTACATGGTCCCAGTTGTTTGATGGGATTTATAAGAAGAATAGCAAGTAGAAGCTTATTAAGCAAATCACTGCACCACAGAAAGACAGACCCACAAAAAGGCAATGGCATTGTGGGGTTGTTGTTGTTAGGTGCCATCGAGTTGATATCAACCCATAGCAACCTTATGCACAGCAGAACAAAACACTGCCCGATCCTGGGCCAACCTCACTACTGTTGCCATGCTTGAGTCCATTGATGCTGCCACTTGGCCAATCCATCTCATTGGGGGTCTTCCTCTTTTTCTCTGACCCTCCACCTTACCTTCTCCAGTGACTGCTCCCTCCTGACAATATGCCCAAAGTATGAGAGACGAAGTTTGGCCATCTTGGCCCTTAAGGAGCACTCTGGCTACACTTCTTCCAAAATGGATCTACTGTTTTCTTTGGCTGCCCATGGCACTTTCAATGTTCTCTTCCAACACCATAAGTCAAAGGCATCAATTCTTCTATGACCTTCTTTATTGTGGGGTAGTAATAGATAATAACAGGGAGTGGTACTGTAGGATATGTACTGGCTTACTAACCACAAAGTCAGCAGTTCAAACCCACCAGCTGGTCTTTGGAAACCCATACAGAGTTGCTATAAGGAGGAATGGACTATGGGCACTTATGAACAAGAACAACATAAGCAATGCAAAAATGAGGGTCCCTTGCTCCATTGGGCAGCTTATATAAGGCTCTGATGGCAGAGCTGTATACTGCAAGCTCAGTAAACAATATCTAGGAAAGAAATGTGAGGAGGGCACTTTAGGCCAAAGCAATAACATAAAACACTCAAGAGGCATAATGTATTCAGTGTGATTATATACACTTGGCTAGTACACATTACAAAATGCCTGCCTGATGTAGTGAGTGTCTAGAGAGGGGTTGAGGAAGTGGTCAAGATATCAAGATCCTGTACGGATTTTATTCTTTCAGTCACAGGAGGATGATTTTATGTAGATTTGCTTTTTTTCTGCTTATTTATGTTTTCATTTCAGCATCTGGCAGTGCTTCCAAAAATGTCAAAAATTATTTTCTCTCCAGCTATAAGGAGCTTACCAACAACACAACAATATTCAACTTTAAATATTAATGAAATATGGAGGAGACTGTCAATGCGAATGATATGCTGCAGGGCAGCTAATTATTTATTATGGTCCTTCTAGTCAAATGTCTCCATTTTGTGATATAGTGCATATCCTAGCCTCTATACCAAGGAGCTCTGGTAGCGTAGTGGTTATGAATTAGGCTGCTAATCTCATGGTCAGCAGTTCGAAACTACCAGTGGTTCCGCAGGAGTAAGATGAGGCTTTCTGCTCCTGTAAAGATTTACAGCCTCGGAAACCCTGTACAGGGTTGTTATGAGCTGGAAGCGACTCCACGGCACATAACAACAACAACAACGCTCTACATTTGTGATTTTGGACCCATTTTGAAATGAGTTGCTAAGGAGTAAAGATTAAAGTGGGGCTAAGAAGTAAAGATTACAATGCAACTAAGATTATGAGTGCTCCCACCTTAACTAGAGGACTGGACTCAAGTTATCCCCCTTAGTTTCTCCTGGGTGCATGGTCTATCTCCAATTTATGAGATTGCTTTGGACAAATTTGCTCTCTTGCCCTGGATCTTGCATTTGGCTCATTACGTCTGACCACCAGTGCATGGGACTTTCGGAACATCACCTGACCTGATGTGTCAGCTCCTGCAACCTTGTACATCAACAGCCTGTTGTCTGACCTGCTGATTTGGGTTCCTCAGTTCCTGAGACTACGTGGGTGATAAAAATCCTCCAGACTGATCTCACAATTGTGAGTCATTTCTTTTGACAACTGTGAATTTTCTGAGGCATTGCAATTTGTTGCAGAATCCTGGGACTTGAGGAAAGGGAGGGGTGATGATTGATATCAAGGAATATGGAGTGGTATAGCATGTCGGAAAAGTCGAACAGTTGGGCTATCTTTAACCTCCAACTCATAGGACCAGCCTTGTGCTCATCTTTCTAGAAGGAATTATTCAGGCATATGCAGAGTCAATCTACTGAAAAATCTTTGAAAACGAAGATCAGAATATTCAATCAATCACATCTGAAAATAGGTCTTGGTATTGAATGAATCAGTAAGTAGGAAAGTGTCTGGGAAAGATTGCATGAAAGAATTCTCAAAACAGAAGAAGAGTAAGAAGGAGAGGAGGAGGAAGAACAAGAAGAAGGTAAAAAAGCAAAGGAGGATGAAGATGAGAACAGCATATGTTTTAAAATTCAACAACGGTGGCAAGAGGTTTTCTGGATTAGAATCTTCACTGCTATCTCACACACACATCCATGCTCTAAAAGGGAGCCTCTCACCTTGGTAGATACACTTCCACTTTTTGCTTCTTCACAGAGTTTCCCCATTCTTCAATTAACTGTGCCTTGATCAGTGGTTCCAGGGTAGCCAGTGGGACTTCCTGTCTGGACAGCACTAACATCATACTTATCTCATCTCCTTCATAGGGAATTTCTAGGACTTGGTAGATACCTCCAGCTTCATTAGAGCCATCACTAAATTCTCCTAAAGCAGAAAGGTATGGTCACAGACAATTCACATCAAGATTTTAAAAAAATGATTGAGATTTTTTATACATTTTTTCCCCAAAATAATACTATTTTATTGCTGTTGTATGCTGGCTGGGTTCTGAATCATAAAGATCCTGCATATGGTTTCTGAGGCTATAAATCTTTATGGGAACAGAGAGCCTTGTGTTTTTCCCCCATAGAGCAGCTGGTGAGTTCAAATTGCTAATTGTGCAGTTAGAAGACCAAAACACAACCCACTATGCCACCAGGGATCCTTAAAGTACTATATTGTTGTTGTTGTTGTTTTTAAGTGCCATCAACTTGGTTGTGACTCATACTGACTCCGTATGGGGTTTCCATGGAGCAGATGGTAGAGATGAACCACTGACCTTGTAGTTCAAACTGACCTTTCAGCCCAGTGTTTATCCTACAGCGCTAGACCAGAATTCCATAGTGTGTGTAGAATATGAGAAATTCAGGCATCTAAGAAAAAGAGTTTACTTGAAAACAGGCCCTGAAATTCAAGTGAATCCTTGGTTTTGAAGAATTATTTTTATTTTAGAATCCTTACAATCATTTCTCATCTGGCATAAAATGTTCCCTAGACTTGCTTTTGTCATTTTTAAATGACATAATTCAAGTGAACTTCATGGAAATCATTAGAAACAATGAAAAGTCCTGATTAGAAAAACAAAACGTTGGCTCTAAGTTTGATGTAAATCACATTAACTATGTAGTACCTGATACTATATTGCCACAACCACAAGTTCTAAGCATTCAATCTGGTGTAGTTGTGATTACGAAGACCAACAAATTAGATAAATAGGTAAATGAGAGAATTGGCTCTATGAATGTAGCCAAATTGACTTGGCTTTTATAAATAAAAATTAAAGACATCTTTAAAATAAATGGTTCTGTCTCTAAACATTGTCCATTTTCAAAATTAACTGGAGTGCTTTTCTTATGGATATTTTCAAATAACAGATCTACTTCCAAAAGTCATCATACTAATAATTTTTATTCCATTTTCTTTTCCTTCTTTTTAAAAATGTCTTATGATTACAGGAGGCTTTCTGCTCCCTCAAAAGACTTCAAGCCTTGGAAACCATATGTAGGGTCACTATGAGTCAAGAGTACTTAACAACAGCTACAACTATGATTCCAGCCTTCCAATTTTATAATGTACTTTTAAACAGAATAAAGTATTAATTGTTGTTGTTAAATGCTGTAGAGTTGATTCCAACTTTCAGTGACCCCGTATAGGGTTTCTGAGGAGTGATTATTGGATTTGAACTGCCGACCTTGCAATTAGCAGTCCAGTGTTTATCCTAAAGTGCCATATCATGGCTCTTATTTCCACTTACAACTTTTTAAAAAAGTTACATTCATTATAGTACATGTTGTTGTTAAGTGCTATCAAGTCAGCTCTAACTTGCAGCAACCTTGTAAAGGGTTTTCAAGGAGTTTGAACTACCAGTGCTGTGGTTAGCAGTCCAGTGCATATCATACGGAGCAACACCAGGATACAGGAAGAAATAATACCATACACATCCAAAATAGCCAATGAAAATCTTTGGGAAAAAATGCCAAAAATATTTTGCACGTAGGAAAAATGATAAGCTCTCAATAAATACAGCTCTATAAATAAATCATTATGACTGGCCAAAATTTTAAAGGAACAAACATCCCTTGTAATAGAAGAACTTTAGTAATTCAAAAATAGGTGAGAAGACCAAATCAAGTACTTGATGGAACATATACATGGTTCACTAAAAACCACACAAAAGTCAAAGGCTTTTGGAGTAACTCTCAGAAAGTTCTCATACAATGTTAGTCAGATACTTTATGGTAAGTAAGGTGACTCTGTAGGTGTGATCAACTTTATACATTAATGATACATATTGGGAAACTTTACATGCATACAATGTTCATTCAGAATAAATAGAGCCAAGGAAATTGAATTGTAGCCCAAATGAGACTAAAAAGCAGTTTGTGTAATGACTAGTTCATGTTTTTTTCTTAGAAATATGTTAATATATTGTAAAAGGGGGGAAGTAAAAGTCAAGATTTCTCACCATAATAAAATTCCCCTTGTTGATACATCATTGGAATCTGAACTTCACTTTCATCATCTTTTGTGAAGGAAAAGGTCCTAGTATTTTCAGGTCTAAACTGTGACTTCCAGTTCCCCTTGAAGTAGACAGCATTGATAAGGGCCAGATGAGTGACAGCATCAAAATCCCTTGGAGATACCAAATCTTTCAACAAATCTATCCAGGAAAAAAAGTGAACAGATTAAATTGAAAGGTGAAGAGGAACCAAAAGGTTATCAAACTACCATCAGAAAGCATAATCCAGAAAAAGCATGCATGCCACTGCCAAGTTTACTTTAAAAGTAAATGTATCATACTCACAAAGGGAAAAGGCTTTATATATGTGTATGTGTTACAGATTAAGAGCACCCCAAATTCCTACATCACATGAAACCTCACGAGCACTAGCAGTATCTTGACACTTCATGCAAATTAGAGCACCACAGACAATGGGGAATCTCAGGATTCACCACTTTCTAGTTGATGTAAAATTCCACTTGTAAAAACTCTTGAACAAATACTCAATAAATGTTTCCAACTATGATTCAAGTATCATCCAATTCAAACTTTCCCCCATATATAGTCAAAGTCTTTCCACCAAATAATTAACACACATTTCACCTTTTGTGAAAGTAAAAACAGATGAGTAAAAGTCAATTTAACACATGATGCATAATTTTCTGTCATTTGAAATTCGCTTTCAAAATCTATTCTGAAAGAAACTGGATCTTTATTATCAGCCAAAAGTGTCTAAAAGGCATTGGCATTAATAATTCAATTCATTTCCATCGATTATTAGTCTTTTATTAGAAAAAATAAACAAATTTCTCTTATCCTATATTTTAATCTTATAGTTGAAAAATGCATGACTGAAATTTGCTCTGTATTCTCTCATTTTATTAATTATAGTATTTTGTAAGATAGAAGGTTCCCTTAACATTTTGAAGACTATAGAATATAGGGTAACTGATCTTTTTTTTTTTCCATCATCAAATTTATTATATAATGTTATTTTGGGACTTGACAATATGACAAATTAATGAGAAGCAACTGTAACCTTCTTTCAACTTAGCCTCATTTTTGAGTTTCTAATTTCAATTACTTATCTGGTAAAAATTAGAAAATAGAATTGTGAAATACAAAACATTTGGAAATTTCAGTACATTTAAAATATGATTAAAGAATAGATTTTAAGATAAACATATCTCTTCCTATTCCTTTCTGTAACTTAAAATAGACTGCTTCTTTTAAAAGTTAATTCATTTTAATCATTTTGTTGAGAAAGGTATTCTAACATCTGCTCTTCTAACATCTAATTTATTAAGTAGTTCAAGCAAAATTCTATATAGAAGTTAGGATTACAAGGAGCCCTGTTGTGGCTATAGGGTAAACACTGGACTATTAACTGCAAAGTTGGCAGTGCAAGCCCACAGCTGCTCAAAGGAGAAAGATGTGCCCATAAAGACATACAGCATCAGAAATCCTGTATAGAGTGGAATTGACTGGATGGCAGTGGTTTTCAGTAGGAATTAAGTTTACAGAGAAAACACATCAGTTGGATTAATTTATCATTGCCGAATTAAATAAATGCTAAAAGATATGAATTTAGAGATCATCTGAAGAACAGATTTGATACATTATACACTAAAGACCAAAGACCAGAAAAGTTGTAGGGTGACATCAAGAACATCATACATGAAGAAAGCAAAAAGTCATAGGAAGACAAGAAAGAAGGAAAAGATCAAAATGGATGTCAGAAGAGACACTGAAACTTGCTCTCCAGCATAGAGATGCTAAAGCAAATGGTAGAAATGAGGAGGTACAAGAGCTGAACAGAAAATTTCAAAGGTCAGCTCGAGAAGACAAAGTTAAATATTACAACAAAATGTGCAAAGATCTGGAGTCAGAAAACCAAAAAGGAAGAACATGCTCAGCAATTCTCAAGCTGGGGGAACTGAAGAAAAAAATTCAAGCCTCGCCTTTCGTTATTGAAGGATTCTCTGGGCAAATTATTGAATAACGCAGAAAGAATCAAGAGAAGATGGAAGGAAGACACAGAGTCACTGTACCAAAAGGAAATGGTTGATGTTCAACCGTTTCAGGAGGTAGCGTATGATCAAGAGCCAATGATACTAAAAAAAAAAAAAAGAGCCAATGATACTAAAGGAAGAAGTCCAAGTTACCTTGAAGGAATTGGCAAAGACAAGGCTCTAATAATTGATGGAATAAAAATTGAAATCTTTGAAGAAAGTGAGGTAGCACTGGAGGCACTCATTCATCTATGCCAAGAAATTTGGAAGACAACTATGTGGCCAACTGATTGGAAGAGATACCTATTTGTGCCCATTCCAAAGAGAGGTGACCCAGTGGAATGTGGAAATTATCAGACTATATCTGATATCCCATGTGAGTATAGTTTTACTAAAGATAATACAGAAACAACTGCAAGCATACATTGACAGAGAACTTCCAGAGGTTCAAGCCAGATTCAGAAGAGGATGTGAAAGTAGGGATATCATTGCAGTGGTTCAATGGATCTTGGCTGAAAGCAGAGAATACCAGAAAGATGTTTACATGGGAACACTAAATGGTTTAAAATAAATAAAGTTGTGCAACAGGGTTGTATTCTTTCTCCATACTTATTTAATTTGTATGCTGAGCAAATAATCTGAGAAACTGGGTTATATGATGAAAAACATGGCATCAGGATTGGAGGAAGACTCATTAACAACCTACGAAATGCAGATGATACAACATTGCTTGCTGAAAGCAAAGAGGACTTAAAAGACTTACTGATGAAGATCAAAGAGCACAGCCTTCGGTATGGATTGCATCACAATGTAAAGAAAAAATCCTTACCACTGAATCAATAAACAACATTCTTTTCAATGGAAAAAAGATTGAAGTTGTCAAGGACTTCGTTCTTCTTGGATCAACTATCAACACTCATGGAAGCAGCAGACAAGAAATCAAACGATGTGTTTATTGCATTAGGCAGATCTGCTGCACAAGACCTTTTTAAAGTGTTGAAGAGCAAAGATGTCAGTTTGAGGACTAAGGTTTGCTTGACCCAAGCCATGCTTTTCAATAACCTCATATGCATGCAAAAGCTAGACAGTGATTAAGGAAGACTGTAGAAAAATTGATGCTTTTGCATTATGGTGTCGGGAGGAGAATATTGAAAGTACCATGGGCTGCCAAAAGAACAAACAGATCTATGTTGGAAGAAGTGCAGCCAGAGTGTTTCTTGGAGACCAGGATGACCAAACTTCATCTTTCATACTTCGGACATATTGTCAGGGGTGACCAGTAGCTAGAGAAGGATATCATGTTTTGTAAGGTGGAGGGTCAGAGAAAAAGAGGAAGACTCCCAGCGAGATGGATTGGCAAAGTGGCAGCATCAATAGGCTCAAGCATGTCAACAATTGTGAGGTTGGCCCAGGACTGGGCAGTGTTTCGTTCTGTTGTACGTAGGGTCGCTGTGAGTAGGTACCGACTAGATGGTACCTAACAACAACAACAACAAATGATATGAATTCCTTCTTAAGTTCTTCATAAATGGTGCTTCTAAAATAGGCTGTAATTCATACAAAATAATTGTTAGCATATCCAACTAAATGCTCTAGTAAGCAACGTACCAAAGAAGTGATAGGATAAATACTTTAAGGAAGTAAATATGGTTTAAATTAAAATATTAGAGAAAAAAAGGAGCGAAAAGACATACTATTTGTGTTATTCTCCACCCACTTATTGATGTAGTTGGCTGCGGCTATATTTTGACCGAAGTCCACATGATTTACTTCTGCATTAAAGTATTTTTTCATCATTTGCAAAAATTCATCATTGATGTGGAATCCATTTTGTATAAAGAGGGAATTGGCAA
Organism: Chrysochloris asiatica; assembly: GCF_000296735.1. NCBI lineage: Eukaryota > Metazoa > Chordata > Mammalia > Afrosoricida > Chrysochloridae > Chrysochloris > Chrysochloris asiatica. The sequence goes on along the minus strand of NW_006408561.1, from coordinate 14,345,317 downwards.
TTTTCATCACATATTGGCTCTCTTCAGCAGTTATCATGTTAGAAAAATCCTTCAAGAAAGAAAACTCTTCACCTGTAAGATGACAAAAGTTAAGTTCATTTTATATGTTCACAAGATCAAAGTGAAGTGAAGAGCATTATAAGGCAGCATACAATTATATTTTGGGAGAGATTAATAGGACAGAGGTCTAAGGGAAATGTGCCAGGCTCATTCCCTACATTAACCTGTTAAGGAGGCTTCAATATTTATCTTCTTTCTAGAGTGCAAATTAATGTTCTATAGCTTAGTAATACCAAATCACACTATTTTTTATTTTAATTATTATCTTGCTATAATCTGTAAATTGCATCGTTTTTTGGTTGTAATTGTCTTTCAAAATACTCAGGTTACTTTCATATTAGTGTTATTTTATAATTACCAGTTTAATTATCTAGTTTAAAAATCAAGTGGTGGTGGTTATATGCCGTGGAGTTGGTTCCGACTCATAGTGACCCTGTATAGGGTTTCCGAGGCTATAAATCTTTACAGGAGCAGAAAGCCTCATCTTTCCCCCGCGGAACAGTTGGCAGTTTTGAACCGCTGACCTTGAGGTTCGCATCTCGATTTGTAACCACTACACTACCAGAGCTCCTTTAAAAAAAATCAAGATATTTCTATAAATCTGAATCTCAATGGAGTTTTTCCTTATAACTAGAAAATCCATTACAAATTGTTTTTTTTCTTAGCTTTTTAATGAATTAATTCACATGTATATTAAAGGCATTGAAAGAGAAATCATACAAAGTGATTAACAAATCATATTGGGTTAGGAAATTTTCCAGATGTGTAATTTTTAATAATAATAAAATGTTTTTAAAATTACTGAAAGCTTTTAAACAACAACAAAAAAAATATTGAATTTAAGCAGAACATTTGGTCTTAGAAAATTGTGGGGTTTTTTCTAAAATCACTCATCTCAATTCTGATTTTTTAGTTATGTGTATGTTAACTGAAATAATGTGTGTCTCTCCCACTATACTAGTAACTTCATGAGGGTAAGAATCTTGGTTGCTTTTGTTTATCATAGTGGAATTAATTTACATTTAAAAAAGAAAACAGAAGTAATTTCCTTAGATTCATAGAGTCAGGGTTAGAATTGAGAACTGATGCCTTTCTTGATTTCCTAATTCTTTCTCATAGTCCAGTCATTTCAGTGAGATCATTTTATTGGTCTATATAATGAGACATCTGCATAAATTAGTTTGATTTCCTGAGAAATCAAACCTAAAGGTACTTACCATTTTTCAGGTTAGCATATCCCATTGAATGACGGATTTCCTTCAAGGTTGATCCTTGGGCCCCAAGTTGCATCATTCCCATTGCAAGAGCAATGCTCAACGGAGAGAAGAGAATATTTTCATCTTCCCCAGTGGCTCGAAGATGGTTATACATATTCACTGGCAACTCGGCAATGGTTTCATCAGGGAAAGAAGCCCCTAATGCCATACTTTGAAGAACCAGCAGAGAGAAGAGTCCAAGGAGAGCCATGGTGGAATCGTTTTAAATCTGCAAAATAAAAACTCACATATTATTATCTCAGATAAATAAAATGAAAAGTAAATACCAAGACTTTTTTCTTGGCAAAGTAGCAAACCAAACCAAACAAAGGCTTCTAAACGCGTACATATGAACATTTCTATACCAAATCCCCATTAAAGGATATGTTGAAAAATTCTTTTTTTAAAAAGTCAGCTAATAATCAAATTAATTATAGTTCTGAAGATACTTATAGCTACCCATGATCCCTACCATTATAGTGTTAAGTACATAAGCAGATATACATACAACAAGTAGTAAATCTTGTTTGGTCAGGCTAGTTTATCAATTTTTAACAACTTTGCCACATATATTTTGTTCACAATTTCTAACAAACTTATCTTAGCTTCCAGTAAACTACATAGGCTGAGGAAAACTATAATGAAAACTAGAAGATACTTAAGAGGCTTTAAAACAAACTAACAAATCCCACCCACTGCCATCAAGTTGATTCTAATAGTGACCCAAAACAGGGTTTTCATAACTGTAAGTCTTCATAGGAGCTGACAGACTCATCTTTTTTTTTTTAACCTTGGAGCAACTGGTAGACTTGAACTTCCAGCTTTGTGGTTAGCAGTCCATTGCCTAAACCACAGGTTCCAATTAATGCAGCCCAGGCTACAGAAGGCAAGTTTGTGATATGATGACCTAGCAAAGAAACGGACTCAGCACATCCTAGTGTGTATTCTGTTACATGCTACTTCCATTGACAACTTCCTGCCAGAGCTGAAAGGAAAGCTGAATTCTGGGTAAAGCAGTACTCTTTTATATTCAGATTTATACGATCAGTAGAGCAGCAGACTGGTAATTACAGGAATATTTCTAAATATCAGATTCATCTGGCTCTTGAATCAAATTGAACGACAACAAGGTCTCATTTTGGGGGGGGAGGGGAGCGGGTGTTGGAGAAGAAGGTAGCGTCAGTGCCCAGATACCTCTGAGTAATATTTCTTTCTCTCAGCATGCCAATATTCCAGGAGTTCTATATCTGCACAAACAGCTTGACTAGCAGACAGTAGTGATAGGGCTTTCTCTTTCCCTTGTATTCATGCACTTTGTTTATCCCTGCAAGACTAGAAATCTAAACTGCCTATTTAAACAATTAAGTAGCTCATTTGTTCTTGATTTTAAAACAACAACAACAACAACAAAGCACTAATCATTAAAACAACTTGTAAAGTGATATTGAACAAATGCATTTGGAAAATTGTATTTTAATTAGGGCCAAACATTAGCAATCCCCATTACTTAATTAACAGAGCGTATACACATTTACCTTAAGAGCAGTACAATTCCAACAGACTTTTGAGTCAGAAAGTTCTAATCAGTCCTGTAATACTTGCAATGCCAATTTCAGAGAACTGCAGAAGTATCAGTTTTTCATCCGAGAAGTCCCAAGGGTTTTTTTGATTGATTGTTTTCTTTCCCTTTTATAAAGAATTCTCACTTACTTTAAGATGCTGTTGGTTCAGTCTATATGTAAATGTGTACGCTCACAAGCAGAGGGTGAGCAGGAAAATGATGGCTGCTGATGGGAGACCAACTACACTACTGCAGAACAGCATCTGTCATGCATGCAATGTTGGGACAGGAGCCAGATGCTGAGAGCACAGCTGCCCTGAAAGTTTACTGATTCTGGCTGCCATTGGGAAGTTGCTACTGCTGGGTCATTCTCATTTCTTCACAGAGCAAAGAACACAAGTGAAAGGTGGAAATCTAAGAGATAGAGCTCTCTTTCTGGAATCGGGTGAAGAGATAGCAGTTAGCTTTCTATGTTGTCAGGGAACTTAAGTGACATTCAGTATTTAATATTTTAGGACTTCTGGTGTGGCGCTGTAGGATAAGCACTGGATTGTGAACTACAAGGGTCGCTGTGAGTTGGAAGTGACTCAATGGCACATAACAACAAGTACTACTTTGTAGTGGATGGTGTTATTTGGTGCTATCTAGTAGGGTCTAACTCAGACACCCTATGCACAGCAGAAAGCAATACTGCACTACCCTGGGCCGTCTCACAATTGTTACGCTTGAGCCCATTGCTGCTGCCACTGTGTCAATCTGTCTTATTGGAGGTCATCCTCTTTTTCACTGAACCTCCACTTTCCAAGCATGTTGTACTTCTCCAGGGACTGATTGATCCCTCCTGATAACATGCTTAAAGTATGAGAGACAAAGTTTCTCCATTCTCCCTCTGTGGAGCATTCTGGTTGCATTTCTTCCAAGGCAAATTGGTTTGTTCTTTTAACAGTTCATGGTACTTTTAATATTCTCCTCCAACTCCATAATTCAACTGTATCAATTCTTTAATGGTCTTCCTTATTTATTATCCAACTTTCACATGCATGTGAGGCGATTAGAAATACCAAGGCTTGGGTCTGGCACACCTTAGTCCTCAAACTGTTATCTTTGCTCTTTAACACTAAAGAGGTCTTTTGCATCAGATTTGCCTAATGCAAGGTTTTTGTTGTTGTTAAGTGCCTTGGAGTGGATTCCCATGCATAGCCACCCTGTAAAGGACGTCTGAGGAGCAGCTGGTGGGCTTGAACAACTTTGTGTTTTACAATTCAGTGCTTATTCTACAGCACCACACCAGGAGTCCAATACATAATTTGATTTCTTGATTGCTGCATCCATGAATATTGCTAGTGGATCCAAGCAAAAGGAAGTCTTTGGCAACTTCAGTCTTTTCTCCATTCATCCTAATGTTATTTACAAGAATTTTTTATTTGTTTGTTTTTACTTTGAGGTGCAATCCCTATGAAAGCTGTGCTCTTGGTCTTCATCAGTGCATATTTTAAGTCATCTTCACTTCCAGGATATAAGATTGTATCATCTGCATATTGCAGGTTGCTGATGAGTCTTCCTCCAAGCCTAATGCAACAATTTATTTGAATTTAAATCCAAGTCAGATTCAAAAGTTCATGTTCTTTTGCTACATTGTACTGATAGCTGACTACCCTATAAAAACCCAAACCTGAGCTTCTTTGCTTTTATTTAATGTTATCTATAGTCCTGGTGTGGTGCTGTGGGTTAATGCGCTGGACTGCAAAGTCAGTTTGAATTGCATGGTCCAAGGTTCAAGCTTACCAGTCGCTCCTTGGAAACTTTATACAGGGTTGCTATGGTTGGAACCGACTTGATGGCACTTAACAACAACAACAACCAACCAATAAGCCTTCCAGAAGACAAGGTTAAGACTACTATGTTCATTCTATCTCATTGCCATCACGTCGATTCCAAATATATTACATGGCAACCCCACGGATTACAAAATAGAAATCCTCCATATGGTTTTCTTGGTTATAATCTTTACAGAAGCACATTGCCAGACTTCCTTTATGGCATCTCTGCGTGGGTTTGAACTACCAGCCTTTAGGTAAGCAACTAATTACAAACCACCTGGGCTACCCAGGGATTTATTATGTTTAAAGCCATCTTTTTTAGAATTTACAGGTAATACACCATTAGATAAGAATGATAGCAGACGTTTGTTGAGTGATTATAAGGCACCTAACAATAACAACATTTGCTGAATGCTTCAAAGAACTGTCTTATTTCTACTTTGCCCCCAATTTATAAATGGGCCAGGACTGGATCCCAAATCATCTACTCAATGTCTTCCACACCAACAAAAACTACCTATCCAGTCCAATGCTTAAAGTTGGAAGGTTTGAGTCTTGCTGATCAAACACTTGGATTCAAATCCCTGGTATGATGTTTAACTCTGTTACCATCAGTAACTCACAGGCATTTTCTCAGCTTTACCTACTTCATTTGTGAAATAGGGATACTGAGTCTTACTCTCCAAGATTATTAATGATCTAAACGAGACAGAGCATGTGAAGTTCTCATTTTAAGCTGCAAGATACACTGATAAAGGACATTATTATCAAAGGCTGGTGGTTCAAACCCGCTAGCTGCTCTACGGAAGAAAGATGAGGCTGTCTTCTCCTGTAAAGATTTACAGTCTACACAACCCTGGGGAGAACTTCTACTCTGTTTTATATAGGGTCTCTATGAGTCAGAATGACTTGAGAGCACTGGGTTCGGTTTTGTTTGACTTGTTGACCCAAGTAATGTTCTACCATTAGCCATTCATTCAGCCAAGATTGCTGAGATTCTATGAAGACACTAAATACATAAGGACAGTTTCTTGTCCTCAAGGAACTCACATTATTATGTCAGAATATATGATCTATAAGGAGTCCTGGTGTGGCACAATAAGATAAGCACTGGACTGCTAACCGCAAGGTTAGTGGTTCAAATCCACCAGCTGTTCCTTGGAAACTCCATACAGGGTTGCTGTGAGTCAGAACCAACTCTATGGCACTTAACAACAACAAGAGCAACAACAATCTATAATAGTGCCTCTTATCTTCTTAAGAGATCATTTTAAGACTCAGGAACAAGGTTAATCACCCCTTAAGAAAAATGCACTTACATGGATCACAGAAAATTCCATTAACCTGTCAAAATAATGACTGACCACAGATTAAGGACCCTTGCTCTACAGCACATGGTTCGAATGCAGAAAGAAGTAGAGTCCTTGATGGGCTGGCAACTTTGCAGCTTTCTCTTACTGAGAGAAACTAGTAACTAGTTGCCTTTAAGTCTATTTTGACTCATGGAAGCCCCATGTGTGCCAGAGTAGAACTGTGCACCACAAGGTTTTCAGTAGCTGACTTTTTGTAAGTAGATCACCACGCCTTTCTTCTGAGACACATCTTGTTGTTGTTGTTAAGTACCTTCGAGTCAGTTCTGACTCATAGCAACCCTGTATAGGGTTTCTGAGGAGAGGCGGTGCAGTTCAGTGCATTATCCCACAGCGCCATACCAGGACTCCTGAGACACCTCTATTGTTGTTGTTATGTGCCATTAAGTAAATTCTGACCCATAGCTACCCTGTATAGGATTCCCAAGGAGCAGCTGGTGAGCTTGAACCACCGACCTTGTAGTTCAAACGGCTTTGCTCTCTGAAGCATTAACCCACAGCGCCACACAAGGACTCCGAGACATCTCTAGGTGGACTCAAACTCTAATCTTCGGTTAGTAGCTGAGCATGTTACTCCAAGGTCTCCTAATAGGGGAAACAGGTGTCAAAACCACTACTGCATCTGTAGGCTCCTAGAGAACTGCTGAAAGGAGACCCCATTATGTTTGTGGGAGAGAATTCTTTCCGGAGTATTGAAAAGTACATCACTGATAATAAATTCTGCTAGGAAGTCAAGAGTAGAATGGTTGCAAATGAGCCTCTGGGTGTTATAAACACTTCATGTGCTCAGAGGTTGGCAGAAATGTTGGAGGTTTAAGTCCACCTAGAGGCATCTTAGAAGACAGACCTAGCAAGCTACCTCAGAAGAAACCAGCTATTGAAAGTCTTATGGAACGAGCAGAGTTCTACTCTGATACACACAGGGGAGCGAGAAGTCAGAAACAGCATAATGGCAGCTGGCTTTGGTCTAGCAGCAATGAAAAGTGGGAGCAAGCCATGTCAGGAAATAACTTAGTAAGATTTTAACTTTGCTCTGGAAATTAATGTATTTCATAAGTAAGTGTTTTTATCCTCTTTTTGAATGCAAAATTTCCCGTCTGCAAACAAAATGACTATTTCTTGCCTGGTCCAATCTTTCTGGTTGCTGACACCTCCCTCCTATCCCTGATCGCTTCTGCTCTGTCTATTCCTTTTGAGCAATTTTTCTTTTTGGAAGGGCAAGAGGGCGATTTGTTTTTTCTTCTTCTTTTCTTCTAGGTATAGATGTTTTCCATAAATCTATTCTTGGCCCTCCTCTGTTTTTCACACTCCTGCTGGAGAATTCCTCTCAAAACAAAGATGCTTCAACTATTAACCCAATTTGTTATTCCCAAATAAACATTAATTCTACTTCTTGCTTTAGTTTCTTCTTAATTTCTGATGTGCATTGCTAATTCTTTTTTGAGATATTTAGTCTCCAACTCCTGCCAGCACTTCAAATTTAAGGTGGCACAAATGTACACATGCATCTTTACCTCTCAAACCCACTCTTTTATTGAAAACATCAAAATCTTTGATTCATCTCCATCTCTTTTCCCTTCATGTTTGAAAAACTGTCATCACTTATTCCATTTTGCCTTTCCAGCATCCCTTTTGCAATATTTACCCCAAAGTTCCCTTGGCCTGAGGCTGATTTGTATAGTTTTCTTTCTGAAACCACCTCAGCACATTTCTATATGTTCAAATCCTAATCATTCCTCAAGATTCTGCTCCAACTTCATTTCCTCCAATTCCGTGCCTAGTCTTCTGAAGTCCTGGCACAGTTAATCTCTCTGAGCACATGCTACTACTACCTTCTATGACAGATAATTCTATACAAGTACTAACTCTTTTCCTAGGTTTGTCCTGGAAGTGCATTCATCTTTGTATACCGTATAATAAGTAGATTAGGTACCAAATACATCATACATGTTGTTGTTGTTGTTGTTAAGTGCTGTGAGGTAGGTTCCAACTCACAGCTACCCAGTATAGAGTTTCTGAGGAGATGCTAGAGAATTTGAACCACTGACCTTGCAAATCACACTGACCTTGTGGTCCAGTGCATTATCCCACAGTGCCACACCCACACCGGGACATAGGAGGTGCAAAACACATATTTGTTGAATTAACATAACTTGTATTGTAAAGGGCCATGATGCTGCATTAGAAGGAACAGCATGCACCTATGTTACCGAGGCTAATTTAATCTGACCTCACAGGTAGTAGCTCATTTCCATTTTTTATTCCCTTTGATAAAGTGTTTCCTCATTGAGTCTGAGACCATTTTTTGCAGGCTGACAAAGTAGCACTGTCACCACTGCTGGCACAATGCAATGACTCGACATGTGATACATTAACAAACAAGTATACCACCTTGAAAAATCACAAGAGGTGGGACCCAAATGTTACTGGATTAACATTAGTCTACAAAATGGCAGGGCCCCATCATTAATCGTAATAATCAACACATTCTAAAATGACCTGCTCTCACATAGAGCATCTCTTTACAGATGCATTCTTTTCAAGCTACTGAACAAAAGGCCTTTATATAAAAACAAAGGTCTGTGGTACCAGAATAAGTGGTAAATAGTGCTATTGCACTGAAAAGATAGAAATAGCTATGCTATTAATAAACTACCATTAATTCTTGCATTTCTTTTTCTTGTTGCACATAGGTTTGGTGTGTGTGTATGTGTATGCCTGTGTGTACAATTTTAGAAAATACTAGATTAAAAAATCTGTGGACATAAAATCTTCTTCTAATTGAGGTATGAGGAATCACAAAATTCAATGCCAACATAATAAAATGGAGTTTAAAACACATTCCCCTGGTAGTTAACCAGAGACTTGGTATGGTGCTTTGGGTTAATGCACAGGACTGCAAAGTCAGTTTGAACTGCAAGGTCAGCAGATCAAACTCACCAGCCACTCCTTGGAAACCCTATACAGGATGGAAACAGACTGGATGGCACTTAACAACAACAAAAGTAGTTAGTTAGAGTCCTGGTGTGGCACTGTAGGATAACACAGGTCTGCTAACCACATGGTTAGTGGTTAAAACCCACCAGCTGCTCCTCTGAAACCCTATAGGGTCACTATAAATTGGAATAGACTCAACAACACTTAGCAACAATAACAGTAGTTAGTCAATCTTGTAGAATTAAGTGATTCATAAATGCATCTTGTATTTTTTTTGATAACCCAATTACTGACATAAAAAAAATATTTTAAATCCTTATACTAGTGAGTTGAGAAAAAAAAGAGAGAGCTGCTCATTAGCAGTTGTGGAAAATAGCTAAATAATGTCCTTTCTCCAGCAAAGTATCCTTTCAGTCCCATAAAAAACTACAGGAAATAACTAAGGAAAAATGCATAATGCAAACTACACTGATTTAGAAGCCATCTAGTTTGTTAATTGCCAGACTTTTGTATGCAAATTATCAGTATTTTTGTTTTCAATTGAGGTAATCAAGATAGGATTACTAAAAGTTTTTTTTTTCTAGTGAAAACACTGGGAGTGGGGGACAAAAAAACATATCAAAAATAATGCTTGCTACAACAGATAAAAGATTGAACATTTCAACATGAAAACAGGAAAGTTCTTTACAGCGCATATAACTGGACTTGTGGGAATTTCTCTGTTTTTATTTTGTCACAGATAGGTGAAAACTTTCTTATTGCTAGGCACTGGGTATTTGGAAATCACTGTTCTGATTTGGGTTAGCACAAACTACTCTGTGATATTTAAAACAAGTTGAAGTCTTCAGGCCTTTACTTCTTAAATTGCTAAAATCAAGGGTTGAGCAAAATCAGTAACAATGGAGTTGGTGAATTTGTTAAAGCATTTGACAAAGAAAATGAGCCAAAGTGCCATGGGAAACAGTCTGCAATGTTTACTTTAGCAAATTTCTTCAATCCAGTATGTATGGTATTTTTCTAATTCTTCCTCCCTCACTTTTAACTTTTCTGAAATTAAGATAAATTTTATAATCATTGCCAAAAGAAATCTGCTAGAAGAAGAAGGGGACCCAGGAACTGGAAAAGAAAGTGGGCTGTACATTAGTCTTCATGAACTACTGTCTCCTTAGTCATGAGACCAGAAGAAATAGATGGTGCCCAGCCACCATTACAGATATTTCCTCATCAAAAGGGGAAAATGTAAAACAGAATTTCAAATTCTTACCAAATCCAGATTTATAGGACCTATGGAGTACTGGTATGGCGCTGTGGGTTAATGTACCAGACTGCAAAATTGTTTGAACTATAAGGTCAATAGTTCAAGCTCACCAGTCACTCCTTGGAAACCCTATACAGGGTCGCTATGGGTCAGAACTGACTCAATAGCACTTAACAACAACAACATTGAGATTGGAGAAACCTCCAAATCTATTCTGAGAAAAGTTTCAAGTTATGAACCAAAATTATCCCTTGAATCCATCTTTAAGTTTAGCAGTTATCAACAGTAACTCTACAGCAAAGATGAAAAGCACAGGGGATAGTGAAAGATGGTGAAAAAATATCGGTGAAGATAGAGACAATGGTATTACAATGTAAAGAATGTAACCAATTTTATTGAATTGTACATGTAGAAATTGATGCGAGGATATATATTCTGCTCTGTATATCAAAATTAAAATGGAAAAGAAACCTGCTAGTCATCAGACAGAGTAATAAGCATGAGACAGTTGTGTGAAAGTGTCATAACCTGGAAAAGTGTAGGGACTCAGGATTTGGCCACAAGTCTGAGCTCCCACAGAAAGTCGGCATGACAGCCTCTCTGGCAAAAGTCATAGGGGTTCAACCGGCGTCAGTACTGGAAACAGTATAAACTGGAAACAGCAGACACGGCCTTGACAGATTAACAGTTTAGTCTTCCAGAAAGCAAGAAAACAACTTCTTGTAGGTCCTTATCCTCCACTCCCTACCAGAAAGAATTCTCTCCCACTTTCGCTACTCTCCCCTGCCCTTGTTTACTTGCTTCAATAAATTGCTGTGTGAACCTTGGTCATGGTCACTGCCATGGTCTCAGCCAGAGGTGCTTGCTGTTCGGTGGTGGCCTCCCCTAGGTCCCTGGACTCCAAGTAGTTATTGTTCCCATGAAAAGTGGTGCCCAGTGTGAGGGCCCTGACAAAAAAGTATGAACTTCCCGTTACCATTTTCTCTTATTTGAGTCATTTCTGTTGGTGCTGTCTCACACAGTTGAGTTTTTGCTTAAACGTGGTTACTAAATTGTCCTCAATATCATGAAGGCAGCACTAAAAGAAAATGTACTGTGAATGCAGAAGACAACAGAAAGGGGATGGAAAGGATGCAAGTTTACCGTAAAGAGTATAGCTATTAATCATTAGAGAAATCTAACCTTATTTTCTTTTGATACAACAATTAAATGCTTTACAAAAGACCCAAGAATAGAAGACACAGGCAAATAGATAAATCCATACAAATAGATAAATCTTTTGTCATTGGTATACATACAAAAGAAATGTCTCTTGGATGCTAAGCACTGCAATGAAATGAACTCAAGGCAAAAGAATTAGGCAAATCTCACAAAATAAACCAATGTTTTCAAAGCTAGGAAAAGTGAGTAACCTATATACATTCTCTGAAGGACTTTTGCTTGGGTGCCAAGTAGTCAAAAGCTTCTCAGTAACTTCCAAAAATAGCTATGTAATCCCCAGCTGTTGTTGTTATTGTTGTTGTTAAGTACCGTGCAGTTGGTTCCGACTCATAGTGACCCTGCACAGGGTTTCCGAGGCTATAAATCTTTACAAGAGCAGAAAGCCTCATCTTTCTCCCACGGAATAACTGGTAGTTTTGAACCGCCGACCTTGAGGTTTGCAGCCCGATTCGTAACTACTACACTACCAGAGCTAATCCCCAGTGTTGTTGTTGTTGTTGTTGTTAGGTGCCATCGAGTCGGTATCGACCCACAGCAACCTTATGCATAGCAGAATGAAACACTGCCTAATCCTGGGCCAACCTCATTAGAGGACAAAGACCTAGAAGTGGACTACTTAAATAATCAAATGAGAAATACAGCGACTATACCAGAATTCTTAGAAATGTCCTAAAATTATATTTTCAATCCAAGGAGCTCAACAAGATTTAGATCAGTAAAGGCTTTGAAATGTATCATTTTATATGTATGACAAATGAATTTTAGCAAAATCTTAGACTTAAACTTTTGGGTTTTGTTAAGTGCAGTTTGTCAGTTCTGACTCATAGTAACCTTATACAGGGTTTTCCAGGATCAGCTGGTGGGTTTGAACTGACAACCATGCAATTAGCAAGCCAGTGCTTATCCTATAGTGACACATTAGGACTTTTGGTTACTGGTGAAATAATATGGTGTGAGAAAATAACTCCATTGAATAATTTAAAAAAGAAAAAAGAATACACATTTTTTGTCTTCTTCCTATACCTGTAAAGGTGTTACCACGTTGAGATTTGTCTTCAAACCAAGGAATAAGGTAATACAAAGAGATTTAATTCTGTAGTCACAACATCTATGAAATTGTAATGTAATTATATAACACTTTCTACTTCTTTTTTGCCTATCCTTTTAGCTAGGACCCTGCTATGGCACTATAGGATAAGCACTAGACTACTAAACAAAAGGTCAGCAGTTCAAACCTATCAAGTACTCCTTAGAAACCCTATACAGGGTTGCTATGAGTAGAAACCAACTCAATGGCACACAACAACAATATCCCGTCAGCGATACAGCCCTCTTGCAGTATTTAATAGGATACATGTTTATGGGGTTTTCTTTTATTGAAGGAAAGTTCATCAAGTAACCCTCAAACAAGGCAAGCCTAAGGCAATGGTAAAGTAAATCAAAGGAGAAAAAACATGGAGAGAGATCGCCAATGATAGAAAGGATCTTTCTGGATTCCATCGCAAGTAATTAGTGGAAAAATAAAACCAATGCCCAGAAATGCTGGCAGTTCTCCAGTCCTCCTGGAAGTGTGATTATTTTTTCCCCCTTAAAATGGTTACGGATAATTATCTTTAGCACAGTGGGGAAGAATATGTACTTACCCATGAATGACTTCCTTTGGATTCCTATGAGGAGAGCTAAACAAGTGACACACAGCTTAAGGCAAAGACAAACGGGTAGTTTCAGAGATGTGTAAAAACTTCATCAATCAAGGTCACATGTGGCTCAAGTCTACTTTGGAACTAAACCAGGTACTGATGATTCTACTGACTCTTCTCTTCAGTCTGCATGGCCGTTTACAAGACAGTGGAATGTTCATGCTACATAGACCACTTTCAGCCCCTCAATTTATAGATGAGAAAGCTGAGCAGTTTGTGCTGAAAAATTTCTTGAGCACTAAGGATGTTTAATGAGCTATTATAGATTCTATAAAAAATACTCAAGAATGAAAATAATATCTTAGACTTTCATTCAGTCATCTAGCCATCCATACATTCATTCAATAAGTACTTGTCCATGCTGCCTATGCACCTGTGCTTTGTGCTGGAGATACAGAAGGGAACAACAGGATGACACAAGAGGATAACACAACAGACCTGCCTTCATGGTACTGACCTTCATATGTCAGGTCTGCACTATCCAAAGAGAAATCCAGCTTTTTATTCAGAGCAGTAAAAATATTGGATTTCCTCATTTTTTCATTTAACTTGTTTCCCACGTTATAAAGTTTAAAAATTGGTGGTGTCTCTGAAAATCTAAAGATATACTTATGTAAGGTCACTGCTCAATTATTTTGCTAATGAAGAGAGTTCGAACATAGGCCATCCTCTAATCAGGTTAAAGTAACACTTGAGAATATACAGAAGGGCTGGGAATGAATTAAAATTGGCCAAAGTTATTTAGTACACATATCTAAAGAAGATAAAGATTTCATAAAAAAGACTTTTAAACTGTTCAGAACCAGTTTTAAAACTTTCCTTGATCATGCACAGCCAGAAGTGCAACTATGTTATTGTAATATAGTGAAATCCTGACAGAGAACAGCCATTCCTAGGTCAGCATAAAGCCAGGTTACTATAGCTGTAGAATTTTTTGTCTTTTTTTTTCTTGGTCTCTTAGTTTCTTTTCACTATAATGTCAGTCCTTACAGCTGCTATTTTGTCCATTTAGTTTTTGGGGTTTTTTTTTTGTTTTTTTTTTTTATGTTTTCTTGTGAATTATGTGACAGTTTACATGGGAGAACATTAAGTTTATATTCATCCTATTGTATATCGTTTCATTGCCATGGTTACAATCCGCTCCATGCATCATCAACCAACCAAAGAGAATACCCTACAAGCCTAACCCCTAGTCATCAGCACACAGCCCCTCTCCTTCTCTGTGTCTAAAGTCCCCAGCTGCACCATCTCTCCACGTCATCGCCTCTGCCTCCATCTCAGGCATCACTGCTTCTCTGGTGTCCATTTAGTTTTAACCTCTTGTTGTATTTTATAACATCAAACTAAGTGAAGGTTTGAGGGCATACCTAAATTTTCCTATGAGGCAAAATAAATGGGTTCTGTTTTCTCCAGTGTCTTTGAAGTCACACAAAGCTACTTCCTAATTTTGTCTAACGACAATGGGATTCTGACACCTAAGTGAATATGGAAAAATACAATAATTAGGTTGCATCTTATGAAATTGCCATTGTAAATTAAGAGTGCTCAAAAATCAGGAATCTTATAGGTTTCAACTGACCACTTACTGACCATTGGCTATGTGCCAGGATGAAGGTTGTTGTTGTTCTTGAGTGCCATCGAGTTGGTACTGACCCATAGCGACCTTATGTACAGCAGAACAAAACACTACCGGATCCTGAGCCAACCTCACTGCTTTTGCCACGCTTGAGTCCATGGATGTTGCCATTTGGCCAATCCATCTCATCGAACCTCTATAAGTTTTGCTACTTATATTTCATGTAGTTGTCTTGATGTTTTAAGAAGTCACAATAGCTCATAATTTAGAAGTGCAAAGTAATTTGGAAACCTAGAAAAAGTCTTCATTTTTTATTTCCTCCAAGAATTCTTCTATTGACTTTGTGCTGGAAGTGTTCGAAACTAATAGAATAAACACCCACCTACCTAAATTAGTGACAATTGGTTTTCAAAAAAAATACTTGTGGTTTACACATAGTTTTTTTACTCTGGGGAAATTAAATTACATATATTTCTTTTTAAGGAGCTCTGGTAACGTAGTGCTTATGAATCGGGCTGCTAACCACAAGGTCAGCAGTTCGAAACTACCAGCTGCTCCGCAGGAGAAAGATGAGGCTTTCTGCTCCCATAAAGATTTACAGCCTCGGAAACCTTGTACAGGGTTGCTATGAGTTGGAACTGACTCCACGGCACATAACAACAACAACAATATTTCTTTTTAAATGTTCCTTTCCAATACTACAGTCCATGGGGAAAGTGAAAGTAAGAAATAACGTGTCAATATAATTTTACCACTTAGCATTTTAATGTTCCCATAAACTTCAAATAATAATTTTTTTTTTAAATCCTGATACTGGCTAATGTTGTACTCATCTTACCTAAAAAAAAAAACAAAAACAAAAAAAAACTACTTACTTGCTAACGTTATTTATAAACCTACCACACATATTGCAAATAGGGGGATTTCTAAAAGAAACATTGGGTTCCTCTTCCTGTTCGTCACTGTGAATGACTGAAAAGGCAACTTGTAATTTTTGTTACAGAATATGGGCAAACAAGTAAAAGACAAGTAGATATAAAAAGGCTCTATGAAAGGATCCTTGTTACACTCCCTTGTAATTTTCAGAGCAACATTTAAAATATAGTAACAGCTCTAGGAAGTATGTAAAAAAAATTATCAGGGAAATCAGCCAATGGATACACAAAAAGTTGGGGACGATATTACATGCATACTTATGCATGCAAAAGTTGAACAGTGAATAATGTAGATTGCAGAAGAATCAATGCATTTGAGTTATGGTGTTGGAAGAGAATATTTAAAGTGTCATGGGCTGCAAAAAGAACCAACAGATGTTGGTTGAAAGATGTTGGAAGAAGTGTGGCCAGAGTGCTCCTTGGAGGCCAGAATGGCCAAACTTTGTCTCTTATACTTCGGACATGTTGTTAAGAGGAACCAGTGACTGGAGAAAGATATCATATTTGGTAAGGTGGAGGGTCAGAGAAAAAGAGGAAAACCCCCAGTGAAATGGCTTGGCAGAGTGGCAGCATCAACAGGCTCAAGCGTGGCAACAATTGTGAGGTTGACCCAGGACTGGGCAGTGTCTCATTCTGTTGTGCATAAGGTTGCTTTGAGTTGGTACTGACTCAATGG
Source organism: Chrysochloris asiatica (assembly GCF_000296735.1). NCBI lineage: Eukaryota > Metazoa > Chordata > Mammalia > Afrosoricida > Chrysochloridae > Chrysochloris > Chrysochloris asiatica. Next base: position 14,328,947 of record NW_006408561.1, on the reverse strand, counting down.
CACCTAACAACAACTACAACCACAAGGCTGATGGTGATATGCTGTTGAGTTGGTTCTGACTCATAGTAACGCCAAACAGGGTCTCCAAGGTTGTAAATGTTTATGGGAACAGAAAGCCTCATCTTTCCCCTATGGTGGATTTGAACTACTGACCTTGGGGTTAGCAGTCCATCTGCTATAGGGCTCCTCCAGGATGCAGAATTCTTCTTCTCAAAAGCCTGGAGACAGAGAGGCGGAGCTTGATGGCAGCTAGGGTAGAGGTGCAGTGAGGTTTGCCATCAGCAGGAGCTTGATGGCAGCTCAGGTAGAGGTGCAGTGAGGTTTGCCATCAGCAATACCACAGAATACCAGGCAAAGCAGATTCAGGGCAGAGTTTCAAAACTCAGAACCACATAGGTAGGAATATTTTAAAAGTCTAAAGGCTTATAACTAGTGGAACTTGAAGCAGAAGTAAGAAATCACATACTTTTGAATCAGAGCCGACAACTTAGGCAAGACCAAATGGCAAGACCAAGCAGGGAAGCAGACACACCACAGAAAAATGCCACGGGAACCTCAAAGCAAAGGTGGACAAGACACTTTGTTGGGTTTACTTTGTTCTGATTTTCGTTTTTTTTGGGTATCTGTTCATTGTCTTCCCCCCACACACATACACACTGTTTGTGCACATCCATTCTGGTGACTAGAGGCGGTGCGTGAGCAAGCTGACACCCCCACACTTACTGCTGGTGGGTTCTTCTGCCACTCATGCACACAAATAGTCTCAGCCCAAGAGCTTACCCTGAGCTGTTTTTTAAAAATATGGAAAAATCCAGAACAAGGGGTTTGCAGAGGGAAAAAGAGTTTAAAAAAAAACAGGCTGAAAATTAAATTAAATCCTGGGTGCAGCATAACAACCAACAGTGGCATCTTGAAATCTCTCAGGCAGCTTTGAAGGCAAGAAGCTGAAAGAGGACATTAAAGTCATACTCAGATTGACTTTGCAGTCTAGAAGCAGAGGTCCCTGGAACCATCAAGGTAGAAGAGCAGAGAGCGGGACCCTATCCAGAGAAGCAGTGACACACAAGATGGAGGCAGAGACGATGACGTGGAGAGATGGAGAAGTTGGGGACTTTAGACCCAGAGAGGGAGAGGGGCTGTGTGCTGATGACTGGGGGGGGCAGGCTTGTAGTGTATACCCTTTGGTTGGTTGATGATGCATGGAAGGGATTGTAACCATGGCAATGAAACGATATATGATAGGATGAATGTAAAGCTAATGTTCTCCCATGTAAACTATCACATAAGTCACAATAAAACATTAATAAATAAATAAATATTTTTTTAAGAATCCTGGAGATAAATGGATTTAATTATTTTCTTCTGGATTTTACCCAGGTTTAACTGTCCTCACTGACAGGAAATTTTCTCTTATCAAGCTCCTTACATAGCAGCTGAAGACGTTTTCCATCACTGGACAGGTAAACGGGGAAGGATGTTTTATTGATTGAATGCTGTGAGCACCAGCACCCCTTGCCCCACACACTTAGGGTTCATAATTCTCCTTATTTGTTAGCCACAGGAGGACAGCTCATGAGAATCTTGGCAAAACGCTGGCAGCAGCAGGTTTTGTTTTGTTTTATTTTTTTTAACGCTGGGACTTTCTTACATTTCTAAAGCATTATCAATAGGAAAAGCTAGATGCACTAGTAAGACTTCAAAGAAAATATTTTTAAGACTTCAAGATGTGTCAGATCCCATCATGCAGATGAGAATTTCTATATGTATAACAGAATAAAACTTCTCTTTATTTAACTTTTTTTTAAATACAGATAATTGGCCCTGCAGAGAATAGCTGATTGATGGGCCTCAGGTTTGCACGAACCTCACAGCTTTGACTCTATAGCAGATCTACACATCTAAATTTAAATACACAGGTCTGTAGTTTCAATAAGCAGAACCATGAAAGTTAAAGTACACCTGGAGAGAACAATGAAAGGCAGACTCCTTAAATACATTGGGATACACTGTCGTATTTTCTCACTTCTAGCATTTCTTGTGGAGTCCTACCTGGTGCTGTAGGGTAAGCATTGGACTGCTAATTGCAAGGTTGGTGATTCAAACCCTCCAGATGCTCCTTGAAAACTGTACAGGGTCGTTATGAGTTGGAAGCAACTCAAAAGCACTTAACAACAACAGGAGCATTGCTTGCAGAGTCTGTATGAGTGACTGAGAACTAGAAGATGAAAGGATTTTTTTTTTTTTTAAAATACAAGAATATTATAGGAATTACTATTGTTGTTACTTGCTGTCGAGTCACTTCTGACCCATAGTGACCCTGTATAGGGTTTCCGAGGAGCGGCTGGTGTGCTTGATTGGGGACCTTGCAGTTCAGACTGACTTTGCAGTGCAGCATATTAACCAACAGCGCCACTAGGTTCAAAATGAAAAGAGAACATCTTCCCATAAAATATATCCTTTGAACTCAATATTTTGCCCTTCCCCCACCAAAAATCCACTGCTGTGGATCCGATGCCTACTCATAGAAACTGTGCAGGGCAGAATAGAATTGTTCTGTAGGGTTTCCGAGGCTGTAAATCTTTACAGACACAGAAAGCCTCATGTTTCTCCCGGAGAGTGACTGGTGGGTTAGAACTGCCAATCTTGTGGTTAGCAGCCTAATGCTTAGTCTACTAAACTACCACCAATTAATTCATGTAATCCTAAAACTGGAATAATATATAATAGATCAGGCATCTAGACATAATACCAATTATTGCTAATCTTCACAATAAATAAAATATTGTTAAGTGCTGTCGAGTAGATTCCGACTCATAGCGACCCTGTATAGGGTTTCCGAGGAGCAACTGGTGAGCTTGAACCTTGCAGTTCAAACGGCTTTGCAGTCTGATGCATTAACCCACAGTGCCACACCAGGACTCCTGTATTTTAAATGTGGTGGTGGTGGTGGTTATGTGCTGTGGAGTCGCTTCTGACTCACAGAGACCCAGTACAGGGTTTCTGAGGCTGTAAATCTTCCCCAGAGCAGAAAGCCTCATCTTTCTCCCTCTGCTGACCTTGAGGTTTGCATACCAATACCTGTATTTTATAGATTAAGAAATTAAGACCTAGGAAGTTTAAAACATTTCAGCTTGTTCACAGCTTTCTAAAGAGCGAGATTTGAAATTTTGTCTGAAAATTTCAAATCCCATGCTATTTTTACTACGCCATGCTGCTCGCATTGGATGGGACTTAAAAATCATCTGGTTTACTTCTCTTATTGAATGAAGGAATTTCTTCTACAATACTGACTGCTTAAACTATGTGCACATATCTGTACTTGTACATGCACTGGCACACACTACATGTGTATGAGACACAAAGCTGATTGTCTTGTGTTTAGATGGCTTGCTTGCTGGTGAGGTTATAATGAAAGCTTACTGTATTTAACATACTGATCTACCTACACCAAGTAATGGAGTCCTGATGTGGTGCTGTGGGTTATTAGGCTGGACTGCAACAACAACAAACACCAAACAATGCTGCAAAAGGTTTTAAATACAAAGTCTACTAATTGGGGTCATAATCTACCATTTCATTCATTACAGATTTAAACTTTCAAAGCTTTAAAATATAAAGAGTTAAATACATAGTATACTGAGAATATAAAATCCCAAAGATAAGGCGAGCATATAGCAGAGTCTCTTTCTCACACTCCCTTGTCCTTTTGTAAATCAATTTTCCTCCGTGAAACCAACAATTATATTCCAGAGATAGTCTATGTATTTGTAGCATATGCATTTCCCCTTTCCTTACAAAAGTAGTAAGATTATATATACACTAGTTTTGACCCTCAGTTTTTCATTTAACAACCTATCTTGAGAACAACGCATCCAAAGAACTTCCTCATTTTGCATTAGCTCTTACTTACTTATCCTCATTTCAGTAGAAATTTAGATGACTTCCAATCGATTGCTATTACAAATAATGTTGCATCATTAATTTTAAAAATACATCATTTCACAAGAGTGCAATTATCTCTGCTGGACAAGTTCTCAGAAGTTAAATTCCTAGGTCAAAAGACATAAGAATGTGTCAATTTTAATAAATAGTTGCAAATTGCCTTCCACAAAGATGATACTGTTTTTTATATCCTAGGGATACACTTAAGATAAGAAAAATCTATATGAGGAACATAGAAAACACTGGAATACTACTCTTTCTATGAAGTATTCTTACCATAAAATGGACAGATGAACACGTTAAACAACACTATGTGTATACAGTCAGCAAAATCCAGACAGTGGGGAACTCCACAGAATACCTGAACCAGTTGCAACAAATAAAAAGGTAAATGATAGTGAGAGTGGAGGAGGCAGGGAGACAGATGCCTTTAAAGAGACTTAAGAGACCTACCAACAAATTACAAGCCTGGACATCACTTGGATCATGGTTGAGAAAACTACATAAAAATAAATCTTGGTATTATGAGACAGTTCGGGTGAAGAACTAGGATAAAGAGAAAATGATAGCTGATTCTTGGATTTGTTTTGTTGCTGTGTGCCATCAAATATATTCTGACTCATAGCGACCCCATGTGACAGTGTAGAACTGCCCTATAGGGTTTCCCGGACTGTAATCTTTACAGGAGCAAATTACCAAGTCTTTTCTCCTGTGGAGCAGCTAGAGGGGTAGCAGTCTATTACTTAACCATTGAGCCATCAGAGTTCATTATTAGTCTTTGGGGTGGTGGTGGTAGTTATGTGCCGTGGAGTTGGTTCCGACCCATAGCGACCCTGCACAGGGCTTCCAAGGCTATACATCTTTATGGGAGCAGAAAGCCTCATCTTTCTCCCATGGAACAACTGATAGTTTTGAACTGCTGACCCTAAGGTTAGCAGCCCAATTCGTAACCACTACACGATAAGAGTCGGAACCGACTCGACAGCACATAACAACAACAACATGATAAGAATGTTGAATATCATAAAGATGTCAGTTCTCCTGATAGTAATCTGGATATTTATTATAATTTCAGAAAAAATAGAAATTTGAAAATTAGATGAATTAATTTTTCAGAATAAAAGAATAGAAAAAAATTAGGAAGCAAGAAAACAAGGAAAATTCCTAGGGAAGGAAGTGAGAACAGAGACGTGATAGTAAAATACATAGAAAAGTAATAATTAGAATAGAGTTGTATGAAATGCATTTTAATAGAGATAAAATTTGTCATTTAAAGTCAGTTGTTTATAAGTGCTGTTGAGTCAGTTCTGACACATAGGGTTTCTGAAGAGTGAACGGTGACCTTGAACTGCTGGCCTTTGGTTCAAATTGACTTTGCAGTCTAGTGCATTAACTCACCGCACCACACCAGGTCTCCTTTTAAAGTCAGTAAAGCAAGAGAAATTATTCAGTAACTTACAACAGGATATCCATGTATAAAAAAATAAAGCAGATGTATACTTTGTATTTCAAATCTAAAATTCCAAATGGATCACATTTTAAAAGTTAAAAAAAAAGAAACTTAAAATTACAAAGAGAAAATATGGACATTTTAAAAACATACATATTTAAATAGATTCATATTCACATTTCTATGTGTAGGTTTTCATACATGTATCTTTTCATATAATATATGTACAATGTACATTATATATCCACTACTAAGCACAGGATTGGCAGTACAAACAGACCAGCCATTCCTCAGAAACCCCATATAGGGTTGCTATGGGACAGAACTGACTCAGAACAACAACATATATATTGAATTGGAGAAGACCAAGGTATGACAAAAACCCAGGAACCCCAAATTACTCTTAAAATAAAATCAACACATGATTAAAGTGAAAACACAAATGACAAACTGAAAAATCTTAATTTAAAGACAAAAGAATAATCTCTCCATTCTATAAAAGATCTCTAAGAATCAATATGACCAAATGAATAGCCAATACAAAAACAGGCTCTAATATAAAAAGGATATGAATAAACACTATACTGAAAGTAATCACAAATGTCTCTTTAACACAAAAATGTGGCCAAACCTTTCCATAATTACTCGTTTAAATAATGGTGTGGTGCTGTGGGTTAATGCGCCAGACCGTAAAGCCATTTGAACTGCAAGGTCGGCAGTTTAAGCTCACCAGCTGCTCCTCGGAAACCCTATATAGGGTTGCTATGGGTAGGAATCGACTCAACAGCACTTCACAACAACAACATGCTGTAGCACTATCAGTCATTTATAAAAAAACATTTTAAAGACTTAAGGAGCGCTGGTAGAGTAATGGTTACGAATCTGGCTGCAAACCGCAAGGTCAGCAATTCGAAACTACCAGCTGTTCCGCAGGAGAAAGATGAGGCCTTCTGCTCCCGTAAAGATTTACAGCCTTGGAAACCCTGTACAGGGTCGCTATGAGTCGGAACCGACTCCATGGCACGTAACAACAACAATTAATATTAGAGAATAACCTTAAGATTATTTCCCTTGTGGAAATAGTGTATGAGACAGAAGTAGTAAATTCTTACAAACTCTAGTTCATGCCTATAATCTATATCAGGTTGGGGTGTTGTTTCCGATCACTTATGTAAAGGTCAGAATGTCAGGTGATTTTTGGCATCTAGCATGCAATTACAAGACTAGTACTAAAATATATATATACTAGAACTAAAAGCAAAAATCTAAAGTCTTTAAACAGTTAAAAATAAAAATCCAAACAAATACACTTTTTATTTCTTTTATATATATATATAAGTTTTTATTGTGAACTCAGTGATTGTTTACATGGGGGAACATAGGTTTTACACTCATCATTTTATTGCAATGATTACAATCTCCTCCATTCATAATCATTCACCAGTTTGCTGCTAATCCCCCTGGGTTTTTTTTTTTTTGTTGTTGTTGTTGTTGTTGTTTTGGCGGGGGATGTACACAAAAACACTCAGGAATATATAATAATTTAAACAACCAATGGCACATTCTGCAAGCCTGCCTCCTGACTGCCAGCACACAGCCTTTCCCTTTCCATGAGTCTAGAGTCCTCAGCTGCTCTCTCTCTCCATGTCCTCATCTCTACCTCCACCTCTGGTGTTGCTGCTTCTCTGGATAGGGTCCCACATTCCGCTCACTCTCTTCTCTCTTGACGGTCCGAGGGTCCTCTGTTCCAGGACTGTAAAATTAATTACTTCCCCATTTTTGTTACAAAACTTCTACTTTTATAGTTGTGACTGTCGCAATTAGTCTTGATAACAAGTATTCATTTTTGAATCATAAGAATCTTATCCACATCTTTTTTCACCAGACCGAACTAGACAAAATGAAAACTATTCAGTGGGATTCTACCTCTCCCCACTAAACAGATCCACTTTCGATAATGAAGGTTGTTATGCTGAACTCATAGGAACATGCCTCTTTCAGAATGTTTACGTTTATTTAAATCTAATTCTAACATATACACAGGTTTTTGCTTTATTTCAAATCCTAGCAAATAAAACAAACAAAATAAGGAAGAAGCATCAGGGGATCCTGGAGACTGGAACACTTTTAAGAGTTTTGTTGTGATCGGTGACTTGAGTCAGCTTCGACACAAAGCAACCCTGTAAAGGATTTCCAAGAAGCATTTGGTTGGTTTGAACCACTGAACTTGTGTTAGCAGTCTAATGAGTATTCTAGAGTGTAAGACTAGAATTCCCTTGAAGGGTTTAGAAAGTAGTATAAAAAGTGAAAGAATTATACACATCAGATATAAAACCATAAAGACTGGGACCATTTGCTATGGTATTGTTAAGTGGTGTTGAGTCATTTCTAATTTATAGCAACCCTGTATAGGGTTTCCAAGGAGTGGCTGGTAGGTTTGAACAGCCAACCTTGTGGTTAGCAGTAGAGTGCTTATCCTAAAGAGCTACAGAGCCATACAAGGACTCATAGGGTCATGAAATCTGGGACCATATACTATAGGTACATTTAAAAATAATGACTATGGTTATTACTATAGTATCTAACACTTTTCAAGATGATGTGTTTGAACCATCTCAAAAATATTAACCTATTTTGTTCAGCTTCTGAATGGATGTACATACACAATACTTGTATATTTAGATAAACTACCATAGCCATCTTAAACAAAATATTGAAATATTTAATTGGGTAAGTTTCAATTGTCTAGAAACTCAAATGTATGGATCAACAAATTTCTTTTTGGATAAAGCTAACTGTGCTATTATTATAGTTTAAATTTGTGTGCCTTTTTTTATTTTTAAACCCAAAAGCCATGTTTTTACCTTTCACTGATTCTAAGTCAGAAGTTAGAGTATAAGTTCCCTAATAGTTACTAAGGTTTATGTTTATGACATTATCCCAGAACATGGTCACAAGTCAGATTTCAAAATTGTTTGATTTTACATAATTGGGTTTAACAGAGAAATTATGCTCATATTTGAATTTGCATGCTTAATCACTGCAGCGGTCACTATCATCTGTTGATTTTTGTCCTCAATATCTGTGGCAGGAAGGCTTTATGAGGTCAATTTTTTTTTTTTTTTTTGGTTGTGGCTCTCTTTATTGTTCCTCACTATTTAGCTTTTAAAATTAGTTGCATTGTTAAACCCTTCAAATGTTTTTTCTTGTTATTGTTCTGTTTTGTTTGCAGTAAAGCTACCAGGAACTGAAAGGTATCCTCAAGGGGGTGAGTTAATTTAGGATTTAGAGCCTCATATATGAGTCATAAAGGAGTCCTGGTGTGGCACTGTGGGTTAAGGCCCCGGACTACAAAATCGGCTTAAACAGAGTTGCTATTGGTCAGAACCCACTCTCTGGCACTTAACAACAACAGCATGATAGGGTAGTGTATGCAAATGTCCTGTATTAAATGGTGTCTGGGAGAGCATAATTTATTCAGAATGACACGACTTCAAAATGTTTCTATAACCTTGCTAAAGCATTTGGCTGCTAACTAAAAAGTAACAGTTCGAACCCACCAGCCACTCCTTGAGAGAAAGGAGTGTCAGTCTGCTTCCTTAAAGATTCTTGGCAGTGGAAACCCAATGGAAAACTCTGTCCTGTCGCTTCACTCTGAGTTGGAAGCTCCCCTAGGCAATGGGTTTTTATTTTAAATGGCGTAAATAAAACTATTTCTCTAAATGAGCGTTTCTCAATTTATGCTGTGGAATTTTATGCCAGGGTGGTAAAAATACAGATTGGTGATCACCGGCCTCCCGAATCAGAAATCCTAGACATGGGCCCTGGTGATGGTGGTGGTGTGCAGACTCATAGTGACCCTGTACAGGGTTTCGAAGGCTGAAAATCTTTACGGGAGCAGAAAGCCTCATCTTTCTCCCATGGAACAGCTGGTAGTTTTGAACTGCTGACTTTACGGTTAGCAGCCTGATTCATAACCACTATACTACCAGAGATCCTTAGACATGGGCCCTAGGTATGTCAATTTGTAAGATGTATTTCAGGTGAAGGTTATCAAGTGTGAAAGCCAAGTTAATAGTTACAACTAGGATCTGCCTGCCAGCAAAAAAAAGATGATAACAAGATGGTGGTGGTGGTGATGATGTGCCATGGAGTCAGTTACAACTCATAGTGACCCTATATAAGGTTTCTGAGGCTGTAAATCTTTATAGGAATAGAAAGGCTCATCTTTCTCTTGCAGAGCAGCTGGTAGTTTCAAACTGCTGACCTTGAGGTTAGTGGCCTGATATGTAACCAATATGCTAGCAGTTGTTAATGCGAGGGGATTGGGGAAAAGAGACACTGAACACTATGGTGTGGCACTGTTGGTTAATGTGCTGGACTGAAAGTCTGTTTGAACCACAAGATCGGTGGTTTAAGATTACCAGCCGCTCCTAGGAAACCCTATGTAGGGTCACTATGGGTTGGAACTGACTTGACACACTTAACAACAACAACATATATAATCAAGGACCTTTATAAACCAGTTCATTTTTTCCTTAACAATCCAGTGATGGTGATTTAACTTTGTTTCTAGGATTACTGTTTGTATCAATTCCCTCATTAAGCGCAAACTCCATACGGGCAGGAAATACATCTGTTTCATTCACCACTGGAGGAAGGTAGACTAATGCTTGGCCCAAGTCTGCCCTCAATATTTTCTGAGTGACTGCTTTAGGTATAATTATCCCCACTTTATAGATGAGTGAATATAGACAGAGTGACTTTGGGTATATTGCTAAAAACCGTACAGTTTATAGTTGTTTTTGTTGTTAAGTACAGTTGAGTCAGTTCTGACTCATAGTGACCATGGAATATAAGTCAAACTAATATTCAAACCCACCAGCCACTACTGAAAACCTAAGGAGGCGCTGGTGGGTTTGAACCACTGACCTTGAAGTTAGCAGTCCAGTGCTTATCCTCAAGCACCACACCAGGAACTGTCAGCAGGGAGTAAATCAAGCCAGGCTTTTAGGACCAGACTAATTACCAACACCATCCCTTTTATTTGTAAAGGAGACCTGCAACTATTCTACCTATTAGACACTCAGACACTCAAAAATCCTGTTTTAGCCGTTTATTCAGAGAATTACTAATTTATATAGTATAGTCCTGGTGTGGCGCTGTGAGTTAATGCGCCAGACTGCAAAGACATTAGAACTGCAAGGTTGGCAGTTCAAGCTCACCAGCTTATCCTTGGAAACCCTATACAGGGTCGCTATGGGTCAGAACCAATTCGAAGGCACTTAACAATAACAACAATAGTATAATAGGAACTTCTGGTGTGGCGCTGCAGGATCAGCACTGAAGATCAGCAGTTCAAACCCACCAGCTGGTCCTCAGAAACCCTCTACGGGTCGCTAGGAGTTGAAACTGACTTGATGGCACTTAACAATGATAGTATAATAGAAGGAGGAGTGCTGCAATTTTAAATAAAAAGGATTAGGAAGACTTCCCCGAACCAAATGAAGGATTTTTGAACAAAGACTTTTAGAAGGAAGGTGAAGAACCATAGTTAACTGTTTTAGAGGTCAGGGATTAGCAAGTGTTTAAGATGGTGTGCATTTGAGAAATCTGAAGATCAGTAAGAAACCAGAGATGAGTGAAGAAAGTAAAGAGAAGAATGCGTGAAAGTCTGATTATTGTTAGTTGTCACTGACGTTGAGTCCATGACCACTCATGGGAATTCCATGTGCTACACAGTTGAAAGAGGTTTTCTTGACTGTAATCTTTATAGACACAGAATGTCAGGTCTTTCTTCTTTAATGTTGCTAGGTGGGTTCGAACCACCAGCCTTTAGATTAGTAGATGCACCACCTAAAGACCTGTAAGTCTAACTAAGGGAATCAAGCAAGAATGGGAAAATAAAATGAAGAAACTATACCAAAATAGCCTTTTTTTTTTTTTCCCTGTGCCTTTAATTCTAGTTTTATTGTGGTGAAAAATATACAACATTTGATAATGCAATAATTTTTATGCCTATGATTCAGTGACTTTAATTATGTACATTTTCACCATTGGCTGGAATTAACTCATATGCAACTAACAATAATGTGTTATACAACCATCTCAATGATTTGTTCTCACCATTTGTTATTACCTTTGACAGAAACTCAGCACCTCTTCAGCAGTACATCCATTTCCCCTTGTTTTTATTGTTGTTGTTCGGCGCTGCTGACTCATAGCAACCTTATGCACAACACAACAAAACACTGCATAGTCTTGTGCCAACCTCACAATCATTACTATGCTTGAGCCCATTGCTGCTGCCACTGTGCCAACACATCTTATTGGGGGCCTTCCTCTTTTTCCCTGACCTTCAACTTTATCACGCATGATGTCCTTCTCCAGGGATTGGTCCCTCCTGAAAATATGGCAGAAGTATGAGAGACCAAGTCTGTCCAACCTGGCTTCTAAGGAGTGTTCTGGCTGTGCTTCTTTCAATACCGATTTCCCTGAACACCACTAATGAATTTTAGTCTCCATGTATTTGCCTGTTTTAGATATCGCATTCAAGTAGAACCGTGCAATATTTGTCCTTTTTTGTCTGACTTATTTCACTCAGCATAATGTTTTCAAAATCATCTATGTTATAGCATATAGCAGAAATTCACCACTCTTTATGAATATATAATATTCCAGTGTATGAGGGGGCTTCAAAAAGTTTGTGGGAAAATTCCGTTATGTTTCATTCCATGAACTTTTTGAAGCCCACTCATAGATACATAACACATTTTGTTTATCTCTTTATTCATCTATGGATAGATGCTTGCATTGTTTCCATCTTTTGGCTAGTAAGAATTATGCTGCAATAGACTTTGGTATAAAGTGTCTATTTGTATTACTGCTTTCTGTTCTTTTGGGTGTATACCTCAGAGCAGAACTACTGGGTCATATAGTAATTTCACGTATCACTCTTAAAGGAAATAACCACATTCTTTTACACAGTGGCTTCATGATTTCACAATATCACCAATAATGGACGAGGCTCCAAATTCTCCACAGCCTCACAGATTATTTTTCATTTTTTTGATAATAGCCATCTTAGTGTGGGGGGGTCCTGGTGTGGAGCTGTAGGATAAGCACTGAACTGCTAACCATAAGGGTGGTGATTCAAACCCATCAGTCACTCCCTGGAAACCCTATACAGGGTTGCTATGAGTGAGAACCAACTTGACAGCACTTAATAACAACAACAGTGAGTGTGAAGCAAAGATATGTCTCCAATAGTAAAGCAATGGGCAGTAACTGAATGAAGAAGGCATAGTCAAGAGGTTTTCTTTGTTTGCTTGTTAAGATAGCAGCAGAACAGAGCATGTTTGTTTCTTAGCAATTAATGATCCCAAGAGGAGGGAAACTGATGATTCTGGAGAGAAAAGAATTGAGAGATGTTGAAAAGAGTGGTGTTTTAAGTCAGACAGAAGGGATATGAGCTAGTACACAAGTAGAGGTATCCGCCTTAAATAGAAGCCCAGACAATCGATCTACAGAAAAAGAAGAAGCAAAGCATTATGAGTACAGATGTATGTAGCTAACAAAATGGAGCAATGCGAGGCTATAAAAGTTTTCTTCTGATGGGTTTTCTTTCCTCTGTGGAATACGATGCAAGGTCGTTAGTTGAGAACTAGGCTGAGAGGACTCTTCGAGAACCTGACTACAAGAATCTTTTTCAAACTCCTACTTGTATGTGAATATTGTACTTGGTATTTCTGCTTTAAAAACATATGGAAATATCCTAAATTTGTTTTCTTGCAAAACCAGCATTACTCATCTTTGGTTGGAATTAATTTAGGTTGGAATGCACAAGTAACAAATTTGGGGGGGGGGGAACCACACAGATTGAAAACCTTCTCATCTCTTCTCACTTATATTGCAAATTGATTTCCTCAAAATTATATCATGTTAAGGATGGCCCAATTTTCAGCCAAGCAATATGTGTGTGTGTGTGTGTGTGTGTGTGTGTGTTTGCACGCGTGCAACAACGCTAGCAAGGTATGCTCACCATGGAATGAATCGTCAATAATTCAAAACCAAAAGGGCAATTTATGGCTAAAGACAATGCTAAGAAAGGAAAGGAAGGTAGGTGGAATGCAAATAGGAATCAAAGTGAGGAAGCAGGATAACTTGTTGCAAGGAGGGAATTGTAATCACTGAGATGAAACAAACTATATGAGTTGTTGAATGTAAAGCTGATGTTTTTTTTCTGTAAACTTTAACTCAATTCACACAAAAAAAGTTTTTATAAAAAAAAATATCATGTTCTGAATCTCACTGAGAAAGTTAGTAAATCACTGAGATGCATCCCAGAAGTAGGTTCCCAACTGTAATTTAATTAGAAGGGTAGTAACCAAGTTTTACCATACAATATATGGTACAATTGGGAAACTGCTACAATTTGGCTGTATTAACTGAGACACTAGGAAGATTCATCCGCCAGTAAATAGAGGACTGGAGTCACTGGGTGGTACAAATAGTTCACACATGCTGTGCTCTCTGCTAAGCAAAATATACATCAGAAGAAAGGTCTGGTGACCAACTTCCAAAAATCAGCCAATGAAAAAAAAAATCCATGAAGCACAGTTCTACTCTTGAGTTGCAATGAGCTAGACCTAAGTCAATGGCAAAGTTGTTGGGGTTTTTTTCTTTTAAGTTTTTGACCTGGGACCATAAATAATTTAATAAACTGAAATTGTCATCACTCACCTTTCAGTTTGTTGCTTGCATTCCTGAAGTCTCAAGCTTTCCCAAGCCAGAAAATAAAAGTCTTTTCTTGCAAGAGAAAAGTGTATAGCAATGACTGTGATCTCCAGTGTATTGAATATGTTATTGTTTGATATCTGTCTGCAGTAAGGATCAGAACAAAACATCACATTTGAGTTAACCATGTAATGGCACTGAATACTTCTCCCTCCAGGTCAGCATGAAGACGTGTCTTGCACAAGCAAAGAGTTCATCTGCCCTAATTGTGTGTCAGGAATAAGTATTGTGCTAGTACTAACTGATGCTCAAAAGCAGATTCATATATTTCATTTGCTATCAATAGAATGGCTCTTCAAAGCTACAGATCCAAGATTATCCATTCTACAGAGAATAATCATTGGATCTTGCTCTCCCTGAACTTGGCTACTCTGTTATTTGCCGGATTGTGTTTGTGAATGAATTTTAAAGGTCAATGTCTTCAATGCCAAAATATTGAATTTAGTCAATTCCTAGACTAATCTGAACACATGTTGAAACTATGTAATCTTATTACATAAAATCAGAAGAGATTATTTCATTAATCAATATATACATTGTTGTTGTTGTTAAGTGCTGTGAAAGTGGTTCCTCTCATAGCGACCCTGTATATGGTTTCTGAGGAACAGTGAATGGATTTGAACTGCCAACCTTGAAGTTCAAACTGACCTTTCAGCAGGGTTTCCATGGAGAGGCTGATAGGTTTGAATTGCTGACCTTGAGGTTCAAACTGACCTTTTGGCCCAGTGCTTATCCTACAGTGCCACAGCAGAACTCATATACATTGTTGTTGTTACTAAGTACCATCCAGTCTGTTCTGACTCATAGCAACCCTGTATAGGTTTTCCAAGGAGCAACTGGTGAATTTGAGCCACTGGCCTTGTTATTCAAAGCTGCCTTATGGCGAGTGCTTATGCTATAGTGCGTCATCAGGACTCATATACATTAGGAAAAATAAAATCCATTTGTTTTAAATCCTGGTATGGGATCAACAATAGACTTTAAACCGCAAGGTCAGCAGTTTAAACCTACCTCAACACTGACTCCACAACACTTAACAACAATAACAACAAAGCAGGTTCATTTTGGTTAGATCTCCTGATGAGAATTTGCATTTCTGCTCCATTTATACAGAATTAGAATCCAAAGGATCTCCAGGTAATTCTTTTGTATACATAGGAATCATCTGGGGATTTTGTTAAAAATGTAGATTCTGATTCAGGCAGGGAGGGAAATTGGAATGAACCCGTTTGAAATTCTGCTTTAAACTGTCTGTGAAAGTAAAGAGTTTCTTAAATCCTTGGTGGTGGTGGTGGTTATGTGCTATGGAGTCAGTTCTGACTCATAGCGACCCTGTACAGGGTTTCTGAGGCTGTAAATCTTTATGGGAGCAGAAAGCCTCATCTTTCTCCCCCGGAATAGCTGGTAGTTTCGAACTGCTGAATTTGAGGTTTGCAGCCCGATTTGTAACCACTATGCTACCAGAGCTCATTACAGATGAAAAACATTTAAACTAAATTATGACTAAATTATTGATAAGTAAATTGTTTTCTTTGAAACTTATTTCCAAAGCAGACCAAAAATAGAATTTGGTGCCATGCTATAAGAACTGGGGGCTCTCCTGTTCCAAACTCAAAGACTTAAGCTAAGGCTGCATGCTATGCCCAAGTACATAATGTCAGGAGATTGGTGAGCACACTTAACTCTCTGTTCAGTGGCCTCCCACTGTCCTGAGGCCAAAATAGAGTGGTATGTTCAAGATTCCAAAGCCAGGAAGACACATTTTCTCTTGTCATTAGCTACCCAGCTGTCAGCTGCTCTTATCCTACTAAAACCTTTAGGACTTTGATAAGATCCAATTGATATAAATACACACACAAATTGGTGAGGCCAGCCAGCTGGATGGACCCCAGTGATACACTAGCAGTGAGAGCAATTTGAGTTCAACAGGGGGTCGAATTAAATAAAGCCTAAAACAATCCCCAAAGAAAAGTTAATGTGAAGAAAATAAAGTTTACTTTTAAACATCATTCTACAAGTGGCCCTTCACAGATGGAAGAACACTAGCTAGTCAGAGAAATAATAAAAGACCACAAGGATGCTGGGAGTTATGGCCAATTTTGTTTTACTGCCTCCCTGCTTAGAATATCCCCAGCCCTCTTGATTTGGTGAGAAATTCTTAAGATGCCCATCTTCAGGAATAAAGGGCTCATGAGATTGCTAGACTAGCCAGACATAGATTGTTAATTCACATCCAGGGATATGTAAGCAGGATGGATAGGGGAAGGGGAGGAAAGA
This sequence comes from Chrysochloris asiatica, assembly GCF_000296735.1. Lineage (NCBI taxonomy): Eukaryota > Metazoa > Chordata > Mammalia > Afrosoricida > Chrysochloridae > Chrysochloris > Chrysochloris asiatica. The sequence goes on along the minus strand of NW_006408561.1, from coordinate 14,312,482 downwards.
AATCTGTTCTAGGACTAGGAACTTTAAATGAAAATACAGCCATTAAGACCACGAGTGAGCCATTTTGGCTTCTCTGGGGGAAGAGAAAATGGGATGTACCTGGTAGAATTGTAAATGAGAAACTGGAAATGGAGGAGGGGCTTTTTCGAGATAGGGGAATAAAACTGTTTGCAGGCCGGCCATGAGATGCATCTGTCCATGTGTCCATGTCTACTGGGTTGGGTGCCCAATTTGCAAAATCAAGTAAAGAAAATTCCACTCATGCTAAAATGAGTACAGATTGAATGACTTGGGCATTTTTCGGTATTGACAACATTTCTCACAATCTGGCTAACTTCTACCTGGTCCTTGTGTGATACAAGTAGTTTGCAATTGACTACTGACCTAAAGTATCACTGTTCAAACCCGACCAACAGCAGAAGAAAGGCCTGTCAATCTGCTTTTATAAAGATTAAAGCCAATAAAAAACCCTATGGCACTGTTTTACTTTGTAATCAGGGGTACACCATGAATTACAATCAAGTCAATGCCAATAGGTTGTTTGTTTTTAAAAAATCTGGAGTCCTGGTGTGGTGCTGTAGAATAAGCACTGGACTGCTAATCATGATGTCAGTGGTTCACACCCACCAGTCACTGCTTGGAAACCCTATACTGGGTCACTATGAGATGGAACCCACTCAATAGCACTTAACAACCACAACAACAACAAAATTGTACCAATTTTTCTAAATACATGCTTTTGTACTTTTTAAATAAATATGCCTAGTTTATGGTTCATATTATTTCTTAATTGTTGTTAAGTGCCTTGGAGTGGGTTCTGACTCAGCAACCCTGTATAGAGTTTCTGAGGAGTGGTTGGATAGTATATGTTTTTTAAATTGTAGTTTGGGTGAAAGTTTACAGTTTTGGGTGAAAGCTGACTAGTTTTCCATCCAAAACTTTACATGCCCTTTGTTTAGTGACACAGGTTGCAATCCCCTCAAAGTAACAGCACTTTTCTACTTCCTCCTTGGTTTCCTTGTTTGTTTTCATTCATCCTTCTTTCCTGTCCATTTCTGCCTTCTAAGCTTTGTTTTTGAACAAATGTTGCCATTTTGGTCTCCTATGGTTGAATGTATTGTTATTATACACTTTATAGACTGTCTATAATGGACACAGAGTCCTGGAGTGGAGCTATAACATACACACTGGACCACTAACCACAAGGTCAGTGGTTCAAAACCACCAACTTCAGAAACCCTATATAGGGTCACTATGAGTTGGAACCAACTCAACAGCACTTAACAACCTAATGGCCACAGGTTTTAACTTCTACAAGTACTTCCATTTCAAGTCTCACCTCATTGAAGATGGCCCAACATCATACTCATTTTTGTATATACACTGCTTAACACAGCTTCTTGATTAGTAAATTCTGAACAAATGTTTATAGAATAAAAGAGAGAAATAACTACATTAATATATTACAAATGAAAAGAAAATTGGATGAAATGTGAGAACGCTTGGATTTGAGTTCTGATGCTACCACTAACCAGTTTTACCTATGAGGAACCTCTTATTCTTGTCTGAACTCTGCTTTAAGTCTATGAATCCAGATAATAAAATTCACCCACCTTCTTGGTGAAGTAGTTATAAGGATGAGATAGTAAAGCCCAATAGGTTTTGTATTTAGGAAAGCAGGGTCTAACAGAACATCTGGATTCATAATGGGTAGCCTTTGGCACATCATTAATGTTAAGTTGATCATAACACCTTGTCTACCTCTTGTTGTTGTTGTTGTTAAGTGCTGTTGAGTCGGTTTCAACTCACGGTAATCCTGTATAAGTTTTCCAAGGAGCGGCTGGTGGGTTTGAACCACTGATCTTTTGGTTAGCAATCCACTGCTTATCCTACAGTGCCTCACCAGAACTCCACTTAGTTTCCTGCTATAAAGGACCACTCAAACATCAGAAAGTACTAAAGGCTTTAATTTTAGATGTACAAAAAAATTAAAAGAGTACAAAATTTTCCACATGCCCTTCATCCAGCTTTTCCAAATGTTTACATCTTACTTACATCCACAACAAAATGATCAAAACTAGGAAATTAACATTGGCACAATACTACTAACTAATCTGCAGATACTATTGAAATTTTTCCAATTCTTCCACTAATGTCATACTTTGGTGTTGCATCATATTCAGGATCATACAAGACCTTAGTGTCTTCTGGTTTGGGCCAGTTCTAGTTTTTCTTTGTTCTTCATGACCGTTGACACTTTTGAAGAATACAGGAAGTTGCCAAACTATGAACTTACAACTTACCTACAACTTGTTTGTTGTGTGTTATTGAATCGGTTCTAATTCATACCAACCTTGTATGGGGTTTCCAAGGAGTAACTGGTGGGTGTGAACCACCAACCTTGTGCTTATCCTATAGTGCCACACCAGGACTCCCCCTTTAAAGTTATGTAAACTTGTCCACACTTTGAAATGATTGAAAAATTATTGCAAAAAATTTTTCACAATCACCTTCATTTTCTGCACAAGCAGCTTTTAAATCATTAAAAAGACTTTGAATTTTTTTCTTGCACTAACTTACCATCATTAAGTCAAATCTGATTCATAACAACCCTGTAGAACAAAATAGAACTATTGGGTTTACAAAGCTGAAATCTTTATAGAACCAGACTTTCTTTCTTCCACAAATCGATTGGTGGCTTTGAACTACCAACCTTGTGGCTAGTAGCCAAACGATGTACCCATGGTGTAACAGCATTCTTTTCTTACACTAAAACCAGCCCCAGTGCCATAGAGTGGATTCTGACTCATCAAATCCTATGTAGGATAGATAGAACTGCTTTCTAGAGTGTCCGAGGCTTGAAATCTTTATGGAAACAGACAGCATCATCTTTCTTCTGGAGAGCAGCTGATAGATTTGAAACACTGACTTTATGGGTAGCAGTTCAATTCCTAGGTCACGGCACTACCAGTACTCCTTTTCTTGCACTAACCCACTGCCATCAAGTCAGTTCGGATTCCTTATAACTCCATAGGGCAGAATAGAAATGCTCCCTAGGGTTGCCAAGACTGTAAATCTTTATACAAGTAGAAATTCTCATCTTTCTCCCATAGAGCAGCTTGCTGGTGGGTTTGAACCTGTACCTAGCATCCCAATGTTACTACACCTCCAGGGTTCCTTCCTTGTACTAAAGCAGGGGTGGGAAACATGCTGTATGAGACTGCAAAATCATTTGGTCTGGCCCTGCCAAAGCAACTACAGGCGGGACTCGAAATTCAGTAAATTTAATAGCTTTTCTCATAGCAACAGTTTGCAAATATCCAAATGGCCCTTGGCAGAAAAAAGGGCTCCTCTCCCCTGCACTAAAGTACGACTAAATAAGAATGGTATATACCAGTTTTGGGAGTCCTGGTGTGACCCTGTGGATTAACGCACTGGATTGCAAAATCGGTTTGAATTACAAGGTCAGCGGTTCAAACTCACCAGCCTCTCCTCAGAAACCCTATATAGGGTTGCTATGAGTTGAAACTTACTAGACAGCAATTAACAACACCTGTTTTGACTTATCTACAGATTTTTAATTCAACTAAAGTATACACTTAGGAATGGAGGATCTTGCAAGTAATGCAGGGATGACCTGAACTTCTCAATTTGGGTTTGACTGATGTTTCATCATCAGTAAATTGTAGATTAAATAAGAATAGTATCATATCAGGTGCTATATGAGGTTGATATATCTCCATACTGTAACTTTGATCACTTGGTTACACTGATGTCTGTCAGTTTCTTCACTGTAAAGTTATTGGTTTCCTTTTGTAATTAATAAGGATCATGTATGGGAATTGTTGTTGTTTTTATTGTGAATTGAGCAATAGCTTACATGGGAGAATGTTGGTTTTACACTCATCATTTCTTTGCAATGACTAAAATCCCTTCCATGCATCCTCGTTCAACAGTATTTGCTTCTAATCCCTCTGTTGTTGTTGTTTTTTTTTTTTTGGGGGGGGGGGGTTGCATGTACACAAAAACACTTAGGAATGTATAATCATTTAAATGACCGAAGGGCACATTCTGCAAGCCTGCCTCCTGGCTACCAGCACACACCCTTTCTCTTCCTGTGACTCTTGAATCCTCAGCTGCTCTATCTCTCCATGTCCTCCTCATCTCTGCCTCCATCTCTGGTGTGGCTGCTTCTCTGGATAGGGTCCCACATTCCGCTTGTGCTCTTCTCCCTTGATGGTCTTAGGGTCCTCTATTTCTGGAATGTAAGATTAACTACTCCCCCCTTTATGCTATAAAACTTTTACCTTTACAGATGTGACAATCATAATTAGTTATGATAACAGTTACTCACTTTTGAATCATAAGGATCTTACCCCCATCTCCTTTCACCAAACCCATCTAGACATAATGAAAACTATTCACTGGGGATTCTGATATGGGGGTATTTTAAGACTGCAAATATACTGGTTCTCAGCATGCTTTTGACCACTGATTTAACATAGTTGATTATTCTTACCTACAATTATTATTAATATATTACTTGCCAAATGATTTTTTCTACTTTCATCATTCTTTCTACATTTAATAGAATTCTACTGTAAGGAAGAGCTGCCCCTTCTCTCCCATGTATTCTAATGTTTTATTTGTATTTAGTATGTATTCAAAAGGTATCTATTTTATTTTGAGAATTATAAACCATTGCTATCATTATACATTTTATTGCTCAAATTGTCCCAGGTTTCATAGGCCTTTTTGATAGTACAATTCAGAGAGATAAATACCTTGCTAGAAATCAATCTACCCCTACCAAGAAATGCCAGTTTGCAGAAGTGACAAAGAAAAAAACTAAAATGCATGGCTAGAAGGGGAAAAAAAGTCTGGTGGGTTAAGGATCACAGGGTACTATATCCAGACACAGGGAGCTACTAAGAATGAAGACAAAAGGCCTCTAAGGATGCAGAAGCCTAGAGTACTGAAAATCACTGACCCCTGATGTTTAGGCTCTGACTGCAGATTTGGCATTCTAGAAATTGGCAACAAGGGGGATTGTTGTTGTTAAGTGCCGTCGAGTCAGTTCCGACCCATAGCGACCCTGTACAGGGTTTCCGATGCTGTAAATCTTTACGGGAGCAGAAATCTTCATCTTTCTCCCGCGGAGCTGCTGGTAGTTTCGAACTGCTGACCTTAAAGCTCGCAGCCTGATTTGTAACCAAGAAGGGGATTTAGGGACATTTATATCCCTGGCTAGTCTGGTTCATCTGAACATAAACAGAGAAGCAAGAAGTGAGTATAATGACAACTTCAGTAACTCTATCTTGTTATATACGGGGGAGGGGATTGCTTTTAAGATACCAATTCAGGCTACTTTAAAAAATGAGAGAGAACTTTTTGAAAGCTGCTAAACCACCCTTGAGTATATTGTATATAAAACAAACCATGGCGCTGTGGGTTAGTGCGCCAGACTGCAAAGCCATTTGAACTGCAAGGTCGGCAGTTCAAGCTCACCAGCTGCTCCTTGGAAACCCTACACAGGGTCGCTATGGGTCGGAATCCACTCGATGGCACTTAACAACAACAACAACAATAACAAAGCAACAGCAGGAGAGCACATGAATTCCTTTACTCCGGTCTGCACATTAAATCATTTAGTAACACCGCACACACACATATTTTCAATCTGATATGTGGTAGCATTGTGCAGACACCGCTGACATAAGCACAAATGAAACAATCAATCTCCAGCGACCTTGTAGTTTAGTGGAACTGAAGTCCTTAGAAAAAGCTAGAACATTCCAGGAGATTTTAGGAAAAGGTAAAATGGAAAGGTTGATCTTAGATCTTTTAGATTCTTTCCAGTTCTAAAATTGTTTGATTCTGTGATTTGCTCACTTGATTATATAAAAGTTACTGTTCAGTGTACCTTTTTCTCAAAATATCCTAATCAGGAATAGATCCACTTTCTTCCTTTAATAAAATCTTTGTAGCTGTTTAAATACTCACTGAATCTCATAGAGCTGATTCCCTGCGGGTGGAAAACCTCATTAACATAGAGTTACCAACTCTATTTTTCACAAGGTGGCTTACACTTTTGACATAATGAAGAGTCAGCTGAAACTCAGAATGCATTGAATCTGAGGCAACTTGTTAATTACATATTGTAACTACTCGATTTTTTCCTACTTCTTTAGATTAATGGAAATTATATGGCTAATCTAAATAATTGTAGTGGTGGACTAGAAATCACTTTCATAGCTATGACTACCATAGTAATTACAAGGGGCAGATGCTTGTCTACATCTTCCATGACAAGAAATATGACTTATTTTGTGACTGATAACCAGATATATTTGTTTGGAAGTTTAAGAAAACAATTTTTGAGAATCAGCCACACCTGTTTGCTTTAACCAAAAACAAATACAAAACAAAAACCCTGTTGTTGTTGAACTGATTCCAACTCAGGGCAGAACTGAGTAGAACTGCCCCATAGGGTTGCCAAGGAAGCCAACTACCATGTCTTTCTCCCACAGAGCGGCTGGTGGGTTCAAATTGCCAACCTTTAGCTTATCCACCAGCACATTATGCCACCAGTGCCCCTTCCTAATACTACAGGCTACAGGTTATCAGTTATTATTACAGTAGTATCAGAATCTCAGAGATTACAGAGAAGAAACTGAAAAACAGATAAAAGAGAAAATATTTTCAAAAGAATATTTACATCATATGAAAAAATTAATATTTGCTATCATTTACATTTGCTATAATTCCCAGTGTGAGCAATCATTGAGCTTAGTGGGCAGTGAACAAAGTCCTGAAAAGGAAAAGGTAAAAACATTCACTGCCCTCTCCATCCAGGAGACAAGCTAAAATGTTAATCAGGTTACTGAGTGGGACCAAGGCCCTGGTTCCCTCCTGTCTCCAAACAGGTCTCTAACCTAACGCCTAATTTTACCCCATATAAGTCTACACTGAGCTATATTCTGGGCTCAGAATTTGGAGAAATTAGCTCCTCTGAGCCAGCTGGCTTAATAAAATCTGAAACTCTGCTTCACCTCTCCAAGTGGCAGATCAAGAGCTGCAGTGACACTCTCGAATCTAAAACTGCTGTAAAAGTGTGAGACCTAACCACAGGCTTCTATGGTTCCCTGGCTCTCCCAGCTTCTTTACCTAAAATGGCAGCTCTTTTAACAAAAATAGCTGGGCTACAATGGGTTTATTTAGAAGAATTTAAGATTTTCATTAAAAAACAAACAAACAGATATTCACTTGTAAATGGATTTTAAAACACTGAATCTATCTTTAAAACCCTTAGTCCCTTGCCTATTTCAAGTCAAGGCTGAAAGAGTGTTGCAGATTTAAAAAATCTGAAATAATAAAATCAGGTTAGAGTGATATGCACAATTCAATAAAATTTATTTCAGGGTTTATTAATTAGGAAGTTATTCCAAACTATCATTCTGAGATATACTATAGATTAAAATGCAACTGTACTGGTGTGGCACTATGGATAAGCACTGGACTGTTAAACACAAGGTTAATGGTTCAAGCCCCCCAGCCATTCCTCAGAAACCCTAAACAGAGTCACTATGAGTCGGAACAGGCTCCACAGTACTTAATAACAACAACAATAAATTAATGAAATGTATATATGGAATTACATGTGTTAATGCTTTAATGAGAGATATGACTCAGTAACCAGATAGGAAAACTGAAAGACTGGAGTAATAGCCAAGGAAGAAATGATAAAAGATGCTGGACAGAGCTATCAAATATATTTTTGAACAGTAAGAAAAGAACTCAGGGAGGCTAACTAGGTGAACAGTGAGAGGAAAAGAACTGTGCCAGCAGGAATCCTGAAAATATTTAGCCACTGGGGATTAGAGAACACAGAAAGGAAGTATTTAAACCTGAACTCCATGGGTGGTTATGTAGATCAGCAAAAAAGACAGAAACCCTGCAAGGAATGGAATTAGCTGATCCAGTCGTAGAGCACTATAGAGTTGTTGTTGGTAAGTGCATCAAATCAGTTCCAACCCCTAGGGACCCTGTATAGCGTTTCCAAGAAGCAGCTGGTGAGTTTCAACCTCTGACCTTGCAGTTCAAACCAACCTTGAGGTTGAGTGCTTATCCTACACGGACACACCAGGACTCCTTGAAAAACAGGAGGCCTGGTGGCACAATTATTTAGTGCTCAGCTACTGAGTCAGTGGCTGGAACCCACCAGCAGCTCCGTGACAGACAAGGCCTGGAGATACGCTCCTGTAAAAAAAATGACAGCCTAGAAAACTCTAGGGGGCAGTTCTACCCTCTCCTGTGAATTGGAATCAGCTCGACAGCATACAACTATAACAACAAAACAAAGAATAAGAGTGTATTCAATTAACTTTGTTGTTGTTAAGTACCATCCAGTCAGTTCCGACTCATAGCAACTCTGTACAGGGTTTTGGAGGAACATCTGGTGTGTTTGAACTGAACACCTTGTGGGCCACAGTCCAGTGCTGATCCTACAGCACAGCACCAAAACAAGAGTCCTCAAATAACTGACCTTCTTAGATATATGTAGCTCTGTTGTTGTTATGTGCCGTGGAGTCGGTTCCAACTCATAGCAACCCTGTACAGGGTTTCCGAGGCTGTAAATCTTTATGGGCGCAGAAAACCTCATCTTTCTCCCGCAGAACAGCTGGTAGTTTCGAAGCCCTGAGGTTCTCAGCCCTATTCATAACCACTACGATACCAGAGCTCCGTATATGTAGCTCTAGTACTAGTCATTTTGCTTCTAATGGGTTAATCTGATTTTCCCAAATATCTGATATTCCCAAAATGTAAAAATTCAGATGTTGTACTGTAGATTTCCTTAAAACCAAATTATAAACTTTAATGTTATTCTATGTTGACATTTAAAATATTCAAATTTGAATAGCATCCATATTCTACAGAAAGCACAGCTTTAAGCTAAATTTATGAAAATATATGCTCTACAGAAATAAGTATAGTCTTAGAACTGCCTCGATATTTCAAATGCATAAGATTGCTTATAAACAATAAAAATGCTTATATACACTTTACAATTATGGGCCAATTATGGTTGGTTGTGTGCCCTTGAGCCGGTTCCATCTCACAGCATCCCTGTACAGGGGTTCTGAGGCTATAAATCTTTATGGGAGAAGAAAGCCTCATCTTTCTCCTGGGGAGTGGCTGGTTTGCATTTGAACTGTTGACCTCGTGGTTAGCAGCCAACTTCACTACCAGGGCTTCTACCATAACCAATTTGTTGTTATTATTAAGTGCTGTCAAGTCAGTTCTGACTCATAGTGGCCCCTCTATATGGTTTCCAAAAAACGGCTGGTGGGTTTGAACCACTAACCTTGTGGTTAACAGTCTGGTATTTATCCTATAGCGTTACACCAGGATTTCAACAGAAAATTTTAATTGGAACATTTTTACCATTACAGACCAATAGAGGTCATTAGCAGTCTTGGTGTGGCACTGGAGGATAAGCACCGGATTGCTAACCACAAGGCTGGGTGGTTCAAACCCTCTAGCCTTACTCAGAAACCATATACAGGGTTGCCATGAGTCAGAACCGACTTGACAGCACTTAACAACAATAATAACAGAGGGCTTTAAGGAACCCTGATGGTGCAGTAGTAAAGTGCTTGGCTGCTAACCAAAAGGCTATTGGTTCCAATCCACTAGCCTCTCAAAGGGGAAGTGATGTGTCAGTTGGAAACCCTATGGGGCAGTTCTACTCCATTCTTTAGGGTCGCTGTGAGTCAGAATCTATTCAACGATGGTGGGTTTGCGTTTGTCTAAAGGCCTTTAAGAGGTACTTCCACCTATTCCAATTGCTGGGGTTGCTTCTCTGTAGTCCAGGGTCTGGTGATAATGTGTGGATGAATTCTCACTTCCATCATTTCTAGGGTTTGTGGATATCCTGTGGTGATTCTAACCCTCTTTCTTTTCTACCTCCTGGATTTCATGCCTAATTAACGGTGATCAAAATGACTGCAGAGCTCACAAATTCTTAAACTGTAATAAAACAAAGGTAAATGTGGCATAACTGATTCTGTTTCAATCACACACACTGGGAGTATAAAATGCAAAGGGTCTCAAAAAGTTCATGGGAAAACGGAACTGAAAGATAATGGAATTTTTCCACAAACTTTCTGAAGCCCCCTTGAATTTCCCTTGATAAAGGAATTTGAACTAAATTAATACATGATTTTAGAAAGTAAGAAATCTACACCCACTCTATACATTAAAAAAAAAAAAAAAAATACAGGCGAGAGACTGTTTTTAGAAATAAATCCAAAGTAATATATCCAGAGGAACATTACCAAGTACAGTTTGCTATTTCTTGCGAGAAGAAAGACAGGAGCACCACTATATAATCATTCTGCAATTGTTTTTTTTGAAACAATTGTGCCTGAGAACATGGACAGCCTTCTAATATACTGAGTCCTCATATTCATGATTCCAGTGATGCTGGTCGTAGGCAAGGTTTAGAAGCTTGTTACTCAATCTTCTCTTTGCTGCAGCATACATGAGCAAATAATATATTCTTCATCAGAAATAGCCACCTAATGGTAGGTGGTGGAGATAAGATGCAAGTTGATGTACTTATTCTAAATTCTAATGCACTCACCTCCCTGCCTGCTCCACAACTCAATCTTCATTGAGGCCAGAACATTGAGAACCATTAGCATTAAAAAGTGTTTCAAAATTATGCTTTAAAAACTGCCTTGGGGAGAAAACAACAACAACAACAACAACAAAAAAAAACAGCCTTGGAGTATCTGGTCTTTTTTAGTACTTGATGTGGTGCTGTAGGATAAGCACTGGACCACAAGGTTGGTTTGAACTGCAAAGTAAGGCAGTTCAAATCCACAAGCTGCTCCTCAGAAACCCTTTACAGGGTCACTATGAATCAGAACTGACTCGACAGAATGTGACAACAACAAATGTACCAGGTGGAGTCCTGGTGTGGCGGTGTGGGATAATACACTGGACTGCAAAGTCGGTTTGAACTGCAAGGTCAGCAGTTCGAACTTACCAGTTGCTCCTAGGAAACCCTATACAGGGTCGCTAGGAATCAGAAGCGGCTCAACCACACTTAATAACAACAACAATGTACGGGGTACTTTCTATGCTTTCTTTTATTAAATCTGTCACAGTGTCACAAGGAAAAGAACTTTGCAAAAAGGAAAAAGAAGTTGATTCATTGAACAAATGCTAATAAAGCATCTTCTACCGGCAATATCAAGGACCTCTAGTGGTGTAGTGGTTACGAGTCAAGCTGCTAGCCTCTAGGTCAGCTGTTCAAAACTACTAGCCACTCTGTGGGGGAAAGATGAGGCTTTCTGCTCCTATAAAGATTTACAGCCTCGGAAACCCTATGCATGGTCTCTGTGAGTTGGAACCGACTCCACGGCACACACTACCACCACAGGCAGTATAGCATCAGCAGCACAGGCAATAAAGGCAAGTCATTTGCAATCAGCTGCCAGCCTAACAGTAGATGTTTCTACCCAGCCAGCAGTTCTGTGGAAGAAAGGCCTAACAATTTCCACAAAGATTACAATCAAGGAAACCCTATGGAGCAGTTCTATTCTGTAATTCATGGGATTTCCATGAATCAAAATCAACTCAGTGGCGGGTTTGTGTTTGTTTGTGTGTGTGCGTTTGGTAGGGGTGGAAGGGTGGAGAGGGTGGGCAGGTATTTTTCTAGGAACTAGGGATACACACTGTGGGCTAATGCATTGGACTATAATGTCAGTTTGAATTGCAAGGTCATTGATCAAAACCCACCAGCTGCTCCTCAGAAACTCTATATAGGGTCACTAATGAGTCTGAAATGACTCGACATCACTTAACAACAAACAGCAGGAATACAGCAGTGAACAAAACAAAGTACCAATCTTCAAAAACTTGCAATCAAAAGGATCTGAGAAATCAATTAAGTGTTAACTCACCCAAACTGAAGATGGGATCTGAAACCAGTCCATGTTCCCGGTACCATTTCACACTTCTAGAGACCCCCCACCATCCCATCCTCTTCTGAACAACCTGGTTTCCCTCAAACACCAACATTCAAGATAGGCTTTGCTTTTTCATTTCAAGCAGATAGCATCTACTTTGTACTGTACTGTATCACACTGGATACAGTTGTGAACTAACTAGACAAGGTCTCTCCTCTCACAGAGCTTACATCAATCAAATAAACACACATATGATAATCTAATTGCAAACTGTGTTAAGTACAACGAAGAAAAACTAATAGTACCCTATATGAAATAATTGGATTCTTGATGTGGTGCTGCAGGATAATGCATTGGACCGCAAGGTCAGTTTGAACCACAGCATTGTTGGACGAAACCCACCAGTCGCTTCTTAGAAACCCTATATTGGGTCACTATAAGTTGGCACCGACTCGGCGGTGCTTAACAACAACAACAATTTTAGAATTGTTTCCTTCTATGTGGGAGACCTAGGTTTGATTTCTGGCCCATACATCTCAAACACCAGTCACCACCCATTTCCCAGTGGAGGCTTGCATGTTGCTATGATGCTGAACTGAACAGGTTACAGCTGAACTTCTAGACTACGCTAGACTAGAAAGAAAGGTCTGGGATCTACTTCTGAAAAATCAGTCAGTGAAAAACCAATGAATCAGAAGGGTTCAATCCCCAATTGATCGTGGGGATGGTGTAGAACTGGCAAGTGTTTTGTTCAGTTGTGCATGAGGTCACCACAAGTCAGGAGGTAATTGCTTACACAGTAACAGTACTAACAGTTCACAACAATAACAACTGTAGACTAGGGAGAGGATCAAGAAAGGTCTCTGAGCAAGTGTCATTTAAGCTGAGTTTTGAAGGATAAATAAAAGTGAAACAGGGGAGCAATATTCCAGACAAAGGAAAACAGCCCTGGACAGGAAAGAACTTCAGGGATGTGAGTAACTGAAAGAAGTCAGCAAACAAAAGGATGAGACCCATTAAAGTACAAAAGAGTCAGGTCTTATAAGGTCTTGTAGGCAGCAAAGATGATGGATTTTCTTCAAAATGCAGTACAATTTAAGAAAATAAAATGGACAGAATGGATTATGGGGAGGCTAGAGTGGAGGCCGGAGTCCTGGTGTGGTGCTGTGGCTAATGCCTCAGACTGCAAAGTTGTTTAAACTGCAAGGTTGATGGTTTAAGCTCACCAGATGCCCCTTGGAAACCCTATACACATTTGCTATGGGTCGGAATCGATTTGACGGCACACAACAACAAGAGTGGAGGCCTACCAACTAATTCAGTGATTATTGAAATAATCCAGGTAAACAGAGAGAGTGATTTGGAATAAATCGGGTAGCTGGAATGGAGATTTAAAAAATAAGACAGTTTCTGGATGTACTCTGGAGATATTTAAAAGTGAGTCAGGATGACTTCCAGCTTTCTCCTGGACCAACTGGGATAGGGGAAAACAGGACAAAAAGCAAACAGGTATGTTGTTGTTGTTGTTAGGTGCCATCGAGTCGGTACCGACTCATAGCGACCTTATGCACAGCAGAACGAAACACTGCCCAACCCTGGGCCAACCCCACTAATGTTCTCACACTTGAGTCCATCGATGCTGCCACTTGGCCAATCCATCTTGTTGGGGGTCTTCCTCTCTTTCTCTGTCCCTCCACCTTACCAAACATGATGTCCTTCTCCAGCTACTGGTATAAGAGAGAGGTAAATCTGAGATACCTCTGAGACAGCCCGTAACAGAGTAAAGCAGTGACTGGATAAACCAGGTTAGAACTCAAGAGTACAGGTCTTGGGCAGAGAACATTTGGGAGTTGGCAGCATGTTTAAGACTATCAGGAAGGAGGAGTTGGCCTGGAAAATGGAGAAGAGGAGGCCGATGACCAAATTCTGGGAAATCCAATCACTGCAAGACTCTGAAGGCTGAACAGAGAAAATGATCTTCCTCATGAGTACAGGCCTGTCAAAAAGCAGGGACATAATACAGCATCTGCATTAGAATAGTTCACATATGAGGTTGAAACATCTACGTTCCTTTCTTTTTTGTTGTTGTTGGCCTAGTATATAGCCAAATATATGAAATTTTAGAAAAATTCAACCAAGTACAAAAACAATTTGGAAAAACTCTAAAATTCATTTCATGAGGACAGTATATAGTTCAAAATTGCTATCCTTTGCATACATAAATGGCAACCTTTTTGTTGCTACTTTTAGGAGCTTCTTTATTACCTTAAATACTGGGGGAGATAAAATAAATCCTATATGCCACTTACCAATTTATTTTACTTTGACAATCAAGCTGACAGTCTGAAGATGTCACTGACAGCCTATCACATGCTCAGACACTTGATAACCCCAATAATACTATTTCCTAGCAAGTCTGCACATACAACAGGGCAAGTGCTTCAAATTTCACACATCTCAACATTTCCATTTGGCTGAAGAAAAAGCTCTGAATTCCCATTCTTTTCTACAGGGAGGGGGACATTTAAAGGAAATCAATGACTTTTGACTGCTCCATAATTTAGTTTTAGCTTAGATAGAAACTAAGCTTTGACAATTATTGTGACATAGTTTGAATTATGTTCTATAATTACAGGTCTATCTCATTTTACCAAACAGAGGTATTTCAAACAATTATGTTACTCTTTCAACAGCATACTTGAATTTTACAAAGAAGCTCAAGATTCAAAGCTAGGATTACCACATCAGATGTCTTCAAGTGTCTTGGCTGATAAAATGAATGTGTAAATTGGGCCAGTGTAAATAGGACACCTGGTGTGGCGCTGTAGGATCAGCACTGGACTGAGAACCACAAGGTCAGCAGTTCAAAACCACCAGCTGTTCCTTGGAAACCTTATATAAGGTTGCTGAGTTGGAGTCAACTAAAAGTCACTTAACAACAATAGAGAGTAGAGGAGTTTACGGCAACTGGAGATGGTATTCTTTACCTAGAAAGTGCTTTTTTTTCTGTTTGTTTTTGTTTTTCAAAGCAGGAACTCTGCAAAATCTAATTTAGTTAGGAATGAGGTGAGGTGGGAGAATTTCAGTTGGTTAACTTGCCAGTTTGAGACGCCCAATTCAAAATAAATGTATACTGTTTTTTTTTTCTTTTCTTTTTTATTAATGAACATATTCCTGTATTGTCCAAAGTCAGAATTGTTTTGTTGATTTATTTTTCATAATAGATCAGACCTGTAAGTCCTCTAGTTATTTATGAAGCCATTGAATTCAAGGTACAATACATAAACATTGTGTAGTAACTATGGACCATTATATAGAAATATACAAAGGATTTGGGTGACTTCTGAAATACCAAATGCAAACTTGGTACTGCGTGGTGATGCCAGGTGCAATGTATGTAAATTTATATGCCTAAATTTCCTCCTTTTTGAGGTGGGGATTAAATAGTACTTTTCTTATAGGGTTGGTATAAAAATTACTGAGGATAATGTATGTTAAGATACTAGCACAGTCCTTGTTAGTGTTTGGTGCTATGGAGTCCATTCTGATTCATAGTGTCCCCACATAACAGAGTAGAACTGCACCATGGGGTTTTCTAGGTTGTAATCTTTATAGGAGCTCTGGTAGCGGTTAGGAATCAGGCTGCAAACCACAAGGTCAGCAGTTCGAAACTACCAGCTGTTCCGCGGGAGAAAGATGAGGCTTTCTGCTTCCATAAAGATTTACAGCCTCAGAAACCCCTGTACAGGGTCACTATGAGTCGGAATCGATTCGACGGCACATAACAACAGTCTTTATAGGAGATGGTCAGATCTTTTCTCTGCAGAGATCTTTGTGATTTTGAACCACTAATTTTCAGTTAATCGCCAAACATTTTATCACTGTGACCATTCATTTACTATGACCAGTGCTTTCTCATAGCAGACATAACACACTAACAATAAAGTAGTCTGAATTTCTCCCTGCACAACCCCCAGGGCCTCCTTAGACCTCGTATTGGCTTTTAACACTCCAAGAGTGGTCTCCACATGATAATTAAGTAACAGGAACATATGGCTATAAACCCATTGCTTAATGTTGTCTTGGAGTCCCCGGTGTGCGGCTGTGGACTAATGCGCTTGACTGCAACTTCAGTTTGAGCCATAAAGTGGGCGGTTCAAGCTTGGCAGCTGCTCTTTGGAAACCCTATACAGGGTTGCTATGAGTTGAAACTGACTCCAAGGCACTTAACAACAAGGTTGTCTTCTCTATAATTTCATACATTTCTACCTGATGTCTTCTTGTTCATTTTTACCATGTTGAACTGTAGAGTGGATATAATATTTGCATAGAGATTCCTGAATTCAACCTGGAAGGAAGAAAGCTTATGAACAGTAGTATTAGTCATTTCATATACACACCTCTAAAACAAACCACTTCAACATTGTTGTTGCTATTGTTGTTAAATTCTGTCGAGTTGGTTCCAACTCATAGCAACCCTGTAGAGGGTTTCTGAGAAGCAACCGGTGTATTTGAGCTGCTGACCTGGGGTTAGCAGTCCAGTGTGTATCCTACAGTGCCACTCTATGAAGCAGCCATTATTGTAAATACTGAAGTAAAAAATATATAAGAGGGCTTCAAAAAGCTCATGGGAAAATGGAATGAAAAGATAATGGAACTTTTCCATGAGCTTTTCAAAGTCCCCTCGTATGTAATTATGTACAGAAAGAGCTAAAGAAGTTTTTTAAATTTCCCTGAAAATAGCTGTGAATTTAAAACTGAGTTTGTTAACAATTTATCTTCATCCTGTCCTGTCTGGGGGTCATACTGTGAACTTACTGATTTCTTTCTTCATTCATCCAATTCACACCTACTGAACACCACCCACTGTTCAGAGTACATGTTCTCTCTGACTTCCCTGAGGAAAAAGACATGTATACTTCACAGATATGGGATTTTTTGTTCCATGGTTTTTCTTCCCTTTATCTTTGCCTGGTATCATTGACACATTTGTCTGTTCATTAAAGAATAGTGAAGAATAAAGTTTATTAAAGTAAAAAGGTGCTGTCAAAGAGCTATCTGAGGAATAATATGAAGTTCACAGCAAGGAATTTGCCTAGATTTGGGAACTTTCTGATTCAAGATGTGTTTCATTGGAAATTTTGGATTCATTTAATCAATGCAATATTTATTCCTGTTACTGGTTTCATTCAAAGGTTATTCTAAAGGGTTAGAAGGAAGAAAAATTTATTAATTGGTGCATTGTTTTAAAGTGACTTGGGTATATGGCTTTATGTTATCAGCTTTATAATTAAAGTGTTTTAACCTGTATAAATACAGCAATTACTCTAGCTTGTCATATATGGCTAATGATTCACAGTGATTAATTATTCAGGCTGCTTGACTAGCTGAACATTACATTATGCTTCTATTGGGGTAAAAAGTATAATGTATCTTAATATATTTTATGGCAGTTGAGAAACCAGCATCAAGTAAAAAAATAAAGTTTTCAATTAAGGTGATATATAAAAAGAAGGCAATATAAGAGTAAAGTAGAGCAACAACAATGAAAAAATTGTTAAGCAAGAAAGAGAAGAAATGAAACTACATATATTAGAGACAATTGACTTAAGGAAAATTTTTTTACATAAGTTATATGTTAATGTCTTAGTAAGTCATAATATGAAGTAAACAGAATTTAGATAATGAATACAACCTCTTAAGACAAATATATTAAATGCTTTAAATTTTTAAATTTTCAACTGATTTATAAGTTACTTTTTTTTGTTCAGTTTTTATTGTGAATTGAGTGATAGTTTACACTCATCGTTACAATGAAATGATTATAATCTCCTCTGTGCATCATCATTCAACAGTATTTGCTTCTATTTCGTTGTTTTTGTTTTTGAGGAGGTTGTACACAGAAACACTCAGGAATATATAATCATTTAAACAACCAAAGGGCACATTCTGCGAGCCTTTCTCCTGGCTTCCAGCAACTCAACCTTTCTCTTTCCACGAGTCCAGAGTCCTCAACTGCTCTCTCTCTCTTTCCATGTCCTCATCTCTGCCTCCATCTCTGGTGTCACTGCTTCTGTAAGAGTTCTTTTTGAAGTATTAAAATTACACTCTTCCCCCCTATTGCTCAGACTTACAAGTTTATAGTCATTCTTCCTCAGCCATTTTCTTCTCCCATTCTTGAGGGGTTACAAGCTTAATTATCTACAAAGGCCATGAAGCAAGTTAAATGACCAAGATTAGCTCAACATAAAACAACAGAGAATAGTGGTAAACTGGCACACATACTAAGTACACACACATAAACTTTTAATTGCTGATTTTTGACTTGTTTGTAATCTCTACTTTGTAGCCAATACAGGGGGGGAAATTTTTGTTGATTCTGTATCTCAAATGCTCTCTTGCATTTGCATCATCATCGCTACTACATCCAGGCCCCTGTCATTGCTTTTTCCTAAGTCCACTGTTGCCCTTTCCTAATAGTGGTGAGTCCTGGTGTGGTTATTGTTGTTGTTAGGTGCCATCAAGTCAGTACCGACCCATAGGAACCTTATGCACAGCAGAACAAAACACTGCCCAATCCTGGGCCAACCTCACTACTGTTGCCATGCTTGAGTCCATCAATGCTGCCACTTGACCAACCCATCTCGTTGGAGGTCTTCCTCTTGTTCTCTGACCCTCCATCTTACCAAAAATGATGTCCTTCAAGAATTTAATTGGGAAAACTTACCCCATACACCCTGTTGTTGTCGTGTGACAATGAGTCAGTTTCAACACACAGCATCCCTCTATGGGGTTTCTGAGAGCAACTGGTGGATTTGAACTACCAATTGGGGGTTAGCATGGTTAGCAGTATAAGGAGTTCTGGTAGCATAGTGCTTATGAATCAGGCTGTGAACCTCAAGGTCAGCAGTTCAAAACTACCAGCTGTTCAGTGGGAAAAAGATGAGGCTTTCTACTCCCATAAAGATTTGCAGGGTCACTATGAGTTGGAACCAACTCCATGGTACTTAACAACAACAACCTGGTGTGGTACTGTGGGTTAATGCGCATTCCTCGGAATGCAAGGTTAGTTTAAACTGCAATGTTGGTGGTTCAAGCTCACCAGTCATTCCTCGGAAACCCTATACAAGGTCGCTATGAGTAGAAACCGACTCATCGGCACTTAACAACAACAACAATAGTGCTGTGGAGTGGAGTCCTGCTGTGGCACTATAGTATAAGCACTAGGCTGCTAACCAGAAGGTTGATGGTTTAAACCCACAAACTGCTCCTTGGAAACTCTATACAGGATCACTATAAGTTGGAACCAACTCAAGGGTACTTAACAATAGTGGTATGGCACTGTAGGATAGGCACTGAACTACTAACCAGGTAACAGGTTCAAACCCAGCACCTACTCCTCAGAAACCCTATATACAGTGTTACTATGAGTCAGAACCAACTTGACAACACTTAATAATTTTTTTTTTTTAATTTAAGGTTTTTATTGTGGATTGAGTGAAAGTTTACAGGGCACATCATCAGTTTCACATTCAACAATTCATATAACTTGTTTCAATACATTGATTATAATCCCCTCCCTATACCATCAGTTAAAAGTATTTCTCTTTATCCACTTTAGCTTTTTTTTTTAAAAAAACACACAAACAAAAAAACCCACTCAGGCATATATAATAAATTACATCTCCAAAGGGCACATTCTGCAAGTCTGCCTCCTGGCCACCAGTTCTTAGTCCTTCTCTTCTTAGTTGATGAATCTAGAGTATTCCATGCCCCCATCTCTACCTCCATCTCTGGTGCTGCTGATTCTCTGGATAAGGTCCCACATTCTATTTGTGTGTTCCTCTCTTGATGGTCCTAGGGTCCTCTGTTTCTGGACTGTAAGATTAATCACTCCCCCTTTTTTTTGTTACAAAACTTCTACCTTTACAATTGTGACAGTCGCAATTAGTCATGATAACAGTTATTCACTATTGAATCTTACGAATCTTATCCCCATCTCCTTTCACCAGACCCATCTAGACAAGGTGATAGCTATTCAGTGGGGACTCTTTCTTTCTCCCCACCCTCTTAAACTAAGCTCCCTCTTGAAACCTTGTAAGCCAGTCACTTCGTGCCTTTATTGCCCCCTCATTTTAGGTAGCCAGTGACTAAGTTGCCCATCCCTATCTACCCTGTGCACAGAATGGATACCATTGATACTTGATTTGAAGACTCTTTCCCTCTCTGTTGGTATTTAGAGTAACTACTGCTCTGAGTATAGTTCAGGTTCATCATGAAGATGTATCTTCTGTCACTGTAGCTGTTCCAGTCTGCTTGTCCTTTCTAGTGGGAATGTCTCATCTCACAAGGTTGTGGATGGGACTCAAGATTCCACCTAAGGTCCTATACTCTGTGAAGGCTTTGTACAAGGCCTATTTCACTGGGCAAGTTGTAGAACCCCTTTGCGGTATTCCAATCAGTTATAGGCTGAAGACGGGCTTACAAGTTTTCTCTAATCATGCTTCCCAACATTCCTTTCTATACCACTCAAGTGTCTATTTTACAATAGTAGGCAAGGGAAACTAATATTCATAAGGCAGTCAAGGATTTTAGTATTATTTTCCCTCTTCAAGCTATACCTAGATCCCTGTATCCCAGAGCCTTGTTGTTCCAAAACTTAACAATTTTTAACTTTGCATGTTTCCTTTATCCCCTTGAATTCAGGTCTAACAATCTGACAGTAAGGGCTATGCTTATACTTCTTTCCTATGTTGTTTTATGTATTTTATTGCTACATGAACAGTACAAATACCCATTGCTATCAAGTTGATTCTGACTCCTGGAGTACAGGTATGGTGCTGTAGCAGATATGCACTGTGCTGCTTACCACAAGATTCACTGCATGGAAATTCTATACAGAATCACTGAGTCCAAATTGACTTAACAACACTTAACAACAACAACAGAGATCCTATAGGACAAAATAGAACTGACCAATATGGTTTCTAAGGTTGCAGTTCTTTATGGAAGCACACTGCCACATCTTATTCTGGTGCGTGTGAACAGCAAATCTTTAGCAGGCAGACACTTCAACCTCTGTACCACCAGTGTGCCTCCATATTTTCCATCAATGCCAAAAAAGAAATCAACTGATGCCTCCATTTTTAAAATGAGAAATTTATTATGCTTTCTTATACATGTACTTCAAATAATCTAGATTATTTAGTCTAGAAAACTATCAATTTCTTTCAACCATAAAACACAGTATAAGATTTATTTTGACATCTGAATTGTTTTATAAGCAAAATGTTGTTGTTGTTGTTAAGTGCCGTTGAGTCGGTTATGACCCTTAGTGACCTTCTACAGGGTTTCTGAGGCTGTAAATCTTTACGGGAGCAGAAAGCCTCATCTTTCTCTTGCAGAACAGCTGGTAGTTTTGAACTGCTGACCTTGTAGTTCGCAGCCCGATTCGTAACCACTACACTACCAGAGCTCCTTATAAACAAAATAGTCTGACATAAATCTTACTTGTTCCATTATTTTTATTGTCCCAACCTTCAATTCTTGATTCTGATCATTTGGCTATTTGTTGCTGTCGTTGATTTTTCATTTTTAAACGTTAGTATAACTGACAATATCACTCTCTTGTCCTAATGCATGCTAATCCGTACATCAGCTGAATAACAAGTTTTTAGCAGTACACTTTTCCAGTTCCAATTCTTTATACATTGCTCCACTGCATTCTATTATTAAATGCTGCAGAAGAGAAAGCTGATGAAAAGCTTATTACCCCTTTCCCATTACTTTTACTTTCGTGGATTGTTTTGATTTTTCTCTTCATTTTAAAATATAAAATAAAAGCTTAACAAGGTATCTCACTCCATTAATTTTGCCTGACATTATGTGAGGCCAAATGATATAATATTAAGAATATTTGTTTCCTATACTATTTTCCCCATTAGTCTGGGTTACCATATGCTTATCTCTGTATACTATATACACTTAAATTTTAGTATGCTCACTGAGCTGTTAAGACTATCAGTAGTATTTAATTTTAGAATATATCACCCCAGAAAGAAACCCCCAAATCATTAGCAGTTATTCTGTTACTAGAAGCATTGCCTTCTTCCCTTGTTGTTGTTAGGTGCCATCACGTCCTTTCTGATTCATAGCGATCCTATATAGGGTTTCCAAGGAATGGCAGGTGAGCTTCAATCACCAACTTTGTGGTTCAAACCAACCTTGTGGTCCAGTGCTTTATCCCACAGTGCCACATCAGGACTATACCTTACCTTCTGTTTCTAAAGATTTGTCTATTTTAGATTTTTCATATAAATGGGTTAATACATTATGTGGTCTTTGTGTCTAATGTTTTCATTTCAGTTTCCAAGGTTCATGCATGTTGTAGCATGTATCAGTATTTCATTCTTTTTAATGACTAGTATCCCTTTGTATGGGAACACAGTGGCTCCATATAGTAAGCACTGGCTACGAACCTACCAGCCATGCTCTGCAGGAGAAAGTTGAGGTTTTCTGCTCCCTCAAATATTTAAAGCCTAGGAAACCTAAACAGGGTTGCTCCAATTCAGAATTGACTCTACAGCACTTAACAAAAGCAACATTCATTTGTATGGGTATATAATAGTTGCTTATTATCAGTTAACGGACTTGTAAGTTATTTACATTTTTTTTGGCTATTATGAACATTTGTGCACAAGTGTTTGTGTGAACATATGTTTTCAATTCCCTTAGGCTTGGTGTGATGCTGTAGGATAAGCACTGAACCACTAACTGCAAACTTGGCTGTTCAATCCCATCAACCACTACTTGGAAACCCTCTACAATGTTTCTGTGAGTTGGAACCAACTTGATAGCACTTAATAAAAAATAACAAGTATGTATGTCTACAAGTAGAATTATTGGGTCCCACAGTGCCACACCAGGACTCCTGGCGATCCTGTTCAAGGTTTACTGTAATGCACTAAACACAATTTAAAATACTTGAGAGCCTTGAAGATCACTGTTCACTGCAATATGCAATTTACTGGAGAGATGCACTACTCACATGGAGATGATGAGGGTCACATAGTGTTTTGTTGTTGTTTTGCTTTTTGTTTTTTAACCTGTATATAAGTACTGGTAGCGTAGTGGTTACGAATCGGGCTGCGAACCTTAAGGTCAGCGGTTCGAAACTACCAGCCGCTCCGCGGGAGAAAGATGAGGCTTTCTACTCCCGTAAGGATTTACACCCTCGGAAACCCTGTACAGGGTCGCTATGGGTCGGAACCGACTCGACGGCACTTAACAACAACATATAAGTAAGCTCAGGCAGTTCAAACCCATGTTATTCAAAGGTCAACTATAGCCTATACAGACAGATTCTTTCTGATCTCAATCAGATTTATAACAGAATTCTCCTTTCATGTTTTAAAAAACGCTTGCATTGAAAAATACAAGGCAAGTATTGGATAGGGTATAGGTTGTTGCTGTTGTTGTTAGGTGCCACTATGTTGGTACTGACTCATAGCGACCTTATGCACAACAGAACGAAATACTGCCTGGTCCTGGGCCAACCACGCAGATGTTGCTACACTGTGCCAATCTATCTTGTTGGCGGTCTTCCTCTTTTGCTGAACCCTCCACTTTACCAAACATGGTATCCTTTCTCCAGAGACTGGTCCCTCCTGATAGCATGTCTGAAGTATGAGAGATGAAATCTGGCCATCCTGGCTTCCAAAGAGCACTCTGGCTGTACTTCTTCAAACACAGATCTGTTTGTTCTTTTGGCAATCCATGGTACTTTTAATATTCTCCTCTAAAATCATAACTTAGATGCATCAATTCTTCTACGGTCTTCCTTATTCACTGTCTAACTTTTAGAAGTATATGAGGTTATTTAAAAAGCATGGCTTGGGTGAGGTGCACCTTAGTCCTCACACTGACATCTTTGCTGTTGAACACTTTACAGAGATCTTTGCATACGTTAGATGTCCCTTTTACTAGAGACTCTGAGGAATGTCTCTGAGGAATGACATTGTTCCAGGACATGAAGTCATGAAAGTGAAAATTCAGTGTGAGAATGTTAAGAATTTTCCAATCTAATGAACAATTAGATGTTCATTAGATTGGAAAAATTCCTAATGAAACAGGAAAAAAAGGAGACACCAGTTGACTAGAAATTTTAATGTTAACATAGTTTTAGGGATCTAAAAACATACTTTTTAGATTATGATTGCAATGTTGACTGGTTATTCAAACATCAATCTCAAATCCCTATTCTTTTGCTTCACCTACTATTGAGACCCTGGTATGGCGCTATAGGATAAGCAGTGGACTACAAGGTCAGTTTGAACCTCAAGGTCAGGGTTCAAACCTACCAGTTGCTTGTTGGAAACCCTATACAGGGTCAGAACTGATAGGATGGGATGGCACTTAACCACACCATCACCACTATAGAGACTGGAAGTTCTTTATATTTCAAAATATTTTGAAGTTAGGCAGCCATGTGACATGACATGGACCAACCAGTCCACAGCAGACTTTTGCTCAAGGCCTTTAGGAAAGCTTTTATGTCCTGATTAAAAGATAAAGACTGTCTCTCCCCATTCTTCCTGTCATCCACCAAAATGTGTTATCTGGATCCATCTTATAGGAAGTTTATAGTAGCACCATCTTATAGGAAGCATGGGACAAAACAGGAGGGTGAGGCCTTAACATCAATGGGCCACTAAACAAAAAGCAAACAACTACTTCCCTCTTCACTTCTTGTTCTGAAAAAAAATCCCTATTGCTTTATGTGATTATGCATAAAATTTGACAAAGACTTTTAAACTAATTTTAAATTGCCAATTATTTTTGAGCAACAAATGTGAGTAAAAATTTATAAGACAATCTTGGATAAAAAGAAGTTTACTTCTCTTTTAAAATATTCAAACTTACATTACATATTAACTCAAACTGCTGTTACATTTTTTACAAACATGAGTTGCTAATATTACCAACCAGTCAACTCTTTGCTATGAAGTTGATTCTCTTTGCCACACCCCAATGGTGTGGCGCTGCAGGATAATGCACTGAACTACAAGGTCAGTTTGGACAGTAAGGTTGGCAGTTCAAACCCACCAGCTGCTCCTCAGAAATCCTACACAGGATCACTGAGTTGGAATCAACTCAATGGCAATGAACAACAACAAATCTTTATGGGATCATACAATCTCATCTTTCTCCCACCATTACGATTTTAAGTAATTTCCTTTTTAAAAAAACATGCTGCATCATGTTCTTTTAAAAAGGAAACTAACCACCCACTTGGATTTAGCTAATGAACATTGTGCATCAAGACCTCAAAATACATACCTTTATAAAAGTGTTCTGGTTTGCAACAACAAAAATTAAACCATTGTCATGTAGTCTTGATGATACTAACAATGTACAAATTTCATCTAGTATTATATGTCCAAGGCAATTAAGTTAAAGAACTTTTGACTTAAAGTGTTACTTAGTCTGCCTTAGACTGAGAATACATGATTTAATATCTGCAAGCAATTTAGGGCACTAGGTAGAGGGTTCTTAACAAGAAGAATGAATAGATTTCAAAAACATTATTTGCTTCAATGACTTTTAAATTGCTTTGTGAAGTACACAACAATTAAATGGTTCAGTAACTGACTTAATTCAAGTGAATGGCAAAAATTATACATCATAATACAGTCTCAATAGCACAACACTAAAAGGTGGTAAATTTTAAATTAAATGAAGTTAAAAGACCCCAAGAAAAATGATTGAATTTTCACAACAAAATTTAGGTTATCAAGAAAATACCAGACCCCCTTCCAAGGGAACTCAAAGGGAACACATGAGCAGGCATGTAAGCTTGCGGTGACCACGTTGGTCTACTTGTGAGTGGAAGTGGGGGAAAGGCATCAATGAAGATATGGGTTGAGTTTGACCATGTTCCGTAGACTCCTGTTGACCTTGAGATGAGAGAAACAGGAAGGGCTGGTTGGTCTGAAATGTCATGAAACTTGGGGACTCCTGAGCCCACGGATGAGAACCTAGCCATGAAGAACTAGAGCTTAGCGTGAAGTGTCCAGCTGATATGAAGTGAGGGGAGATGCACAAGAATGCTCACACTTGCAGATAGTACCCATTTTACCTAGCTTCAATGGCTTGATGATCAGAACTTGATTGTTGTTGTTGTTGTGAAGTGCCGTCGAGTCGGTTCCGACCCATAGCGACCCTGTACAGGGTTTCCAAGGGTGTAAATCTTTACGGGAGTAGAAAGCCTCATCTTTCTCCCGCGGAGCGGCTGGTAGTTTCGAACTGCTGACCTTAAGGTTTGCAGCCCGATTTGTAACCACTACACTACCAGAGAGAAAAAGAAATTTGATAAAGGAAGCAAGTATAAATTGCTCCAATTTTATGAACTTGGCCTATATTTATGGATGTGCTAGCTCAAAATACTAACCAAGAAGTAAGGAGTCTTCACATCAAGGATGTGAATTGGCTACCTAAAATGGAGGTGGGCTACAAAGGCACAAAGTGACTGACTGGCTTTCAAGTTTTCAAGAGGGAGTGTAGTTTCAGACTGTGCAGGGGATGGTTGAATCCCCACGGAATAGTTTTCAGAGATGGGGATAGGGTTAATTTGATTAAATAATGAGAAATTGTTACCATACCTAATTGCAGAAGCTATGTAACAAAAAGGGGTGGTAGTTACTCTTACATTCTAGAAGCAGAGGACCCTAGGACCATTAAGAGAGAAGAGCATGAGCAGAATGTGGGACTCTAACCAGAGAAGCAGGGACACCAAAGATTGAGGCAGAGGTGATGGCATGGAAAGATAGAGCAGCTGAGGACTCTAGACTCATGGAAAGAGAAAAGCTGTGTGCTGGTGGCCAGGAGACAGGCTTCCAGAATGTGTCCTTTGGGTGTTAAAATTATTACATATCCCTGTGAGATTTTTTGTTTTTTCCTTGATAAAAGAAACAATCTATGGTTTTGGGGAGAGGAGGAAATGATACATGTGCTAGAGGGTAGACATGTGTTGGCAATGGGTGATGGGACAAGCAATATACAACTGGAGGGAGGTTGGCAGAGGAAAGATGGGGGTGGCAGGAGACAGGGGGGAATGTAGTAGTTAAAATGAGTAAAGGTAAATGCTGTTAACTGTTGGTGCATGAAGGGGGTTGCAACCATGTAATGAAGCACAGTATATGATTTGTTGAATGTAAAACTAATAATCTGCTCTATAAACCTTCACTCAATTCATTTTAAAAAGGATGTGTTTGTTTGTTTGTTTTTAAAGAAAATAACAGAAACAATCCAATGGGGGTATAAAGTTTTAGAATTGATCCACTGAGTTGATCACTTCCAAGATACCATTCAAAGATATCAAGATGCTACCTACTGGAGAAACAGCCTACAAACTTAAAGCTATGCACTGAATTTCTATATTGTACTTCAGAAATTACTTTGTGACACAAGAACTATTGCTAAGAACTCTGGAGTGAAATACATGAAAAAATACACTTAGGAAAATAAGGTTATTAAATCAAGTCAATTCCATCTGCCTTCAGTCTTGGAAACCTATTGGGCTGCTGAGTCAGAATCGACTTGATGGCAGTGTGTTGGGTTTTGGTTTTCTTTCCACACTCAGAGTTGGGAAGAGTTGAGAAGGCTCCATTTCTTGGCTGAACCAGAAGGGGGCCTTCAAAGCAGTAACCAGAGGCACATGGACACTTCAACAGCTATGCTGTACCCAAGGCCAACACTGTGCACTGCTAGCCAAGTCTCAAAACCCAGCCCATCCACACCATGACTCAGAGATGATAGATCCTTGTATAATCCAGACTTAATAAGGCTCCTCAATGCAACCGTTTCACTGAAAATAGAATGGTCGTGACCAGTTAAATTTTAATAAAGATAAACCTCACACTACGTTTATTTTCTATAAATCTCTGTATCTACATGTCAAGAGAGGAAAAAAAAAAAAGCCATAGAAAGCAAAGAAAGTATGTTTATATGCTTGTGGGGCAGGTGGTATTTCAAAGTATATGTTTAAATCAGCAAATTTCTAAAGGCAAGGAAAGAAAAGGAACATTCATTACAGACAGCATCCGATAAATACATTTATACCAAAGGCACACATACATATGCAGGGTTGCAGTTAATAGCAATTTCTGCGCTATCCATTCAGAAATCTAAGCAAAGACAGTGATATTTATATTTGCTCTAACAGAAGCAACTGTTGTAGGCAGAGGGCTAGATTTGCTTCTAAAACAGATGTCTAAGAAAAATTCATTTTCCTAACTGTACTTATTTGTGAAAACTGTAAAATGATGCTTCATTACAAGTGTCCAAATATTCAAAGTGCTATCACTTACCAAATATAGACTATATATAAGGACCATAAAACAAATAAAATGATGAATGAAAAATTCTGAAGATACCAAGCATCTGGTGAAGAAGACAGTTATGAACTCGGCTACACAAGGCACAGTGCTAAGCCAACGAAATATGAAGGAGATTAATGATCATTTCTAAGTCAATCATATGTATCTATTTGTGTCTGGCAAAGGTATTTTAAAAAGCCAGTTACATATGTTATTAATATTGCTACTAATAAGGAACTATGTAGACTTTACTAAAATTCTTTACTTATTCTCATAATTAACAAAAGACAAAAACATGTTCAAATCTGAATTCTAACACTAATAAGGTTACTTTGTTTCTGGAAGATTAAAAAACACACAATGTCTACCTTAAGAAATGTTTACATGTAGTCTGAAGTAAGATGGTGGTTAAGCCATGGGCAGATATCCTGTCAGAGAACCTTTTTCTCCTGGCACATGTTCTCTACAGAAAGGATTTAGAAACTTTGGCACCCAAAGCTGTAGATGAGTCTTTGCAGCCCACCAGTATCAATCAAATTGGGCTCAATTTAGTTTTCCAAAGGAAAAAGCTAATCTCCGAAAGATTCTATAGGATCAAATGACTTGTCTCTCAAATTGCAAGATATCTCAATGTGTATATTGAAGAAGTATTAGCCAATATTTGTAATTCAATTAGTGAACAGAGGCCAATTTCTTTATTCTGAATGCTATGTGAACATTATAACGCTTGCTGTTGTTAAGTGCCATCAAATTATTTCCAACTCATGGTGACACTGTATAGAGTTTCCAAGGAATGGCTAGGGGGTTTGAACTGCTAACCTTGTGGTTAGCAGTCCAGTATGGTCTCAAAAAGCTAATGATCTAGTTACTTAAAATACTTTCCAAATGTTAAGGACTAAATTCTTAAAGCATTAGAGGTAAGGCTAAAAACTAAATAAAACCCTTACCCTTCTATAATGATAAATATTGCTCCTCAAAATAGTGTTCTTAGAAGTTTGCTTAAAAAATAAAAGTAAACAGCAATCCTCCTCACCAAAAACAAAAAGAAAAAGCAGCCCTTGTTCATGTTTATTGGTTCAAGTACTTTTATTATTCAGGGTTAAAAACTCATTTTAGGGTTTTTGTTCCTTTTGCTTTAAATAAGTTTCACATTTGTTGTTGTTTAGTGCTGTGGAGTCAGTTCTAACTCACAGCAACCCTGTATGGAATTTCTGAGAAGCAGTGGTGGCTTTGAACTGCTAACCTTGTGGTTTGCAGTCTAGTGCTTATCCTATAGTGCCAAAGAAGTGAGTATACACATATGTGATCTTTTCAGCTTTTCTCAAATAATCCATGATTATTCAAAATCTAATGAATTTGTGTCAGCCTGACTAGATAAAATGACACTATAGTAAAGTGGCATCTCCGACTATGGAAATATGCCTCTGGAAATTAATGATAAAGGAACAAAACAAAAATAGGCCATGGCACTTCACAAAAAAGATCAAGTCTCTTTTCTCTCTTGCTAAGGGTTATGTTTCTCAAGCAGTTTTCTTCCTATTTAGAGTTCTGGTGTGGCGCTGTGGGTTAATGCACCAGACTGTAAAGCCATTTGAACTGCAAGGGTGTCGGTTCAAGCTCACCAGCTGCTCCTAGGAAACCCTATACAGGGTCGCTATGAGTCGGAATTGATTCGACGGCACTTCACAACAACAACACACACCAAAACCATTTGATCTTGAATCTGAAAGCCTTGTTATTTGTTGCAGTATGCATCAGTGAATCTTCCTATTAGAGAATCCCATGCTACTCAATTATTCTTACTCAATAGGCTTAGAGTTAGAATTTTAGTTAAAAAAAAAAATACAAAAAAAATTATAATTTTTAATGAACCAAGTCTTTTGGTTAAAGAACAGTAATCCTCAGAGCAACTTCCATTTAAGAGAGACATTCTGAACGGTTTTTAAAAAAATTACTATTATATCATGCCAACCTCCCCCTATACACACACACACACACACACACACACAGACACATATATATATACATACATACACACACACAACTAGTACAAATCAAGAGCAAATTAAATAACATGTTTTTAAACTGTTTTGTTGTTAAATGTCGTATGGTCGTTTCCGACTCACAGCAACCCTGTATAGGGTTTTAAACCTAGCCAGTGCTTTAAATACAGTTATAAACTGCCATATAATGAACCTTCTCAGTAGTAGTAAGGAAGTCAATAGCAATCTTCAGTTAGTCTGAATTTTGGAATGAACCTCAATTAAAACTATCTAAGGATCCCTGGTAACAAATATATGTCCAGGTACGATGTTGTTGTTAAGTGCAGTCAAGTCAGTTCTGACTCATAGGGACCCTGTATAGAGTTTCTGAGGAGCGGCTGGTTGGTTTATAATGTCGACCTTGTGGTTCACAGTATAGTGCTGATCCTATAGCACCACACCAGGAGTCCAGGTATTACATATATTGGCAAATAGTTTCTGTCCTATAAATACATGGTCCTTCTACACCACAGCAACGATATATTGTTGTTGCTAAGTGCTGTCGAGTCGGTCTCAACCCATAGTGATCCTGCATAGGGTTTTCAAGGAGCGGCTGGTAAGCTTGAACCACTGACCTTGTGGTATAAACCGAACTTGCAGTCCTGCACATTAACCCATAAGAACCCAGTATTTTTCAATGACACAGTAAGGATACAGATCAGTGAAATAAGCAAACCATTTAGTACTTTAATACCACAAACTCATTCATTACTGATGAGATTCTACCCATTTATGTTCAGAGCAAAAGACCTGTAAGTAGTTGGAATTCAAAGTACACCTGAATTTCAATTCTTTTGATATTTAATTTTAGCCCATTTGCTTGGTTATTAACTGTTTCCCAATCAAACTCTTTACAAAACACCTTTTACTAAGGCTCTGAAAGAACTCCATTGTCATCACTGTTGTTACTGCATAGGGGAAATAACCCAGTGACAATAAGTGTTTAATTTCACAAAATGAATCAGTAGCAGAACCTGAGAGAGAATCTAAGACTCTGATTTGGGACCATCCACTTAATCACAAATACAAAGGGCAAATACAATCTTTTCTCAAACCTCACTATACCTCAATTCCTGTTTCTCCCCTAAAATCGTTTTCACAGGGTCATGTCATCAGCTAAGACATAGCAAATAAAAATATCTGATCTTTACAATGGCTGCTAAGTTTAGTGGCTACTATTGCTTTTTCTCTCTGAAGCTCTTTGTTGCTTTTAACATTTACCTGATCAGCTAGGGGGCAACCTAAAAGCAGCATTTAAAAAAAATTTTTTTTTAAAGATCTGTCCTAATATATTTCTTTGGAGAGTGAGTGTTGGAGGGGGCCCTGAAGGGAAGGAGTATATACACTGATAAGTCACTTAGGCTGTCAAGCACTCAGTAGGCTTGAACTCAAAGCTATAAAGAAAATTCTTTTGGGCCATTTCTTTTCACAAAGGAAATTTGCATGCATTAGGAAAATATAAAATTCTGTGAGTTAGAATCCACAAACAACAACAGGATTGGTTTTGTTTTTAAGTAAATCAAGAAAGTGTGGAAAAAAAACCCAAACAAACAAGAAATCAATTATTCTATTTTATTAGTCCTAGTTCAAGAAATACAGATTAAAGTATTCAGACAGACTCTCTGAAATATAAAACTGTCACAATGAAGGCATTCGATAGCAAAATGTGCTGCAATATGCTACTATATTTAAAAACCATGTAATCTGGAGAACCTCTGTAACAAAAAGACAAATGAACTAGGCAAGTAGATTGTTACATAGTCTTACCTAAAAAGAATATGCTGTTAATTGTGTCACAGTTATACAAAGATAGCAACTTTCTATTTACCTAGTATTAAAGCATATTTCCAGATGCACTTAATTACATTGAAAGAAATACACACATGGTTTAGTATTGAGAAAAAAATAATTTTATGACTCGACATGTCTTTTAAGCCTGAACCCATCATAACAAATTCTAAGGATATCCACTTAGCACGTACTCTAAACTGAAAACAGATTCTCACACAGCTTTTTTTGTATTCATGTTTTATAAATGTATATATATTACCGGACACAAATGAGAGAATAAGGAGCTGCAATGAAGTATACCCTATGTTCCCGCTTCAGGCTGAGTTAACGTCTTTGTTTCATTATTCCAGAGCCAGTAGAAGGAAAACTAAGTATGCATCCATTAAAATACATTTTTACATTGTTGCCGGCAAAAGTTATATACTTCTGATACGTTCAGTTATAATCACTATTCCTGCCCGTATTTGCTTCTTTAATACGGATCTCTTTCAATTCTAGAAACCTGCAGTGCAACCACCCAGAATAACAGGTCGGCAGCAGGACAATCTGATAAACCAACATAAAGGGCAGACATCAAAAAGGAATGTAAACTTATTTTCTTAGTGACAGAGTTCTTAAGTAATTCTTTATCAATGACAACATTTTGCTTTTTACTAACTACGCACCTATCCAGATATCATCCACCTTGTCAATTAGCAGGGTTTCCTTTAAATTTGAAATCTTTCAGGACAATTTTAATACTACAACTCAAAACATTAACCACACCCTTTTATGCCCAGGGTCAAGCCACCTTTTGCTTTTTTCGCCCCCCTTAAAGTCTAAAAAATGTACAGTTTCACCTATAAGGGGTTGCACCGGTTTCCTAGCCGGAGGCAGACTCTTTTAGTAGTGCCTTAACATAGTTCCTATAGGAAGAGGCTTTCTCATGTGCGGACGCCTGGAAGAGGCATCCACGCTTACCTCCCACACACCTGCAACCCCTGGCGGGATGCTGGAGCTGATGCTCCGAGGACCGCGCTCCGCTCTCCTCTGGCTCCTGCTCCCGTTTCTCCCGGGAAACTACAGTCCAGGCTGCGCCTTCAGCTTCTACAGGGAACCAAGCTCCGCCTCCCCCTCCACTAGTTGGCGAATTAGGCGGCTGTTACTCCTCCCCCTGCTGTTCCTGCTGCTGCCCGGGCGGTCCGCGGCGGGAAGCCGTTCCCCGGTTGTCTTCCTGCACCCAGCACTTCTATAGCTGTTCTGCCACTTCCTGTCTCTGGAGACCCTTGTCCCCTCACTCCGTAGCCTCACATCTGGAGAAGCCTCCAGCCCTCCGAGTGCTTCCACCGGCAGCCCTAGACAGCCTGTCCTGCCCAGACCTACAGGTCCGGCAACCCAGAATGCCAGAAGCTCGGCGGTTCTTGAAGAAGTTGCTCCTTCCGCTGGGGCGCGTTACCACACCGAGTCCTTACTGGGCCTGGAATACTTCCCCGAGGTCCCCTCTCAGCCCACGCGGTACACCCACCAGGCAGCCCCACATTCCACACCTTCAACCCCTCCCTCCCTGCCTTCCTTCCTTCGCTCTTCTAGCCCGCCCGCACAATGGGTGCGTCGCCTGCGGGGCCGGCTCTGCACCCTGATTGGCGCAGGTGAGATCTGACCCCGCCCTTCCTCTCTTTTTCTTCAACTCTTTCCTTCTCACCTCCTCCTGAAAAGGCAGGAAACTCTCAAACTATTGGTTAGAAGTGTCCCCACCCATAGCCTTAGGCTCCTTCACATGGTCTGCTGGGATATGTAGTCTTATGAATTAAAGAATTGACGACATGGACGGCAGATAGGACTACGAGTCCCTATACACCTTGCGCGACTCCGGCTGGGCAGGATTCCGGACAACGCCTGGTTCCTCTCGGGTCCTTCCGGCGTCGCCGGAGTGAATTGATCCGGGAGTTGAAGAGGGCTCCAAAGGTGGGAAGTGGAGTCAGCGCCTCAGTTACCGGTAAGGTGTGGCTATTCTTTTTCAGTCCCCGTAACTCTGAGTGGCGCTGAAGAGGTCTGGGTCTCATAGGGCCAAGGCTAAGGCACTCTGGCTCGGCTCTGGCAGGCGGAGCGGACGGGGCTGGAGCGGGGCCCTATGGGCGTAAGTGAGGTTACCCTACGCGAGTGGCGTAAAGCGGGTTTGTAAATGCCGCCTGCCAGACTTGGGCCTGAACGCCTCCGGGAAATCTCCTCTAGATTGGGGCGAGAGGGGAAGGCGAGGTTGGCCTCTGGTGCCCCTGGAGAGGGGAGCGGGCGGATGTACCCGGGGTGGGGTCCTCTAAAGGTGTGGCTTGGGGCGGGGCAGATGAGGCTGCTATTTCCCCCGTTTTAGAAGTAGGATAGGGGAAGAGTGGAGGAAGGAGAGGTGCTGAGGATGCTGTTTTTAGGGGTGACTCGGATTTTGCCCTTTGAAAGAAGAGGACTGTATGTAAAGAAGGGTCAAATGTTGACAGGAATCTAGGTATTCAGCTTCTTGATGTGGCTTCTCAAAGGAGAATTTTGTCTTAAATAGGAAGGCTTGATCCTCTTATGTGTAATACCTATAATGTTTACCCTGTACTGTTTTCAAAGCACTTTCACATCCTGCTGCTGCTGAAGAAACTGAGGTGATAAGTGACGTGCCCAAGGTCACACACTTACGGACAAATTCTCTGAATCTTGTCCAATTCTAGTCCAGCTTCTGAATCTGAGCTGCTTCTCAAGAAAGAAAGCGTAGGGAGGTTGGTTGTGTTTTTTTAAGAGGGTGGAGAAAGTTCCAAAAGAGCGTATTTTATTTATTTCTAAGAATTCTTTTGAGCAGGGCGGAAATTCCTAATCTAAAGGAAAATCTTACTCTGACCTTTGGGAAAATATTTGGGGAAAAAACTGCATTTCTACTTGCCTATTTTTCTTTTATTATTATTATTTTTTTAAGTGCCATTGAGTCGGTTCCGATTCATAACGACCCTGTGTAGGGTTTCCAAGGAGTGATTGGTGAGTTTGAACTGCCGACCTTGCTCAGTTCCAATGCCCTGGACTCATACTGCTGCACCAAGAATCCTTTCTTTTTTATTAGAGGTGTATTAAGTGATAGCTTGTACTACTACAGTCTATTTAAAAGTGTACATAGGAGATACGAGAATTTCAGTTAGGAGAATTTCAATTAAGTAGCCCATTCTGTTTTAGTGTTTGGAATCCTGGTGTGGTGCTGAAGGACAATGCACTGGACCAGAAGGTCAATGGTTCAGATCCACCAGCTGCTGCTTGAAAACCCTATGGTGGTGATGTGCTGTGGAGTCGGTTCTGACTCAGTGACCCTGCATAAGAGTTTCCGAAGCTGTAATCTTTACTGGAGCAGAAAGCCTCATCTTTCTCCCGCTGTATAGCTGTTTGAAGCTGCTGATCAAAAGCGTTACCACTACGCTACCAGAGCTCCTTGAAAACCCAATGCAGGGTAGCTATTAGTCAGAATTGATCGATGGTACTTAACAACATCATTTTAGTAGTAGTTTTACTTTTGCAAAACTGAGGACAGTAGGATTGGAATTCTTTCATAAAGCTTACATTATACCTTTTTTCAAATAAAGTGGTTACAAGAGATAGTTTAGTGCTAGTGTGCTGTAGCATAAGCACTGGACTGCTAACCACAAGGTCGGTGGTTCAAACCAACCAGCCGCTCTTCTGAAATCCTATACAGGGTCACTGTGAGTTGGAAGCGGCTTAATGGCACCTAACACCACCACCATTAGAAAAGAAGGTGCATTGTATTTGTGGAGGTAACATCAAATATCCTTCTTGGGATTTTTATTTGCTTCTCATTTCTTTACTGTAGAATGTGTCTGTGAGTTTAATGGAATCTGGACCTTATATATTATTTTCTGTACTTTTTGTTTCAATTCATCTTTATTTTACATGAATGAGTGAAAAAAAAAAACACAGGATGTGTGATGCGTATGTTTTATATTGAGCTGAAAATTGTGGTCTTATTCCAGTCTTAACGTTTTTGTTATTATGATTAATTATAGTCATGAATATTATTGAATAATTCTTAAATAGAGTTTTAGGATTAAGTTCACTGACACCAGAATTTCTTGATAATAAGTTTATCCAGTAATTATATACTTATTTATAGACAGCAAGTAACCAGTTATGGCTTACTTTTATGTAAATTGATCATTAAAGTTTGCTGAAATTTAAATGCAGTAACACCACATTCATTGGTGTTTTATTGCACTGTGGTTTAGACGTTCAGATGAAAATTAATAAGGCCTTTAAAGTAGAAGACAGAATATTACAGAATTAAGTTAACATCTGGAATAATGTGACACTTAGCTAATTGTAGCTCATGGGGAATGAAGAATCAAGGGAAGAAATGGAAAACTGGAAAAAACTAATTTTGTTCTATATTGGGAGGGTAGTTTAACCATAAACTGAGCATAAGTTAGTAAAGCAAGTGTGTTAATGTATTTTTTAGATGGCAGAATTAAATTTACTTTTTGTTGGAGGCGATAGGAAGTGAATTCTAACTTTTTGTGGGAAACTAGGAGGTTGTAGAAAGAGGTTTTGAATAAGTTTGGAAAACTTGGAAATAAGTTAAAATTAAGTATGAGGGAGCGTCAAAATGTTAATGGAAAAATTCCGGGCTTTTTTTTTTGTTTTGTTTTGTTTTGTTTTTAAGTTTTTTGTTGTGATTTGAGTGAAAGTTTACAGGGCATATCATCAGTTTTACATTCAACAAATCATATACTTTGTTTCATTACAATGATTATAATCTCCTCCACGTACCATCAGTTAACAGTATTTCTCTCTACTCACTTTTATCTTTTTTTTTTTTCTTTTTTTTTTTTTTAAACACTCAGGCATATATAATAATTTACAACACCAAAGGGCACATTCTGCAAGCCTGCCTCCTGGCCGCCAGCTCTCAGTCCCTCTCTTTGCATGAATTTAGAGTCCTCAGCAGCTCCCTCTCTCCATGTCCTCATCTCTGCCGCCATCTTAGGATAAGGTCCTGCATTCCGATTGTACTCTTCTCCCTTGATGGTCCTAGGGTCCTCTGTTGCTGGAATGTAAAGATTGACTACTTCCCCGTTTTTGTTATAAAACTTCTACCTTTCCAATTGTGACAGTCTCAATTAGTCATGATAACAATTAATCAAGTCACAAGACTCTTATCCCCATCTCTTTTCAACAGACCCATCTAGACAAGATGAAAACTATTCAATGGGGACTCTTTCTTCCTCTGCACACTCTTAAACTAAACTCCCTCCTAAAAACTTGTAAGCCAATCACTTCTTGCCTCATTTTAGGTAGCCAGTGTCTAAGTTTCCTATCCCTATCTGCCCTGTATACAGAGGGAATAGCATTGATACTTGATGTGAAAACTCTTTCTCTCTGTTGGTATTTTGAGGTGCTACCTCCATGAGTATAGGTGAAGTTCATCAAATTGTAGCAATTCACCCTCATTTCCATTATCCAAAGTATATATATATATATTTAATCCTCCTCTAGTTGAGTTCTAGGAGCTCTGGTAGCGTAGTGGTTACGAATTGGGCTGTGAACCTTAAGGTCAGCGGTTCGAAACTACCAGCTGCTCCGCGGGAGAAAGATGAGGCTTTCTACTCCCGTAAAGATTTACACCCTCGGAAACCCTGTACAGGGTCGCTATGGGTCGGAACCGACTCGACGGCACTTAACAACAACAAGTTGAGTTCTAGGTTATCAGGCCATCCAGGCTAGATCAAATGGGTACTATCTGCAAGTTTGGGTGTTCTTGTGCATCTCCCGTCACTTCATGTCAACTGGATGCTTCACTCTCAGCTCTAGTCCTCTGTAGCTATGTCCTTGTCCATGGGCTCAGGTGTCCCCTGGTCTCACCATACTTTTGACTAACCAACCCTTCCTTTGTTTCTCTAATCTCCAGGTCAATGGGAGTCTATGGAATGTGATTGAACTCAGTCCCTTTCATCATTGCTGCCTTTCCCCCTCTTCCACTCACCAGTAGACCAATGTGGTCCTCAGCAAGCTTATGTGCCTGCTCATGTGTTCCCTTTGACTTTCAGTCTTAAAGGGGGGTTTGTCCTAAAGGGACTTTATGGCTTGCCTTGATGGGTTCCCAGCAAACAACTAGCTTATTCTTGTAGTAGCCAATCATACTGCCATTTTTGTTTTGGATTTTTCCTGCTAATCTTTCTTTGAAGATGTATCTTCTGTTGCTCTAGCTCTTCCAGGCTGGTCTGCTTGTCCTTTCTAGTGGGAATGTCCCACCTCGGAAGGTTCTGGATGGGCCTCACGATTCCACTTAAGGTCCTATTTGTTATCTTTTAATTCCATTTTTTCCACAAACTTTTTGAAACTCCCTTGTATAATGAAATTGCTGTATTTCAGTGTATTTTTGCTTTGGCTTAAGTTTGATTCTACCACTTAATCTTCTCCTAACTTCTAAAGTTGATTATAATTTTGATACTATTTCATCTGTGCTGGAATGGTACAGTATTGTTTTATGGTATTCCTTTAAAGTCATGTTCTCAAGTACTTTGGTTAGTTTGGACCGCTGCACATTGGGTAACATAGGCTTCATAGTGATGTGTTCAGTTGTATTTTTTATACTGATTTATAATTTACATTCTACTAACTCACACTTGCTGTCATTTTAGATTCTGACAGTAGTTGATTTGTGTCAGCTTTTGGCCATTATTTCTTATGGAACTTAGGTTGTTTTCCATGTGCATCTCAATCTTTCTCTTTTTCTAGCTAGAATATAATGTATACGAACAAGGGGTTTATCGTTCCACTCTCAGTAGGTAGAATTACTGAGTATATGCTCTACAAAAGAATAACCAGGTTCAGTGAGGTTGGTTTAGTCAGCCCATGGATGCGCAGCTAGTAACAGGGAGACCAAGACAACATCCAAGTCT
This sequence comes from Chrysochloris asiatica, assembly GCF_000296735.1. Lineage (NCBI taxonomy): Eukaryota > Metazoa > Chordata > Mammalia > Afrosoricida > Chrysochloridae > Chrysochloris > Chrysochloris asiatica. The sequence continues at coordinate 14,273,384 of NW_006408561.1, read as the reverse complement.
CTGACTCTATAGTGTTGTGGAATGGAGACTCAGTTTCTTTAGATTGTTTTGTTGTTGTTTTTTATGTTACCCTCTTATGTGATTAATGTGATCATTTGTCTTTTGTCTCCTCTCTAACGGTCTTTTTCATTTGTTGCACCTTTCAGTTACCACATAAGTAAGTTTCCTGACTGAGGCCTTTGTACATGTTTTATCTCGGTGGGCTGCTGCCTTCAGAGTTCCTGGTTCCCCTCAAATCTGACCAATTCCTGGTGGTTAATTTTCAAGTGTCATCTTAGAGGTCATTCCTTAGGGAACTCTCCTGACGGTTCACCCCACATCTCTGAAGCTTAGAGTAGGTCCCCACTGTATCTTTACTAGACTTGGCAGTACACTTTGCAGCATTCACCATAGTAAGAGATTAACAGTTTATGCATTTATCTATCTTATCTCCACCAACCTTGTGGTTTGCAGTCTCATGCTTATTCTCTAGAGCCACTGTATTCCCCCTATAACTTAGTTGTTAAGTGCTGTGTAGTCAGTTCTGATTCCTGGGGACCCTATATAGTGTTCCCAAGGAGCAGCTTGTAAGTTTGAATTTCCAGCGTTGGGGTTAGTAGTCCAGTGCTTACTCTAAGCACCACACCAGGTCTCCCAATGTAATTGGTGTTGTTAAGTGCCACTAAGTTGATTCCAACTCATAGCAACCCTATATAGGGTTTCTAAGAAGCTGGTGCAACTGAACTGGCGACATGAAGGTTCAAACCGACCTTTCAGTGGAGGGCTTATCCTACAGCTCCACACCAGGATTCTCCCTACATAACAGATGTTTATTCTTTCTTAGAGGTCTCTAAAATCAGAATCGTTAACTTTTTATGTGAAAAAAAGAGAGCAGTCATTATCCATTACAGTGAAATTTCTGTATTACAGAATTTTGAGACCTTAATACTGGTGTTTTTTTTACAAGCAACATTTGTTGTAACAAAAGAATATAAACATAGAAAGACCTATCTTTCAATGATCTGCATTTTTCCTGATGTTATTTCCTCCTTAAAACAATTATTTCAAGTAGGTAATAAAGTGCTGTGAAGTCGGTTCTGACTCATAGTGACCCTCGGGTTTCCAAGGAGCGACTGGTGAATTTGAACCTTTGACCTTGTGTTTCTAGCTGACCTTGCAGTTCAAACCTTTGCAGTCTAATGCATTATCTTGCAGTGCCACACCAGAATTCCATGTGAAATATACACATATTAAAAATGAAATACTTTTATTGGACTATTAAGAGATAACGTGTTTACATAAAGATAAAAATGGTTCCTATTTTCGTTTATGTGGAGATGAAAATTTCAGTTTTGTCATTTTAGCTACAAAATTTAACTACATCTTAGATGTACTGTAATTTTGTTTTTGTTAAGTGCTGTCAAGTCAGTTCCGACTCATAACAAGCCTATATAGGGTTTCCAAGGAACAGCCGGTGGGTTTGAACTGTCAGCCTTGTGATTTGCAGTCCAGTGCTGATCCTACAATGCTACACCAGAACTCCTTGTAAAAGGATTGTTGTTGAGTGCCATTGAGTCGGTTCCAACTCATAGTCAACCTGTATAGGGTTTCCTAGGAGTGACTGGTGATCTTGAACTGCTGACCTTGTGGTTCAAACCAACTTTGCAGTCCAGCGCATTAGCCTACAGTGCTACACCAGGACTACATGTAAAGGGGTAGGACCCAGTAAGTTACTCTGAATGCCTGAGGATGAGTGTCTGACCTCAGAACCAATTAGTAGCCTCACCCATTCCCCTGCCCCTTTCATATACACACACAGTCTCCTAGTTCCAGCAGAAGTGAGACATGCTTGATCATTTTCTAGTGGGGGCAGGTGTAGGAAGAGAGGGTTGTTCTTATTAAGCCTTCAAGTAGGCTTTGACTCAGCAACTGTGTATAGTGTTTCCATGGAGCAGCTGATGAGTTTGAACTGCTGACCTTGTAGTTCACAGTCTGATGCTGATCCTACAATGCCACATTGTTGTTGTTAAGTGCCATTGAGTCAATTCTGGTGCATAGTGACCCTGTATTGGGTTTCCAAAGAGCAGCTGGTGAGCTTGAACCACCAACCTTGCAGTTCAGACGACTTTGCAGTCTGATGCATTAGCCCATAGTGCCACCCTAGGACTCCCAATTAAGACAGTCATATTTTTCATGGTTACACTAGCTCTGGTAGCATACTGGTTCCGAATCGGGCTGCTAACTTTAAGATCGGCAGTTCAAAACTACCAGCCGTTCCACGGAAGATGAGGCTTTCTGCTCCCTTAAAGATTTACAGCCTTGTAAACCCTGTGTAGGGTCACTATGAGTCGGAACCAACTCCACAGTACTTAACAACAAGACCAGTCCTTTTTTTAACCACCAAAAAATGATTTGAACCTTTCCAATTCTTCTGAATTGCCTAGAATGAAGTTTTACCTACAGGTTTTTGTTGTTGTTTTTTTAAAGTGGATTTTATTAGTAAGCTTAGAATTTTGTGATAACAGAAGTGGAATATGGTAAATGATAGACACTACCGACATGCCTTGTGTGGAATTGTAGGATGAGCACTGGACTGGTAACCTCAAGGTTGGTAATTCAAACCTGCCAGCCGCTCTTGGAAACCCAATGCAGGCCTCGTTATGAGTCACAGGGCACACAACAACAGTAGCAACAGACACACCTCAGAAATATCGAGGGTTCGGTTCCAAATCAGTGCAATAAAGTAAGAATTGCATAAAAGTGAGTCACATTTATTTTGGTTTCCCAGTACAAATAAAAGTTCTACTTGCACTATGCTATAGTCTATTAAAAGTATATAATAGCATGAAAGAGTGAAATTACCAAACTATAACATAGAGACACAAAGTGAGAACATGCTGTTGGTATTCTTGCTTGACTCAATGTTGCCACAGACCTTCAATTTGTAAACTATGAAAAAACAAAACAAAAAATAAAACCCACATAATATCTGCAAAGTGCAATAAAACGAACCACAGTAAAGCAAGGAATGCCTGTGCTATTTTATTCAGTGAAGCCAATCCCTTGGAAATAGTTTACCAGCAGTAAGTCTGAGTTGCCTAATATTGAACTTTGCCTTAAATTGTCTTAGAAATGAGCTGGGATAGCCAACCGTTACTGAGCAGTGACTTAAGTGCCAAGCATCATGCTAAGCATTTTATGTGGTCTCATATAATCCTTACGACTACCTGTGAGGTAGAGGTGTTATTATTTCTATATTATAGAGGAGGGAAACTAAAATACAGCCAGGTTGTCATTTGCCTATGGCCACACAACCAGTTATTCCTTGGAGTCCAGGTTAGCTGACTCAGGACCATGTTTTCAACAATTGTAGTAAAAGTGAAAGTGGTGTTAGTGTATGCATATATCGGTCTGTCTGCATTGCACATGCAGATAGGTTGTGCCTCTAATTTCCAGGAAGACATTAGACTGTTCAGAATGAGATATATACCCATTGGTATCAATCATTCTAGGGTGCTACATTCATCTGTGATTGAGCCAGAAACGGGAGACACTTACTACAGTGTTGGTCAAGTGAAAACCATTATTATTTTTATAGAAAGCAGACATTAAATAATAACAGATTTTCAAAGGAGAACTGCTTACCCTTTCCCGAATTATCCATGTCCTTCTTACAGTGAAGACAGGCACACTGTTATGGTCTATTGCTGTGTTCATGTCATTGCTGCTTCCAGCTATCAACAATGCTTGGGAGGCCTGTAAGCCTCTGGAAGCTTCTGCTCTGTTGCTGTGCCTTGCTACCAACGAGCTCAAAGACCCTTGCACAAGCTCTCCTGAGCCTCTGCCACAGGGTCCTTCTAGCCTCTGTTACTGGCTTCCAGCATGCTAGCCAAACCCCACTGACCAGGAGATAAAGGTGTGCGACTTCTGTATAGGGCATAGACAGGCTTCTCTTGCTCTGTACAAGCAAGCTTTACAGATCTTTTAACTCCACCAGTAAACCTTCTACCTGAAGGGGCTCAGCTCTTGTTCCATGGGCCAACAAACTCATTGCAGCCATCTCACCCTTTGGGCAGTGAGCCCACCACAACTCTTTCTTAACACCCTCAGTGTTTGCTTTCTTCTGGGGCTAAGGGGTCTTTGATCCAAAACTGACCAATCTCCTTGGTAGGCCACAGGCTCCTTATTTGTACAGTCACTGTCCAGTCCCTGCAAGAGTTTCACACACTTTACTCGCATACTTCCAACCAGTAATTTTGTGCAAGTTTATGAGACCCTGGTGTGGCACTGAACTTTGAACTCCACAGGGTCGGCAGTTCAAACCCAGAAGCTACTCCTTGGAAATCCTATACAGGGTCAATATGAGTTGGAAATAACTCGATGGCACTTACAGCAGCAGCAAGAGACCATGACTAGAAAGACCACATATATAAAATCAATTCACTACACTGTACTTAAGGAGCTCTGGTAGCGTAGTGGTTACGAATCGGGCTGCGAACCTTAAGGTCAGCAGTTCGAAACTACCAGCTGTTCCGCAGGAGAAAGATAAGGCTTTCTGCTTCTGTAAATGTTTACAGCCTCGGAAACCCTGTACAGGGTTTCTATGAGTTGGTTCCGACTCACAGCACATCACCACCACCACTCTGTACTTAGTGGTAGAACTTCTTTGGATGACAGTTAGATTTAGAATTGTAATCTTAGAAAAAAAGTTGTGTCTCAAGTGCTAAGTATGGCTGGTAAAAGTTACTTACATGTATTCCATCGTACTCTAAAAATATTTCCTAGGGAACTCTGGCAGCGTAGTGGTTACGAGTTGGGCTGCTAACCTCAGGGTCAGCAATTCTGCCAGGTGTTCCACAGGAGAAAGATGAAGCTTTCTGCTCCCGTAAAGATTTACAGCCTTGGAAGCCCTATGCAGGGTTTCTATGAGTCAGAATCGACTCCTTAGAACACCACCACCACCACAACCAGGAAGTTATTACATGGAGTCCAATCCGACTTTGTTGTTGTTAAGTGCCTTTGAGATGGTTCCTGCTTATAGTGACCCTGTCTGTATAGGGTTTCCAAGAAGGGCTAGGTGGGTTTGAGTCACCAGCCTTGTGGTTAGCAGTCCAATGTTTATCCTGTAGCCCCACACCAGGACTTCAACATTGTGGTGAGTTGATCCCTGTGAGAGCACTGTGATGCTTAGTCTGGTGGCGGGAGTAGTAGGTCAGTAGTTTACTATCTTTCATCCTAAGGCTTAAGCTCATGGCATGGGATTATCAACATCTACACATTCCAATTATTTTTTCTTCTCTGAAAAAATATTGTTTAAGTATGTCAGTTGAACTTGCATAGGATTAGTATAGGTATAACATGATACAAGCATGTTCTTGCAATTATGCAAAATGACTTAGCACTATATTTCTTTTTTGTCTCTTTTCTACAAGACTTTTCAAGGGCAGGGTTATTTCTAACTTTTCCTCACCACATCTCCAGCTAACTGTGGCTGACTTAGATTGTGAAGAATACTATGCTAGGTACTAGGAGTCATAGGATAGGCATTGAACTGCTAACCACAAGATCGGTGGTTCAAACCCTACTAGCTTCTCCTTGGAAACCCTATTCAGGGCTGCTGAGTCAGAACTGACTCAGTGGCACGTAACAACAACAGGAAATAAAGAAATGAATAAAACCTAGCTGTTGGGACCTGGTCTTGGTGTGGTGCTATAGGATATGCACCAGACTGTTTACTGCAAGGTTGGTGGTTCAAACCCACCAGCTGCTCCTTGGAAACCCTGTGCAGGGTCTCTATAATTGTGAACCAACTCTGTGGCACTTAACAACAACAACAGCAGACAGTTGGGAATGTGGAACAAGTTGGGCTGAATTCTAGCCTGAAATACCACTTACACCATTGACTAATACTGTGTTTTTTTACTCAGAAATAACAATACTTGTATGATATCTTTTTCCATATTAAAAGTAATATTTTGACAGTACTGTCAAATTTGGAGAGATTTTTGAGGATGTGGCACTGTAAGATAAGCACTAGACTACTAACCACCAGGTTGGCAGTTCAAAGTCACTGGCCACTCTCCCAAACCCTATACAGAGTCACTTTGTATGAGTCTGGACCAACTTGAGGGCACTTTAACAACAACAACTTAATTTGGTTGGCATTCCTTGAAATGAGTTACATTCTTAGCAGGAATGTTACAGGAAGAACTTTGATAACATAAACAGATAATTCTGATGCCCTCATTTCTTCTTGTGACTAATATAGCCTTTATATTTGAGATCAGTTGGGAGCTAAAGGTAAAGTTAAATAGTATCATCAAACTATGACCTTGGCCTCATTAGCACATAGTGTTAAGCAAATGAGCCAGAGTCTATTTGTTATTTGGGATAATAATTTTTATCTACATTTGAGTGCCTTGTGGCAATGTTTTGGTGCTAAAAATGTTCATAATGTAAAAGAGGGTACACTTTGCATATTGTAGAGGACCTTAGTCAAATAGAAGTCTTTAGGTTAAGTAGTAGGTACCTAAGATAAGTGATGCAAAGCAAATAGACAAGACCCATGTGGTACAGCCTCTTTAAATTAAATTTTACTTTGTTGTTGTTGTTATGTGCCGTGGAGTCAGTTCCGACTCATAGCGACCCTGCACAGGGTTTCCGAGGCTGTTAATCTTTACGGGGGCAGAAAGCCTCATCTTTCTCCCGCAGAGCAGCTGGTAGTTTCGAACTGCTGACCTTGCAGTTCGCAGCCCGATTTGTAGCCACTATGCTAAACCGTGATAAAATATACAGGCATAAGTGTAGTTGATTTTCTAAAGGATTTTTAAAACTTTAACGTTTTGGAGAAATTAAAATAAGAAATCACAAATACTAATAAAAAAGAAATTGAAAAGACATGTACCTCATTTCAGCACTAACCAACTGTTCTGTTAGTCATTATTTGATTTATGAGTCAGTAGATTGTGAACTTTTGGGCAAATGATAATTTAGTCAAGGGGATAAGCTTCTTTTCTGTTTTCCAACAACTGTTTTTGTTTAATAACTAGCAATATAAATTGAATGCTTATTATGTAACACTGTGTTAAGAATGGTTGTTGTTGTTGTTAAGTACTGTGGAGTCAGAATCAGTGACCCTGTACATGGTCTCCGAGGCTGTAAATCTTTACTGGAGCAGAACGCCTCATCTTTCTCCCACTGAACCACTGGTAGTTTCAAACTGCTGACCTTGCAGTTGGCAGCCCGACTTGTAACCACTACGCTACCAGAGTCCTGCTGTGGCTCTGCTGGCTAATGTGCTAGACCGCAAAGTCAGCTTGAACCACAAGGTTCGCGATTCAAGCTCACCAGCTGCTCCTAGGAAACCCTATACAGGGTCATTGTTCATGTATTGGAAGTGACTTGATGACGCTTGATAACAACGACAAAGCCAATTCTGAAGGCTTCATGTTAAGTATGGTTGTTGTGAAGTGCTGTCGAATCGGTTCCAACTCATAGTGACCCTGTATAAGTATGGTTGCTGTTGTTGTTAAGGTGCCGTCAAGTCAATTCCAACCCATAGTGACCCTATATAGGGTTTCCAAGGAGCAACTGGTGAGCTTGAACTGCTGATCTTGCGATTCAGACGACTTTGTAGTCTGCTGCATTAACCCACAGCACCACACCAGGACTCCATATAAGTATGATAGATATGTTTAATTCTCTTAACAGTCCTGTAAAGTCCTGTAAAGTGAGTACATTTATCAATTTTCTTACAGCGTCTGAGTTTAGTTGTTGTTGTTAAGTACCGTGGAGTCGGTTCTGACTCATAGTGACCCTGTACAGGGTTTCCAAGGCTGTAAATCTGTACGGGAGCAGAAAGCCTTATCTTTTTCCCATGGAACTGCTAGTAGTTTTGAACTGCCGACCTTAAGTTTAGCAGCCTGATTCGTAACCACTACACTACCAGTAAGAGCAGTCAAATAATCTGATATCACTCGAGCAAAATTTTAAACTTAAGTCTTTCTGTTTCAGATCTTTAACTGTCTACCACTATTTACAGAAGAACTGTACTTTTTTTTTTCATTTTATAGATATTTGCATTAAATAGTACTCCCCAAAATATTTAGCTGTGATACACGGACATGATACATTTAACTTTTAAGGTGAGCCAGGGGTCTAGTTGCAAGATATATAAACCAGCTCTGGTTAATTAAAAACTAAAAAAACTTTATTTAAAAGGATGTGGAATACCTTAAGAATTGGTAGGAAAGATAGAGAAATGCAGAAACCAAGGGAGGGTAGCCAGAAACATGGATGTATTGCTAAAACAGTCACCAGGGTTAGGACATAATACCTGAACCATGGTAGTATAGTGGGTTATGCATTAGACTCTAACTGCAAGGTCAGAGGTTTGAATCCACCAGTGGCTCTACAAGAAAAGTGTGAGGTGTTCTGCTCCCATAAAGATTTGCAGTCTCAGAAACTGGCTTGACGGCACATAGCAGCAACAACCGTAGTAATTGTTGAACTCGGTGCCATTGCTTCGTCTCTGAATAATGTATCAACTCTCACAGCATTTTACATCATTCCCTGATGATTCGAAGTTTCTTGAGGGAGTTTTTGATTCACTAGGTCAAGTAGCTGATTTTTAGCAAGATTTTATACAGTAAGGAATTTTACTGAGCTCTGGTAGCGTAGTGGTTATGGATTGGGCTGCGAACCGCAAGGTCAGCAGTTCAAAACTACCAGCTGTTTCGCGGGAGAAAGATGAGGCTTTCTGCTCCCGTCAAGATTTATAGCCTCAGAAACCCTGTACAGGGTCTCTGTGAGTTGGAACCGACTCCATGGCACATAACAACAACAACAACACTTCTGGTATGGCGCTGTGTTTGTGGGTTAATGCACCAGACTGCAAAGTCATTTGAACTGTAAGGTTGGTGGTTTAAGCTCACCAGCTGCTCCTAGGAAACCCTGTACAGGGTTGCTATTGGTTGGAATCGACTTGATGGCATGTAACAACAACAACAACAACACATCGTAGTGGTTACAAATCGGGCTGCTAACCTCAAGATCGGCAGTTCAAACCTACCAGCAGTTCCGCGGGCGTAAGATGAGGCTCTCTGCTCCTGTAAAGATTTACAGCCTTGGAAACCCTGTACAGGGTCACTGTGAGTCGGAACTGACTCCACGGTACTTAACAACAACATATCGAGGTGGTGTGTGAACTAGTAAATGCTAGACTACTAAATGAAAGGTTGGTGGTTTGAATCCTCTCAGAGGAGCATTGGAAGAAAGGCCTAGTAATGTTTCCAAAAGTCACAGTCTCAGAAACATGGAGTCACCAAGAGCCAGACTAACTCAACTTGATGGTAGCTAACAACCTGCTTGCTGAAAAATGAATGTCCTTGACTAGGTAGCCAGAATGATTCAGTGTCGTTCTATGGTCCTTTGTTGTCATGGTTGTTAAGTGCCATGGAGTCGGTTCCCACTCATAGCGACCCTGTATAGGATTTCCAAGGAGCAGCTGGTAAGTTTGAACTGCCAATATTGGTTGAGTGTTTCAGTGTACCAGGTGAAACACTACAGCGCCATACCAAGACTCCACTAAAAACTAAACCCACTGCCATAGAGTCCATTCAATTCATAGCAACCCCATAGGACAGAATAGGATTGCTCTCTAGGGTTTCTGAAACTAAATCTTTATAGAAGCAGACAGCTTCATCTTTCTCCCTTGGAGCAGCTGGTAGGTTTGAACTGCAGATCATGCAGTTAGCACCCAAATGCTTAAACTACAGCACCCAAATTGAAGGTCCACAACCTTGTGCTGCTGAGTATTCTGGAGTGAATCTGAATCACAGTCCTGTTCCCACTGTCCTTTCTAAACACTTACAGTTATTTTGTTGTTAAGTTGTCAAGTTGGTTCTGACTCATAGTGACCATATAGAGGGTTTCCAAGGAGCAGCTGGTGGGTTAAGATTGTTGCTAACCTTGTCTCATCCTATGCCACACCAGTAGCATATTTGTTTAAATTATCGCTCATTATTTCTGTTTTGGTTCTTCATAGAAATGTGTGTGGACTTGTATTTCTGAATTATGAAATTATGGTACTGTGGTTTAATGCACTGGACTGCAAAGTTGCTTTGAAATACAAGGTCAGCAGTTTAAGCTCACCAGCTACTCCTTGGAAACCCTATACAGCGTCTGTCGCTTGGTATCCACTCAATGGCACTTAACAATAACAACAATATATAATGGCTTTTTTAGCTTTTAAATTAGAGTTTTAAGATTTTAGTTTCTTACATAGGTCAAGGATCACTTTATTATTAAGAGTCTAAGCTCTGGAACTAGCTGAGCTTGGAAGTATATGGCAGAATCTTGGTCCATTTGTCCATTGGTAGTCCTGAGCTTCAGTGTTAGGACTTCAGTCAGTGCATGTGGAACAGTGGTTCTCAGACTGGAGGAGCCGGTGTCAGAGGAGCTCCTGCAGAGAGCAGAATTTGGGTGAACTGGTATCGTTTAATAATTTTATTTAATGAAGGAAGGGAGTAATATGTTTTATATTCCTCATTTGAAAGCTTTCATATGGTTTTATTTAAAGGGGGAAAAAAAAGCAATTTTTGCTATTTTAAAAGGGTTTAACATCACTATCTTTCTTCATGTATCTTACTTGAGGAATCTCTGATTCCCCTGACTGCTTGATTGTGGAGGAAGCCTAACTTCTGGAAGATCTGATCGTGTGTTTCTAAATTAGAAAACAAGCATTTTTCTGTGCTTAAATGTAATAGCTAATTTTGGATAATTGCTGTATGCCATACACTATTCTGGACCACTGGTGTGGTGATGTTGGTTAATGTACTGGGCTGTAAAGTCCATTTGAACGGGGAGGCCTGCGGTTCAAATTCACCAGCTGCTCCTTGGAAACCCTATACAGGGTCACTATGGGTCTGAACCGGACTCAGCAGTATATAATATAACATAACATAACATTTTCACTATTCAAAACACTTCATCTGTAATTAATTTCCTTTATTTTAATCTTCCTCAAAACTTGTAAGAGACAGCTATTATTCCTGTTTCATATAAAGGAAAACAGAGGCACAGGGAAATTTAGTAACTCTCCAAAGATCTTACTAGTGATTGAATCCAAACCTGTTGTGTTTTTAGCATTGTGCTTACCTCTTAAACAGAAGAAAAGAAAAAAAAAAAAATGTAAACAAGTTGTGGTCAAGCCAACTCTGTGTCTTGTGTGTTTAACCTCAGAACACTGTTCTAAAAGGCTTTTATGATTATGACATTCTGGAAGCAGATTGCCAGGTCTTTCTTCCAAGACCCTTCTGGGTGTGTTCAGGCTGCCAGCTTTTCAATTAATAGCCCAGGATTTAACCATTTATACCACCCTTGGAACCTAATCACCATCAGAAATAGTGCTGTATGGTAACAGTGCAGTTAATAGTGATGAGGTATAATTGAAGAAACCCAGTGATACAGTGAGTTATGCCTTGGTCATGAAAAAAAACGTTGATGATTCAAACCTGTCAGTTGCTTCACAGGAGAAAGATGAGAGATTGTTTCAGTAAATCTTTACAGCTTCTGGATAAGCACTGGACTGCTATCTGCAAGGTAAGCCACTCAAACCCACAGTTGCCCCTTGGAAACCTTATATAGTGTCGCTATGAGTCAGAACCAACACGACGGCACTTAACAACAACAAACCCAGTGGAGCAGTTCTACTCTGTCCAATATGGTCGCCGTGAGTCAGAATTGATTTAATGGCAGTGAGTTAGGTTTTCCTTTAGGTATAATTGGAATAGTACCATTCATATTTTCCTCTAGGTAACTGAATTTGAGAGTTTTACTTAGAACCTTAGCCCCCACTTAACCTTCTATAGAAAAAGAAATTGTGGCTTTTAAATGACAGACATAAAATTAAATATTTAGAACCCAGTTTGCATAGATGGGTAAGTTCTCAACTACTTGCCAGAAGGTTGGCAATTTGAAGCTAACCTAGAAGCACCCCAGAAAACAGGCCTGGCGAGCTGCTTCCGAAAGGTTGCAGTCTTGAAAATCTTCCCATGGAGTGGATGATGGGTAAAAGCCACAGATCTTTCAGTTACCAACTAAGTACTTTAACTACTATATAATCAGGGTTTCTGAAAATCTGTGGAGCAATTCTATAATTCTGTGCAATATCAGAATTGACTTGACAGCAAACAGATAAACATCTGTTTATCACTTAGCACTATGGGTCAGTGGGTAGAATTCTACCTTACATGTGGAAACTTGAATTCAGTTTCCAGTCAGTACTCCTCATGCACAGCCACCACCTGTCTGTCAGGGGAGGCTTCTGGATTGCTGTGGTGCTGGGCACATTACAGTTGGTCTGCTGGGATACAGACGTATTACCAGGAAGAAAGGCCTAGTAATTTCTTAATGAAAATCTTATGGATTACAATGGTCCAATCCCCAGTTGATCATGAGGATGGCTCAAGACCAGGCAGTCACTGTGGCTTGGGGGCCTGTTTGAGGGCGGTTGATGGTTCAAACCCATCATCTGCTTCTTGGAAATCCTGTAGAGGGTCACTTTGAGTTGGAACCAACTCGACAACACTTTACAACAACAACAAACAGTAACGACAGCATATCTGTTATAGGCAGACGGGGATTAATAATGAATGGTAAAGTGAATGGAACTAAATTTCAAGCTCTTTTACATTTAAACATTTTTTTCATCATGGATAATTGTGTTTTGATTTTCCAGTATTACATGTTTTCAGTGAATTTCAGTCTGAACTTTCAGATATTTTCATTGTTAAGTGCTGTCGAGTCGATTCTGACCCATAGCAACCCTGTATAGGGTTTCCTAGGAGTAGCTGGTGAGCTTGAACTTCCAAACTATAGCTACCCTTTATAGGGTTTCCAAGGAGTGGTTGTTGAGGTTGAGCCACTGACCCTGCAGATCAAACTGACTTTGCAGCCCAGTGCATTAACCCACAGCGTTATACCAGCACTCCAGTTAGCGTTCACAGATAACTTGGAAATGACTGAGTAGCAGATTAAGTGGTAGGTTGTTACGTGTTATGTGCCATTGAGTTAGTTCTGACTCTTAGTGGCCTTATAAAGTGTTCCCAAGGAGCAGCTAGTGGGTTTGGACTGCCAGCCTTGTGGTTAGCAGTCCAGTGCCATACCAGGATAAGTTAGACTTTCCAAAAAATTGGGCATTTATTGTGTAATGCATAGTTTCTTTTGATTGTTATTTAAAATTTTTAAATAACTAATGTTTAATTGTTGTTAAGTGCAGTCAAGTGGGTTCTGACTCATAGTGACTGAATAGGCTTTCTGAGGAGCATCTGGTGGGTTTGAAGCACTGACCTTGTGGTCTAGTGCATATCCTACAGCATCACACTGTCTTATAATGCAAGATGCATTTTGCTTTAGATATTACTCATCTTTTATTGAAACTACAACTCTGAAGTATATTGTTGTTTATAAGTACCACTGAGTCGGTTCTGATTCATAGCAATCCTGTATAGGGTTTCAAAGGAGCAATTGGTGGACTTGGGCCATTGACCTCATGTAGCAGTCCAGGGCTTAACCTACAGTACCACACCAGGTACTAGTGTATGTATATTACTGTTGATAAGTGCTGTTGAGTCAGTTCTGACTCGTAGCAACCCTGTATAGGGTTTCTGAAGAGTTGGTGGGTATGAACTGCCAACCTCTTGGTTTGCCATCCAGGCTGATCCTGCAGTACCACACCAGGAGTCCTATGAGGTATACATCTAAGAGCAAGCCACTTTGTTTGTGTATGCTTTAGTTGCTTCGTCTTTTTTTAAAATGGATAGTAATATGAAGTATACAGCTCAGTTACTGTCCGTTTTACAGATGGAGATACTAAAGCATCAGGAGGGAAAGTGACTTGCTCTGAGATGAGATAGTTTATAAATGATGGGATAGAATTTGAACCCATGTTTTTTTTGTTTAAGGTTTTTATTGTGGATTGAGTGAAAGTTTGCAGGGCACATCATCAGTTTCACATTCAACCATTTATATGACTTGTTTCATTACATTGATAATAATCCCCTCCATACATCATCAGTTAACAGTGTTTCTCTCCATCCTCTTTACCTTTTTTTTTGGTGGGGGGGCACTTTGCCTTTTTGGAATTTACAGTCTTGGCTTTTAGGGAAGGTTTTTACATTTATCTGTGGATATCCAGGGCTCATGTATGCGATTACTAACAAGCATAACTGAATAATCAGATGGAGGGACATTTTGCTATGTCTGCTAGGTGGCTAAAGTCTGATCCTCAGAGCCTATGGTTTGGACGGTCTGCAACGCTTGGGCCCACAGGGACATGAACTCCTGACCGGGTCTGCATCAGATTCCCCCTTATTTATTATTTGTTTAAGGGACACTGCCTGTTTTAGGCGGTCAGTGCAAATTCTTCCATCTTACCTGTCATGGAAACTCACTGCAGCATGGCAATGGCTCTGTCTTAGGTTGCCGAGGTTCCACGTGATCCTTACCCATCTCTGGCCACATGTCCAGCATAAGCAGCTGCCATCCGAAGTAGGCAGGGAGGGAGGAGACCGGCTGGGGACCCCATACGCAAGACGTTGAACCCATGTTTTTGAAACTTAATTCTCATGCTCTTTGCCTATATCTCTGTATATCCCATGCGGTATTGGGGGGGGGGGTGGAGAGAATTTATAAAAAGCAGCAGGGTGGCTATATCTGATTTCATCTGGCTTCATAAGGGGGAAGGAGAATTAAATTCAAACTCAGCCCAAGGCCAGTTCCTATGAAATGGAGATCAAACATGCCACCACCATACTACTTTACCTACCCTCTTCTGACACCAACCATCCCTCCCACCACTCTCTGCTTCATATCTGGGTTCACTAATCCATTGCAATGACCATGGAGAACTCAGACACTACTCAAGAAAGTGAACAAGGTACAGTGCAGGAGTAGTAACAGTCCTCTAGTCAGGAACAATTCTTCACTGCCATACTGCATACTGCAGCCATGTAGCCCCTTGGCCTCTGCCCTGTTTGGGAAAGTATTAAAAACTCCTTTAGCACTGTCTGTGAATGCCCAAAGGGCACATTTTGCAAGCCAGCTCTTAGGCACTCAGCTTTCCTTAGTCTATAGGCCTGGAAATGTGCAACTGCTCTGTCTCTGTATGGCACTGATTTTGTTGCCGCTGCTTTTACAGATACGGAGCCACACATGGCTCTTCTTTCTTGATGGTGTTGAATCATTTTTGCCTGCTTCTGAGAGGGCTCTTTTTAACCCTAGCAGGAAGTCAAATTAACCAATGCCTGAGTTGGAGTCTTATAAACCCTATACGCATGGTCTCACCTAAACATTTGATGGGAGTTATAAAAACCATACTAGAAGAGACATATTAAGTAAATTTTGTGTATTGTTGTTAGGTGCTATCTAGTCAGTACTGACTTGTAGCAACCCTATGCATAAAAGAATAAAACACTTCCCAGTCCTGTGCCATCCTCACAATTGTCACACTGGAGCCCTTGTTGCTGCTGCCACAGTGCCGGTTCATCTGGTTGGGGGTCTTCCTCTTTTTCACTGACCCTCCACTTTACGAAGCTTAACGTCTTCTAGGGACTGATCCCCCTGATAAATTGTCTGAAGTATGAAAGATGATTTGGACATATTGTCAAGAGGGAACAGTCGCTGAAGAAGAATGTCATGCTGGCTAAGATGGAGGGTCAGAGAAAACGAGGAAAACCCCCAACGAGATGGATCAGCCAGGTGACATCATTGATGGCGTCAAGTGTGGCAGGAGTAGTGAGGTTGGCCCAGGATTGGACATTGTTTCGTTCTGCTGTGCATGGGGTTCCGACTTGATGGCACCTGACAACAACAACAACAACATGAGAGATGAAGTCTGTCCATCCTGGCTTCTAAGGAGAATTCTAGCTGTAATTCTTCCAACACTAATTATGTTTGTTCTTCTGGAAGTCCATGGTACTTGGAATATTCTTCTCTAACACCATAATTCAAATGTATCAATTCTTCTACAGCCTTCCTTATTCATTATCCAAGTTTCACATTCACATGTGGCAATTGAAAATACCATGGCTTGGATCAGGTGCACCTTGGTGCACCTTAGTCCTTAAACTGACATCTTGCTCTTAAACACTTTTAAAGAGGTGTTATGCAGCAGTATTGCATTATATAACAATGTTGGATTTCTTGAGTGCTGCTTCCATGAGAGTTGATAGTGGATCCAAGCAAAATCAAATCTCAATATTTTCCCCATTTATATGAATGTAATTTATTGGTCCAGTGGTGAGGATTTTTGTTTTTTTACTCTGAGGTGCAGCCCATATTGAAGGCTGTGGTCTTTGATCTTCATCAGGAAGTATTTAAAGTCCTCTTCACTTTGAGTAAGCAAGGTTGCATCATCTGCATATCGCAGGTTATTATTGAAAATACTTCCAATCTGATGCCACGTTTTTCTTCATATAATCCAGTTTCTCAGATTATTTGCTCAATGTACAGTAATTATGATCAAAGAATACAACTCTGATGCACAGATTTTAAACCATTCAGTACCTCTTGTTCTGTTTGAAAGACTTCTTCCCAGTGTTATCCATTGCTTGCCATGAGTCATATAGTTGATAGCTTTTGTATAACCAATTAAGCACAAGCTGTCTTCCAAATTTCTTGGCATAAATGGGTGAGTGTCTCTGGTGCTGCATCAATTTGTTGAAAGATTTCAATTTGTATGATGTTTGTTTGTAGCGCTTTGTTTTTGTTTTTTTGCCAATACCTTTAGTACAGCTTGGACTTCTTCCTTCAGTACCATCTGTTCTTAATCGTATGCTACGTCTTGGAATGACTGATCACCATACATTTACTTTTGTTACAGCAACTCTGTGTATACCTCATTCATCTTTTGATGCTTTCTGCATCAGTCCATATTTTTCCATGGAAGCCTTCAGTATTTCAAATCGAAGCTTGTATTTTTCCTTCAGTTCTTGCAGCTTCAAAAATGCTGAGCATGTTCTTCCATTTTGTTTTTCTGACTCCACGTCTTTGAACTTTGTCTTCAGCTAATCTTTGAAACTTTCTGTTCAGCTCTTTTAGTTCCTCAATAGTTCCATTTCTCTACACTGGAGAGCAAGTTTCAGAGTCTCTTCTGACATCTATTTTGGTCTTTTCTTTCTGTCCTGTCTTTTAAATTACCTTTTGTTTTCTTCCTGTATGATCTTCTTGGTGTCCTCTAACATCTCTTCTGTACTTTGCTCATTAATGTCTACTGCATCAAATACATTCTTGAGATGGTCTATAAATCTAGGTGGATATATTAAACGTCATATTTTGGCTCTCATGGACTTGTTTTAATTTGCTTCAGCTTCAGCTTGCATATAAGCAATTGATGGTCTGTTCACAATCTGCCCCTGGCTGCGAATTGGCAGTTGATATTGAGCTTTTCCTCTGTCCCCCTCCCACAGATGTAATTAGTTTTGTTTCTGTGTATTCCATCTGGTGAGGTCCATGCTGAGTCATCATTTATGTTGTTTAAAAAAGACATTTGAAATAAAGAAGTCATTGGTCTTGCAAAATCTTGTCACGTTATCTCCAGCATCATTTCTGTCACCAAGGCCATATTTTCCAACTACTGATCCTTCACCTTTGCATTCCAATCACTGGTACCATAGTAATAAATGTAGATTGTCCTCTAAAGTGCATATATTACACTTTTTGTTAACAAGAGATTAATTCTAGATGTTCCTAAACACAAAATATTATAAATACTAAACTGACAGTTGCCAAGTTCAGGGAGATTGAATTTCACATAACCTTATTAGAATATGGAATATGAAATCTTGAATTATAGAAAATATCATTTTCAAGGGAAGATGAGAGATGTAAATGTATCTGAATGTTTTAATCTTATTTTGGTGTCCTTATTTTGGTGGTACCAAACGGCCACCACTCGTCTGTCTGTTGTGCTGTGGTGATTTGAGTTGCTGTGATTCTGAGGGCTATGCCACCGGTGTTTTAAATAACCAGCAGGGTCACCCATGGTGGAAGGGTTTCAGATGAGCTACAAAACAAAGACAGACTAGGAAGAAAGAGTGACAAACTACTTCCGAATCGCTAGTCACTGAAAACTCTATGCATAGCA
>NW_006408561.1:14236820-14251745 GCF_000296735.1 Chrysochloris asiatica | reverse complement strand
AAGCCTCATCTTTCTCCCGCGGAGCGGCTGGTAGTTTCGAACCGCTGACCTTAAGGTTTGCAGCCCGATTCGTAACCACTACGCTACCAGAGCTCCTATATAGGGTTGCTAATGAGTTGCAATTAATTAGATTGCACACAACAATAAGGTCTTTAAGAAGGAGCCCTAGTTGCACAGAGGCTAAGCACTAAGCTGCTAACTGTAAGGTCAGGGATTTGAACCCACTAGAGGTTCCATGAGAGGAAAGCTCACAGTTTAATCCCATAAAGATTATACCTAGGAAACCCTATGATCAGATCTACTTTGTCATATGTGATTGCTTTAAGTCAGAGTATAACCTAGCATACCATCTCCAAAAGAACAGGATCTTTAAGGAGCCCTGGTGGCACAACGGTTAAGCACTTTACTGTTACAGAAAGCTTGGCATTTTAAATCCACCCAGTGTTCCATAGGAGATGGCATGATAATCTGCTTCTATAAAGATTACCCAGAAAACTATAGAGGACTTTTACTCTGCATATAGTCACTATGAGTGGAAAACTTGAGGCCTTTAAGATGATGTGATTCCTTTTCTGTTTCTGATATAGAAACAAGTCAGAATGAGTGTCACTTACTCAAAGTCAGGACTCAGATACTTCGTTTAATGTAGTTTCCCAGTCCCCTCAAACTGTGTTTAGCAGCTCATTTTTCTGACTTGTAGCCACTGTTCTTAGCCATACCAGTGGTTCTCAGAGTGTTCTCTGTTCATGAGAATCAACTGGGTTGTCTTAAAAATACTAAATGTGGACCCCTCCCTGAAAATTCTGATTGAGTCATTTGGGATTATGTTTTTTTTTTACTAGACAACAAAGTGATTGTGATGGTTTAGGTATTCCAACATTTGGGAACTTCAACACTCATCTACACTTCCTCACAGAGAAAATATGTTTTTGTTGTAGAATAAATTTATGTATTCAACTTTTATAGCATCTTGTTTACATATAGAGTTAAATTAATTTATGTTGGAAATTCTTACACTTTGTGAATCTTAGCTATTAAATTGTACTTCAGTTTGTTCCCTTCTGATCTAAAAGTCATCCTAGCAGTTCTAATAGAAATGAGGCCATTGGGGTTTATAGGTTCTGACTTACTGTTATTTATTTTTTATTGGATTTTCATATAAACTGTTGGAGATCTGATTTCATTTGAAGTCATCTGGTAGTTATCTTTTTGAAGAGCTCAGAATAATTTTTAAAAGGAAGTAAAATTAGTAAATGTGATTGAGTCTAGATTTTGTTAATACAAATAATTAAGTTTCTGCATTTGTCATGCTAGATTGGTATTTGAAAAGTACTTCTAAGACTGCTTCAACTTGTGCTTACTTTGTCTATCTCTTATCTCTTTAATTTGTTCTTTAAACATTTATTGAATTTCTACTATGTCTGGGTAAGCATAGTGACTCTGTAGGATAACCATTGTGAATCACAGTGTTGGTGGTTTGAGTCCCTCATCCTCTCCAGGGGAGAAAGATGAGATGTTTGGCTCCCAGAAAGATTTTTAAAGTCTCAGAAACCCTATATAGGGTAGCTATGTGTCAGGACCTACTAGACAGCAATTAACAATAACAGTTGTATGTTTACTGTGACTTATAATCTCTGTTGGGAAAATGTCTATTGAGAAAACTGGAGGCACTCGGTCATCATTGTCAAGAAATTTGGAAGACAGCTGTCTGACTGGAAGAGATCCATATTTATGTCCATTCCAAAAAGAAGTGACCCAACTGAATGCGGAAATCATTGGATAATATCATTAATATCCCATGCTAGTAAAATTTTACTAAAGAAAATTCAAAAATGGTTGTAACAGTACATTGACAAGAAACTGCTTGTGGTTCAAGCTGAATGAGGACTTGGAATAAGGGATATCATTGCTGACCTCAGATGGATCTTGGCTGAAAGCAGAGAATACCAGAAAAATGTTTACCTCTGCTTTATACAAACAAAGGCTTTACACTGTGTGGATCATGGCAAGCTGTGGACAACATTGCGGAGTATGAGTGTTCCGGAACTTTTCATTGTGCTCTTGAGGAACCTGTGCACAGACAAGAGGCAGTTGTTTGAACAGAATAAGGTAAAACTGAATGGTTTAAAATCAGGAAAGGTGTATGTCAGGGTTGTATTCTTTCACCATATTTACTCAGTCTGAGAAACTGGATTATCTGACAAAGAAAGTGATGTCAGGATTAGAGGAAGACTGATCTGCGATATGCAGATGATATATATAACCTTGTTTGCTGAAGTGAAGAGTACATAATATATTTATTGATGAAGATCAAAGCCCACAACCTTCATTGTGGGTTGTACCTCATTGTAAAGATTTTTGTTAATCCTTATTACCACTAGACAATAAACAACATTCATATAAATGCGGGAAAGATTGAAGTTATGAAAGTCATCATTTTTCTTGGATCAACCATCAACAATACTGGAAGCAGCAGTCAAGAAATCAAACGATGTATTGCATTAGGCAAATCTGCTGCACAAGACCTTTTTAGTGTTTAAGAGCAAAGATGTCAGTTTTGTGATATTTTCAGTAGCCTCATATCCATGTGAATGTTGGGCCATGAATAAAGAAGATCATAGAAGAATTGAGGCATTTGAGTTACGGTGTTGCAGGAGACTATTAAAACTACCATGGAGCACCAAAAGAACACACATATCTGTGGTGGAAGAATTGTAGCTCCTTGAAGCCAGCATAGTGAGATTCCATCTCTCATACTTCAGACATGTTCTCAGGAGGGACCAGTCCCTGGAGAAGTACATCATGCTTGATAAAGTGATGGTCAGCAAAGAAGAAAGATCCCCGTCAAGATGGACTGACACAGTGGCAACCGCAACGGGCTCAAGTGTAGCAAAGATTGTTTGGTTGGTACAGGACCAGGCAATGTTTCGTTCCGTTCATAACAACGGAGGGGAGGAGGGGGGCGGGAAATGCACATTTAGTTTAGGACATAGACACATCGATTCTGCTCACTGCTAGAGTGAATAAACTTCTTTTAGCTAAATGTTCATAAGCAGGCTGAAGATCCAACAAAATAAACTTCCCTTATGTAGGAAAGGAGGTAAAAGAATTATAAACATTTAGGGTCACGTGAGAGGACTAAGTACTCAATTTGGCTATAGAGAAAAATGAGACAAATATACCTGATTAGAAACATTTTAATGTAGAATTTAAAATGTAGCTTATTTCTCTACCCAAAACTGCACATCAGTGTCAATGGCTTCCGTTTGTCCTTCATATCTGTTTGGGAGTTAAAAGCACTGGCTTGGAAGTTATTTTAGGCCCCAGATGGAGACAAGTGAAACTGTTTCAGGAAGTGCTAACTCTGAGCCTTGAGATACAACTAGTCTAACTCTTAAAGTGATCAGACTCAGGTTGGTTGGGCAGGGTTGAAACTCATAAAAGTTTGGAGTGGAATGGCCACAAACCTGTTTTTTGTTGCCTCCTTACTCACAACAAGTTATTGTCTTCAGCCCAGGAAAATATTTAAAGCTGATTCATCTTGTTTTAGAAATTGTTGTTAGTTGCCGTGGAGTTGATTCTGATTCATGTTAATGTGTATGCTGAGTGTAACTGTTCTAGGATTTTCCAGACTGAGCTTTTTATTAAGAAACAAACTCAGAAAACTTTTTATTGTGAATTGGGCAAAGATATACAGAGCAGATCATCAGTTTTACATCCAACAAATCATACACGTGTTATTTTATCTCATTGATTGCAACCCCCTCTGTGTTACAGCACTTTTTCCTCCTTTTGCAACCCTTCAGAATTTTATCCTAGGATAAAATGCTACCTTTAGATCTTGAATGATTGACCATTCTATGATGTACATACCTTACTACTATTGTTCCACATATAGACCTATCTTTTGGAGTCCTGGTATGGCGCTATAGGGTAACTACTGGACTGCTAACCACAAGGCCAGCAGTTCAAATCTATCATATATTCATTGGAAAACTCTGTACAGGGTCTCTTTGAGTTGGTCCAACTTGATGGCACTTAATAACAAGAGAAACAACATTGCTTGGCTGAAAATTGAACAGTGGTGGTGAGTTCCCTTCCAGACCTGAAGAGTGACCAAGGGCCATAGTCTTGGGGTTTCACCAGTCTCTGTCCAGCCAGTAAAGCTTGGTCTTTTTTATGATTACCTATTCCCCCTTTATGCTTTACTGTATTTATGGATATAGTTCATAGCAAAGGTAAATGACCACGTACAAATATCAAACCCATATATAATTGTTCATATATTACCTCCCTCCCTCCCACATTCATTCTGCCTATGTGCTTATCAATGTATCTACCCATTTGTTGTTGTTAGGTGCCATGTAGTCAGTACCAACTCATAGCGTCCTATGCACAACCAAACCAAACACTGCTCGATCCTGGGCCAACCTCACAATTGTTGCCACGCTTGAGCCCATTGATGCTGCCACTTTGCCAGTCCATCTCGCTTTTTCTCTGACCCTCCACCTTAACAAATGACTGGTCCCTCCTGACAATATGTCTGAAGTATGAGAAATGAAGTTTGGCCATCCTGGCCTCCAACTCTGGCTGCACTTCTTCCAACACAGATCTATTGGTTCTTTTGGCAGCCCATGGCACTTTCAGTATTCTCCTCCAACACCATGACTCAAAACCATCAATTCTTCTACAGTCTTCCTTATTCACTGTCCAGTTTTAACTGTTCTTGCAGGATTATGGATATTAACATTTACCTTTGTTGCCTTTAGCTCTTGCTCTCCTTTCTGTGTCTTCCCCTGCTTCTCTCGTATTTTGCTGACCTCTTACTGTATACTAATAGCCTTTCTTTCCCTTGACCCAAGTTAACACATACCTATCCCCTAACCCTTGTGTGGTGCTGTAGAGTAAGCACTGGGCCACAAGGTCAGTTTGAATTGCAAGGTCGACAGTTCAAACTCACCAGCTACTCCTCAAATACTCTGTGCAAGGTCACTATGAATTGAAACCAACTCAGTGGCACTTAACAACAGCTAGAACAACATTCTGTAACCAATGAAGTACTCCCCATTCCCTCCCACCCCTGGTAACCATAAAAAATATTTATTTAGTGTGAAAACTTTTTCTTGACTTTTTGCAGTAATTGTCTCAGACAGTATTTGCCCTTTTGTGATTGACTGCTTTCATTCAGTATATGTCTTCCGGGTTCATTCAAGTTATGAGGTTATTTTACAGATTCATCCTTATTTAACTTTGCATAATACTTCATTGTATGTATATACGAAAGTTTATCCATTCTCCCATTGATGGGCACTTGGACTGTTTCCATCTTTTTGTTACTGTGAATAGTACTTTGATGAGCATGAGTATGTATTTATCTACTTATGTCATAGCTTGGTAATACAGTTTTTCTATTTTCCAACCACAGTGATTTGCACCATTTTACAGTCTCACCAGCAGTGTTCCAGTCTCGCCACACCCTCACTAGCATTTATGGTTTTCATTTGTTTTTTAACTTTGCTATTAATACTGGAGTGAGTTGATAGCTCAGTGTTTTTATTTGCATCTAATGGCTAATGATGTTGTGCGTTTCTTCATGTTGACTGCCTTAATGCCCTTGGTGAAGTGTCTGATCCTGTCCTGTGTCCATTTTTTGCTTTACTTGTCTTTTTCATGTTGAGGTGTTTTCTAATTTTAGAGATTAATTCTCTGTCTAATTAAGACTGTGACATTTTGGAAGTAGATCACCAGGCCTGACTTCGAAGGGCCTTCTAGGTCAGTTAGAATTGACAACCTTTCAGAGTAGTTAAGCCCTTAACTGTCCCACCCAGGGACTCCTGTGTTAGAAATTAGCAGTGCTGTTTTGGATACACAGGGATATAAATACATACCATATGTTCATACTAAGTTTGCATTTATAGCCCCTAACCACTGAGTAGTTTTGAAGAAAATTTTGTTTAAAGACTTTGCTGTGTGTCTAAGTTCTTACAATGGCAGTTCTCTTTTGTTTTTAACTCTGGATGCTAACATCTGAGATGCTAATGCTAAGTTTACTTTGAGCTGAAAAGTTTCCCCCCAAAGGACCACATTTAAAATCAGACACATAAATGCCACCACTGAATTATGGTTAATTATATTTTTATTTATTGTTAGATCGAAATTATGGCTTTTGGCAGGCTACTACATAATTTTAGACTTAGGTTTCTGCTGTGGGGGTGGGGGCAGGGTCATGGTGGATGAGGTGACTTTTTAGGTCCTTTCCAGATTTTGGGTTTGGAGTCCATGATCTTCAGTTGATCAACACTGGTCCCAGAAACCAGTACTCTTTAACGGATGGAAACATTGTTGAAGTTTTGCCCAGTGTGCCAGGGCCAGGCCGCATCCCCAAAAAGGAAGGAACCTTGTCAAAGGACACAACTTCAGCCCATAATTGGCTGACCCTTGCTCTCTTCTGTATCAGTATCTTTGTTGCCTAGAATCTTTTCAGATTGTTCATTGAAGCATTAGAAATAATGAAGCAGGTGGACAGCTGGAAGTTTCAAATTGCTGACTCTGAGGTTCGCAGCCTGATTTGTAACCACTATGCTATCAGAGCTCCTTGTAGACCTGCTGATAAATGCTCAAAATATACTTCGCTATAAGACTCATCCCAAGGGCACTCAACTTGAGCTCTCTGAGTCAGCAAACCTTGCTCCTCCAATTAAGTTCTTCAAGGCACCCTACTCCACAAGCAAATTACTTGCCCTAATATACTCATATTGCTGTGGGCCATGAAGCTCACCATTCTGTCTTGTGCTCTGGCTCTTGGTTCTGCTGCTGCCTCTTCTCTGGTGCCATAGCTTTCTGTCCTTGTATCAAGGGGTTCAGTGCACAGGGATCTCGGGGTCCAAGTTTTTACAGTCACATTAACGCTGTTAATAATCACTCACGAAGAATCATATAATCCTATCAGCATCTTCCTCTATTTTAGCTAGCCTAGAACTTTAGTAAAAGAGGAAATACATCCAATCTGCATGGTCCTATCCCGTTTTGATGGGGGTTGCAAAAACTGTGACAGAAGAACCATGTTAAATAGTTCACTGCACCACAATATGTATATTTGAAATTGAACAAAATAAATAATAAATAAAATTCTCATTTGCAATTTTTAGCAATTTCATATAAACTCTGCATAGGGTTTCTGAGAAGCAGCTAGTAAGTTTGAACCCTTGACCTTCTGGTTCAAACTGACTTTGCAGTCCAGTGTATATCCTATAGCACCACACCAGGACTCAAAACTTTGATGATGTTGTTACTTGCTGTTGAGTCTGTTCCACCTTACAGCGAGCCTGTATAGTATTTCCAAAGAGCAGCTGGCAAGTTTGAACTGCCGACTTTGTGGTTCAAATGGACATTATTTATAGTCCAGTGCTTTATCCCATAGCGATCTAACAGGACTCCCCAAACTCTGATGTTGTATTAAGTGCCTTCGAGTCGGTTCTGACCCATAGCGACCCATAGAGTTTCCAAGGAGCAGCTGGTGACCTTGAACTGTCAACCTTGCAGTTCAAACGGCTTTGCAATCTGGTGCATTAACCCACAGTACCACACCAGGACTCCATACTCTGATGAGGGACCCCAATTTCTGAATTTGTGTTTTGAAAATGTTCAGTATTGAATCGGTTCTTTTGAACATTGTCTGATAGGAACCCTGTTTAAGGGTATTTGCATGGTGATGACCAATTTACATATATATGTGTTGTTGTTAACTGTCATCCAGTTGGTTCTAGCTTATAGCAACCCTGAATAAGGTTTCCAAAGGGTTTTCTTTTAATTTGAATCCTAAGTGACTTAAGTCAAAATTTTCTGACATGGTACAGTACTATGTTTCAAACAACAAATAGATTTGCTCTGTAAACCTTCATTCAATTCACAGAAGTTTTTATAAAATAAATAAATAGAAAAAAATCATACCAGTAATTACCAAAGATTCCCAGCAGGTTTATTAGGGGCAGATGAATAGAGAAATGAGCAGAAACTTTGAAAGTTACTCTGGATTCTTTATTTCTGTCAGAGTATGTTTAAAAAAGCATTTCCCCTAGAGTATTTCATTTATTTACAAAGATTCTTGAAAACCCCCTTCACTCAGCTTCAAAGTGCCCACGTATGACACAAAAGTGACACTGCTCTGGTAGCATAGTGGTTACAAGTCAGACTGCTAACTTCACAGTCAGCAGTTTGAAACTGCCAGCTGCTCTGTGGGAAAAAGATGAGGCTTTCTGCTCCCATAAAGATTTACAGCCTCAGAAACCCTATGTAAGGTCACTATGAGTCAGAATCGACTCCACAGCACATAACCACCACCACTCTTTGAGGGGTGTCCTTAATCTCATCAAGAAGTCAAGTAAGTTTTGTGTTGTTCTTTTAAGTTAAATTCTACACTTGGTGGCATTTAAAACATTTGACTAACTTCTCTTTAAATTCTTTTTTGTGATGCTTCATTATTTTGATTTCTCATCCAGTCCTCCCAACCTGACTTCTCTCCATATGCTGTTGTTATTGTTGTTAAGTGCTATCGAGTCGGTTCCGACCCATAGCAACCCTGTATAGGGTTTCCAAGGAGCAGCTGGTGAGCTTGAACCACGTATCTTGCGGTTCAAAACAAAATTGCAGTCCGATGCCTTTTCCCACAGGTATCAGTATAAGAATGTAGTTTTTCATATCACCAAATGAGATCACACTCTTAAGTTCTGTTGTTGGACCTGTTCACATACATACCTTTTATTATCTATACTGTGCTCCATTTCAACCTTTTCATTTTGACTAAGATCACTGTTTTTCAGCGCCTTTATTTTTTATTCCAAGTTTATTAGGAAAAAATAGTCACAATTTATTGCTAAATATAAAACTAGGTTTCTAAATGTCATAGTTAAATAATAACAGCAGAGTCATAGTAGGGTGAAAATGGACTTGACTGCAATGTTGTTATTGCTGTTGTTATTAGGTGCCTTTGGGTCAATGCTGAGTTATAGCAACCTTGTGCACAACAGATGAAACACAGCCTGGTCCTGCATTGCTAAGCTTGAGCCCATGAATGCTGCCACTATGCCAGTCCTTCTTGTTGGAGTCTTCCTTGTTTTCTCCAATCCCCACTTGACCAAGCATGAAGTCCTTCTCCAAGGACTGGTCCCTCCTGATAATATGTCCGAACGTTGAGAAATGAAGTCTTGCCATCCTGGCCTCTAAGGAACATTATGGCTGTCTTCCAAAAAATATTTTTTTCTAAATTTTATTTAGTAATTTGTTTCTAGCATTAGTTCTTCTAAGATCTTTCTTATTCATTGTTGAACTTTCACGTGTATATGAAGCTATTGAAATTAGGTCAGTCACACCTTAGTCCCCAAACTAACATCTTTGCTTTTTAACTAGTGAAAGAGAGAGGTCTTTTGCAGCAGATTGCCTAATGTGATATGTTGTTTCATTTCTTGACTTCTGCTTCCATGAGTGTTGATAGTGGATCCAAGCAAAGTGAAGTCTTTCACAACTTCAGTCTCGTCTTCATTCATTAAGATGTTATTTATTGATCCAATGATAGGCTTTTTGTTTTCTTTGCATGAAGGCTATGGTCTTTGATCTTCACCACTTGTTGTTATGTGCAGTGGAGTCGGTTCCGACTCATAGCGACCCTGTACAGGGTTTCCGAGGCTGTAAATCTTTACAGGAGCAGAAAGCCTCATCTTTCTCCCGCGCAACAGCTGGTAGTTTCGAACTGCTGCCCTTGTGGTTCACAGCCCGATTCATAACCACTACGCTACCAGAGACTAAGTATGTTTTAAGTCCTCTTTATTTTCAGCAAGCAAGGTTATATCACCTGCATAGCGCAGGTTGTTAATGAGTCTTGTTGCAATCTTGATGCTGTATGCTTCATTTAATCCAGTTTTTTAAACCTTTCCTGATTTTAAACCATGTTCTTCTTCGTATAAACCAGCTTTTCGGATTCTTTGTTCATCATACAGATCGATGAAGGAAATTCAACCCTGACATACACTTTCCTAATTTTAAACCATTCGGTGTTCTCTTGATCTGTTTGAACAGCTGCCTCTTGATCTATATACATTTTCCTCATGAGTGCAATTAAGTGTTCTGGAATACTCACTCATTCTCTGCAATGTTGTCCGTAGCTTGTCATGATCACACAGTTGAAAGCCTTTACATAGTCAATAAAGCACAAGTAAACAGCTTTCTGGTATTCTCTGCTTTCAGCCAAGATCCATCTGACATCAGCAATGATAGCCCTCATTGCACGTCCTTATAAGAATCTGATTTTAACCTCTGACACTTCCTTGTCAATGTATTGTTGCAGCAGCTCTTGAATTATCTTAACCAATTTTTAATTGCATGTGATATTAATTATATTGTCCAATGATTTCCACATCCCTTGGGTTACCTCTCTTAGAATGGGTACAAATACAAATTTCTTCCAATCAGTTGGTCACGTAGCTATCTTCCAAATTTCTTGGCATGGATGAGTGAGTGCCTCCAGTGCTGCATCAGTTTGTTGAAAGATTTCAATTTGTATTCTTCCCCGTGCCTTGATCTTTGCCAATGTCTTCAGCACACCTGGGACTTCTTCCCACAGTACAGTTGGCTCTTGACCACATGCTATCTCTTGAAATGGTTGAACATCATCCATTTGTTTTTGTTTTCTTTTTTTTTTTTTCCTTTTTTTTTTGATGCTTTCTGCATTATTCAGTATTTTGCCCATAGAATCCTTCAATATTGCAAGACAGGGCTTGAAGTTTTTCTTCAGTCCTTTTACCTGGATGGCAGTAGGCTTCATGATTTAGATTCTTGGTTATTATTCAGGTCCTGTTTATTGCTTACATACATATGCCTAGTCTCTGAGTTTTTCTTGCCTTCAGGTTATATTCTATCCTTCATTCTTTGACTAAAGCAGTCTACCCAAATTAGTGGTCTAGTCAGGTAATGAAAGGAGCCTGGTGGTGTAGTAGGATAAATGCTGAACTGCTTACCATAAGGTAGGTAGTTCAAACCCACCAGCAGGCTCCATGGGAGAAATATGAGGTTTTCTGTTCCTATAAAGCTTTACTAGTGCCAAGTGTGGAGTCCTGGTGTGGTACTGTAAGGTAAGCACTGAACTGCTAGCCAAAAGGTTGGCAGTTCAAACCCACCAGCCGCTCCATAGAAACCCTATACAGTTGGAACTATGTGACAGTACTTAACAACTACAATATCAACTCTCAACTCATTCCCACTGTATCTTGCATGCAGTTGGTATTAAACATGTATTTTTTCAGTAAATCAACTTCTGGGCACTTTGTTGGAAAGATGGAGTAGGGTACATTGTTTCTACTTCAAATTTAGTTTTGTGATATGTATCAGATCCTAGATTCAAAGTATCTGGGATCAAGTCTTGGGACCCCTGTGGGAAGTGACCTGGGGCAAGTTATTTATCATCTGCGAGTCTTCTTTTTCATATACGATTGAAATAATATTACTGTAAAGTAAGTTATTATGAAGGCTAAGTGTATGTGAAAAACATTTTATAATCTGAATATGTTTTCACATGGTAGCAATCGTGCAAAGTGTGCTGACTTATGTTTAATATATTAAGGTAGGCGCTGTAGTGAACAGCACTGGACTGTGAACCACAAAGTTGACAGTTCAAACTCAACAACTGCTACTTGGAAACCCTATACAAGGTTGCTATGAGTCTTAAAAACAACAGCAACATTGTTTCTATTACTCTTATGCCTACTAGGATAAAGTCTTTAGGTTAGCAAAGGAGACAATTGTTTCTCTTAAAAAGCAACATACAAGGAGGCTTCAGAAAATTCTTGATAAAATTCCATTGTCTTATTAATTTCATTTTTCACAAACTTTGTGAAGCCCCATCATAGTTTCTCAATGCACCAAGGTCAGATTTCTCTATCTTAAATAGTTGGATTTTTTTATATTTACCCCCAAGCAACCAGTGTCTGTGGGTTTCTGTATTTATGTTTATTAGTCAGATTTGGACAGATTCTAAGAGTTTTCTTGAATACCAAAAATTACCACTGGGAAAATAAATAACAAATTTATTTTCTCAACTAGGCTGCATTTGATAGGATTTTCTAGATTTTATGTTAGCCCCACTCGCTTCCCAATTTGTCTTCAGTCTTTGGTGCTAATTAAGTTTTCATTGTTTTTTTTTTTTTTTTTTCAATTGGCAAAATCAGTGAATCATCGAGTTGGTTCTGACTTACAGTGAACACAGACCACAGACCTTGTGGTTCAAACCAACCTTGCAAGGGTCCAGTGCATTAGTCCACAGAGCCACACCAGTACTCCAAAATCAGTGAATTGTTGTTGTTGTTGTTGTTAAGTGCTGTCGAGTCGATTCCGACCCATAGTGACCCTGAACAGGGTTTCCAAGGCTGTAAATCTTTACGGGAGTAGAAAACCTCGTCTTTCTCCCGCAGAGCAGCTGGTAGTTTCGAACTGCTGACCTTGCAGTTCACAGCCTGATTCGTAAACACTACGCTACCAGAGATCAATGAATAGGCATCAAAAAATATTTTAATGAAATTCGTAAACACCTTATTAACTAATTTTTCTTAATTCATAATTTGTTAACTTGTTTTTCGTTCTTACACTATCATATATTTCATAGTTATTTGTATTTCATATCAGTGCTATAATAAAACATCTTATTGATATTTTTTATTAGATTATTTATCATAGAATGAACTACATCCTTTTTCTATGGTGTTTCATGGAAAGAACCTGAGATTTCAAAGTAAACAAGTTTGCGAATCACTGCTTGTACAATATTATTTTATGAGGGATGTTAGATATTTAAAAAAATTTTTTTTAATTCTGTCTCATAGAGACCCCATAGAATAGGGTTGTTGTTAAGTGTATTGAATATACTTTGACTCACTGTGACACCCTGTATAGGGTTTCCAAGGAGTGGCTGGTGGGTTTGAGCTGCCAACTTTGTGGTTAATAGTCCAATGCTTAGCCTACCAGCACCATACCAGGACTCCATAGGGCAGGGTAGAACTATCCTAGTAGTGTTTCTGAGACTGTAAATCTTTATGGAAGCAGACAGCCTCATTTTTCTCCCATGAAAGGGTTGGTGGATTTGAACTGCTGACCTTGTGGTTAGCAGTTACCGTACCCTCTCTGCTACCTTGATTCCTTGAGGTTAGCTATAGGAAAGGACTATACTCAAGTCTGGGGGAGTAGAAAAGAGATGTCTCACCGGCCTGGGTTGCTTTTACAAAGAAACTATTAACAAATCAGAATTTAATAAGATTGTTGTTGTTGAGTGCTCTTGAGTCAATGCCGGCTAATAGTGACCCTATGTAGGGGTTGCAAGGAGCAGTGATGGGTTTGAATCTCTGTTCTTAAGGTTACAGTGCTTATCCTACAATGCCACACCAGGAGTCTCCTATAATTTGGAAAGAAACAGTATTTGGCATTTGTTGTTTCCACTTAACATAGTAATTATCTGTTCCTTCTTCCTCTTTCCCAGGTCAGTGTATGTTCTGTGCGCTATTCTTTTATCACAGAAAAGGGAAGAAACACTGCAGTGAATGAAGATTCTGCTGCATTTTAGCACTGCTGTTTCTCCTGTAGTTGGCTTTTGAATGAGGATGACAATGGAAGAGATGAAGAATGAAGCTGAGACCACTTCCATGGTTTCTATGCCTCTCTATGCAGTCATGTATCCTGTGTTTAATGAGGTAAGTGAGTAAATGTTTCCTCAGATGTTCTCTCCAGTCCCTTAGTGACTGTTCCATTGATTCATTCATGTGACAAGAAATAAATATGGAAATAAATGGACTTGCAACTATGTGCTAGACACCGTTTCAGGATTGGGCATGTTAAGTGCCATCAAGTTGGTTCTGACTCATAGTGACCCTGCATAGGGTTTCCGAGTAGCGGCTGGTGGGTTTGAGCCACCAGCCTTGAAGTTAGCAGTACTAGTGCTTGTCCTATAGTGCCACACCAGGACTCCAAGGTTGGTTATATAGATAGTGAAAAAACTAGACCTGCTCCCCTTTGAGGTTACATTATATCAGGAAAGAGTCTTTGACCCCAAACACACAGCACAATATGTAAAAAACAAATTGTGTTAAATGCTATGAAGAAGTTAAGTCAAAATTGATGCTAAAGAAAGAAAGTAGCAGGTAGGACCTATTTGAGGGATCAGGACAAGATATATATGAAGGGGCTTCAAAAAGTTCCCGGAAAAATTCCATTATTTTAATTCCAGGAACTTTTTGAATCCCCCTGTAATGCTAAGTTCTGAAAGAGAATTGCAAGAGTTTTACATATGAATAGTTTAGGGATCAGTGTATTTGAGGTAGCCAGAAAGTTGTTTGTTGCTGTTAAGTGCCCTTGAGTGGGTTTCTACTCATAGATTTCTGATGTTATAAATCTTTACAGGAGCAGAAAGCCTCATCTTTCTCTTGCAGAGTGGCTGGTGGGCTCGAACTGCAGACCTTGACCTTGAGATTAGTAGTCCAGTGTTTATCCTACAGTCAGAATAACAGGGACAAAGATCATAATAAGTTATTGCATGGTGATAAAATATAGTTGTACTGGTATTTGGAAGATAACTTTGTTTTGTGTCTAGAGAAATTGTAGTTACTTTTTTTTTTTCCATGTTTTATTGTGAATTATATGATATTTTACATGGGAGAACTTTAGTTTTACATTCATTCCACCTTACATTGTTTCATTGCCATGGTTCCAATCCCCTCCATGCAGCATCAATTGACCAAAGGGTATATACCCTATAAACCCACCCCCTACACTCCCCCCATCCCCCATTCTTCAGCACACAGTCCCTCTCCCTCTCTGGATCCAAAGTCCCCATCCGCTTCATCACTCCACGTCATCATCTCTGCCTCCATCTCTGGCCTCGCTGCTTCTCTG
>NW_006408561.1:14223123-14233168 GCF_000296735.1 Chrysochloris asiatica | reverse complement strand
TCCATTTGTGACTAATGTCACTCACCATAATTTCCTCAAGGTTCATCCATATTATGTGGTGGCTTGCAGCTTCCTTGTTTTTCTTCAAGGTAGCATAATATTCCATTGTGTGTATGTACCAAAGTTTGTTTATACATTCTTCCATTAATGTGCACTTAGGCTGTCTCCATCTGTTTGCTATTGTAGATAGTGCTGCTATTATGAACATTGGTGTGCATATATCTACTCGTGTTATGGCTCGCATTTCTTGTGGGTAAATATCAAGCAGAGGGATTACTGACTGGATCATAAGATGTTTCTATTTTCAACTTTCTCAGGAAGCTCCATACTGTTAATCCATAAGGGTTGGACCAGTACATAGAATTTTTATTTGTATTACTTGGCCCAGTGTAATCATTTTTAAGAATACAGTTACCAAGATTTACACAAATATTGCACAATATGTATTTTTTTCCTGCAACCCCTTTGCATGTTAGATTTCTATGTATGCATGCTTGCATTATTTATGTGGATGTGTTCTATACGAAAATATGGTGCTATTCTTTGGTGGAAGTGAGGGGTTGTCAGCATGGGGAAATATCATGCCTGATTTTAAGACAGTAAAATAGTTGTAGACAATTCAGAGCCAATTAACCTAATTATTTTTAACTATATGAAATAATAAGGAGCTCTGATAGCGTAGTGGTTACAAATCGGGCTGTGAACCGCAAGGTCAGCAGTTCGAAACTAACAGCTGTTCTGCGGGAGAAAGATGAGGCTTTCTGCTCCCGTAAAGAATTACAGCCTTGGAAACCCTGTACAGGGTCGCTATGAGTCGGAGCCAACTCCACGGCACGTAATAGCAACAACAATATGAAATAATAGGAGGGGTGAGGGGGAATGCTTTCACCAGGCTTACTAGACCAGTGGACACAAGAGGACTCTGAGATATTGTCCTGAGACACTTTTTAAATTTTGAAATTATACTATATCCTAAGATCGCCCTTTAACGGAATAACTGATTAAGTTACAAAATAGAGGACAGTATTGCTGAGTATGGGTGTTGTTATTAAGTGCCATCGAGTAGGTTCCTACCCATAGCGACCCTGTACAGGATTTCCGAGGAGTGGCTGGTGGGTTTGAAATGCCGATCTTGCAGTTCAAACTGACCTTACAATCCAGCTCATTATCCTGCTGTGCCATACCATCTATATGAGACTAAAAGGATGACAATTACTGTAAAATAAAGATAGATGATAAGAAGGCAGAGAACCTAGTAATACTGGAAACAGAACAACCAACCAGAATGTAGTTTAAGAGAATGTTGCCACTTGAAAAACATAGCCAGTATCAATGAACAATTTGTGTAGAAATTATCACATGTGAACCTTGTTTGTTGTGTAAACTTTAATTGAAAATACAATAAAATATTTTAAATTATTTTAAAAAATAAAGTGATTCTGTTAAAAACAAACAGTTTTTGTAAGATTTTATGC
This sequence comes from Chrysochloris asiatica, assembly GCF_000296735.1. NCBI lineage: Eukaryota > Metazoa > Chordata > Mammalia > Afrosoricida > Chrysochloridae > Chrysochloris > Chrysochloris asiatica. Next base: position 14,231,693 of record NW_006408561.1, on the reverse strand, counting down.
AAGACTAAAACTTGAGTAACCAACGTGCTAACTGGATTTTTTGTTTTTGTTGTTCTTATGGTATTAAACTGTCTTAATACTAGAAAATAAAGTATAGCAATACAATGTTTGAACTATTAAAATATTTTTATAAATGATCCAAAGTTTTTAGTTTGAAGCTGATAATAAGTATTTTTTTTAAAGCTGTGAATACCAAGTTATAAGAGCAGTTCACAAAACTGAGAGTCTTTGGGTGGGAGTGATATCCAATGTTGGGTTTCACCAACCTGTCATTTTCCTCCCAGTGTGCTTTAGCAGGTATTTTTCCTTCTCTTTTAAATAGATGAGATGTTACATACCCATTTTTCTCACTCTGATTGTCTTTTCCTCACTCTTTTACTTGTTGTTAGGTGCCATCGAGTTGGTACCGACTCAGAGCAACCCTATGCACAACAGAGCGAAACACTGCCTGATCCTGGGCCAACCTCACGATTGTTGCCATGCGTGAGCCCATTGATGCTGCCACTTTGCCAGTCCATCTCGTTAGGGTCTTCCTCTTTTTCTCTGACCCTCCACCTTTCCAAACATGATATCCTTCTCCAACGACTAGTTCCTCCTGACAATATGTCCAAAGTATGAGAGACGAAGTTTGGCCATCTTGGCCTCCAAGGAGCACTCTGGCTGCACTTCTTCCAACACAGATCTGTTGGTTCTTTTGACAGCCCATGGCATTTTCAATATTCTCCTCCAACACCACACTCAAATGCATCAATTCTATGATCTTCCTTATTCACTGTCCAGCTTTTGCATGCATATGAGATTATTGAAAATACCATGGCTTGGGTCAGGCACACCTTAGTCTTCAAGCTGACATCTCTGCTCTTCAACACTTTAAAAAGGTCTTGTGCAGCAGATTTGCCTAATGCAATATGCTGTTTGATTTCTTGACTGCTGCTTCCGTAAGTCTTGATGGTTGATCTAAGAAGAATGAAGTCCTTGACAACTTCAGTCTTTTCTCTGTTGATAAGAATGTTGTTTATTGGTCCAGTGGTGAAGATTTTTGTTTTCTGTACATTGAGATGCTGTGGTCTTTGATCTTCATCAGTAAGTATTTAAGTCCTTTTCACTTTCAGCAAGCAAGGTTGTATCATCTGCCCATCTTAGGTTGTTCATGAGTCTTCCTCCAATCCTGATACCACGTTTTTCTTCTATAAGCCAGTTTCTCTGATGATTTGCTCAGCATACAGGCTGAATAAGTATGGTGAAAGAATACAACCCTGTCGCATACCTGTCTTAATTTTAAAACATTCAGTGTTCCCATGTTCTGTTTGAACAACTGCCTCTTGGTCTATGTGCAGATTCCTCATGAGCACAATTAAGTGTGTTGGCGTACTCATATGCCGCAATGTTGTCCATAGCGTGTCATCATCTACACAGTCAAAAACCTTTGCTCAAGTGCCGGTAAGCATCTTTCTGGTATTCTCTCTTTTACTATTTGACATGGAAATCATATATGGCTGATATAGTATCTTTACATCTAAATAGTACCTTTCCACCCAAATATCCATTAACACATACATTATTTTTCCTCAGTTGGACCCAAAATATGGTTCAAGAGTGTTCTATTATAGCTAATAAAAATTGTTGCCACTGGTTTCTTTAAAGGAACCACTAGCCAAAGACTATTTTCTCAAGGTCACTTAAGTGTCCTTAGGAAAAGCATTGGAAACAAATGAAAATCCTTTTGTGTTCTGAACTTGCATAAAAACATGATTCTGTCAACCCTGAAACTGCTTTTAAGTGGGAGAACTTCCAAGGTGTAATCATTTTTAAAAGGCTATGCTCTTCAGTAACCAGTTATTTTTTATAGCATCATTACAATGACTTTCCTTCCTAATTCAGCTGGCAGTGAATCTACTCAGTTACTGTTGGCTTAGATTAAGCTTCTTTGGGTCCAGGACTATATTCTGTTTCTTTGAATCTCTCATATTGACTTACTTGGACATGATAGAAGCTTAAGAATGTGTTGGTTCTTATGTAGTTGAGGAGATTTTATGACAGGACAAGTTAGTCCAGCAAAGGCAAGGACAGGGAAGCAAGATTGCATCAGAGGGTTGTGTATTGGTTTTGAAGACAGGCAGATAATAAATGAATCCTGACTCTACTGTGAAACATTAGGCAGGTTTATATAACTGACTCCTGTCCTCTGTAAAATGAAGATGATGATAGTTACTGATTTATTGTGAAGGTTAGAAATGTTAAATCCCAAATCAGCAGCCTGAAAGATAAGCACTTTTTTAAATGGGGAGAGAAAAATAGACCCTGTTATAAGATAGATTTAAGAAGGATATGTTGTTGTTAGGTGCCATCAAGTTGGTACCGATTCATATCAACCCTGTGCACAACAGAATGAAACACTGCTTGGTCCTGGGCCAACCTCACAGTTTTTGCCACACTTAAGCCCATTGATGCTGCCACTCTGCTGTCCATCTCGCTGGGGGGTCCTGCTCTTTTCCTCTGACCAGTATATAAAAAAATTAGTTTGTTGTTGTTAAGTGCTGTCAAGTGGGTTCCTACTCATAAGGACGCTGTGTAGGGTTTCCCAGGAGTGGCTGGTGAGTTTGAACTGCCGACATTGGGGTCGAGTACCTATCCTATGGCACCACACAGGACCTTAGATTACGGTCACTTAAAATTACTTCCAGTAAAATGCTTCACAGTTTACAGGTTTGATTATGTTTTAACTCCTTATGACTTCCCCTTTCTTTGCTAAACTACACATATGTGAACTTATCTAGGGATCCTCCCCTGATGTCTATCTTGCATAACTTTATCAGTTCATCACTGACTTTTCTTGGTCTCTTTTACCTGCCTTAACCCTTTCTTAAAATATATACCAGACAAGGAAGGGCAGCAGAGAATGACTTAGTGCTGATACTTGATAGCACACATCTGACTCAGACCTTTGACTTGCTGCAAGAGGTCAGAGTGTGGTATAAACCCAAATAAGGAAATGCGTAAGTTCATATCAGGGTGGAAACGTTCATCCTGTCTGTCTGCCCTCTGTTGCCTCTTTCATAATAACTTGAGCTCATACCTGCTGTCTCTCTCTCTCTTTTTTTTTATCTTAAGTAGAACTCATGTCATTAAATGAATTGGGTGAAAACAGGAAGTACTTTCATTTTTTGTAACATAGGGCATTAATTTCATAGCTCTTTATATAGTCTGTCACTATATAAAGTTAAGTTAAATACCGAGTTTAATATACTGTTGGGTTTTTGACTGACGGCGGTGGGGGGGGGGGTGGATAAATTCTTGATCTTAGCAATTTTGTTGCCTTTGCCTTAATGTTTCTGGTGAATAACACATGAGAAATAAGATTATTGTAATTTTGACTTACTTGCCTACAAAATAAATTTATTTAAAGTCTTGGAGATACCCTAGATGTACGCATAATAATGTTGTTTATAAGGTGAAATTTACACATAATTTGTCTTAAGGGATTGAAAGGAATATTTACTGCAGAGCATAGTATATTTTCATAGGGTTTTGTAGAAATATTCCACTTGTATAAAGATCCATAAAGGTTACATTGTTTGCCAACGTTTAATATTGGCCCAAATAAAAAATATATGCATTTGAGTTTTATTGACGTAAATATCCTAATCCTTAGGGATATAAGAAATCTGAATCTAGTTGAAGCTAGTGGTTATTTAAAAAAAAAAAAAAATTATTTGTATGTTTTCTTTTTGCTAGCTTAAACAATCATATAAAGTATGTAATAACCGCATCATCTTTTTGAAATTATAATTGCACATGTTTGATATTAAAATTAAGAGCCTTTGAGCTGAATGGTTGACTCAGTGTTTGGGGTAACTAAGTCTTAACCCTGGCAAGATAAGAGAACAGGTATAAGAATCTGTGGAATCTACAAGTGACCTACAGTTTTCCTTTTGAGTAACAGACTTTTTATCAGTTATTTGCTAATTATCAAATAGACAAATTGCAGTTTAATTCCTGACTGAGTGAATTCAATAGAAAGTTAAAGAGAGAAAGGTGTTAAGTAGAAAGTGAAAGATTCTAAAAAATGGTCAATACTACAAACACACACCAAGTATTTACCAAGTACAACAATTTGTTGTTGTTGTTGTTAAGTGCCGTCGAGTCGGTTCCGACCCATAGCGACCCTGTACAGGGTTTCCGAGGGTGTACAACAATAGCTGCAGCAATAAAACAGAGTTTAACCTTAAATGCTCTGTATATTCAAGAATTTAAAGAAATGTTTGTTCTATCCACAGGGACTCATGGTGTTATTCACATTCTGTGCTTATCTTAAATTTAAAAAACAAAACAAACTATTTGTGATAAAGGGTCCTATTATCTTTTTTTTAAATGTTATACTAACTTAATTTTTTATGGTATTTAATGAAAATTTTAGATAGCTTGTCTGTTTGAGGAATTAGGGTGATTTAGAATCATTGACAGGTATTTTTGTTATTGAATCATGGATGTTTTAGTGTGATTCTATAGAATGCAGTATCAGAAATGTGCTTTACTTCCTCAAAGTTGACATTAATTATGATTTTAAATTTATATTGCAGCTAGAACGAGTAAATCTGTCTGCAGCTCAGACACTGAGAGCAGCTTTCATTAAGGTGAGAAGAAAATAATTTATTATAATGATTAAAATGTATGTAATGTGTAAATCTAAATGCTAAGTAATTACCGAATTATTTCCTGGTAGTGGAAAATCATGCTCCAAGGGAGAAAAATGAGACATTCTGCTCCTGTAAAGATTTATAGTCTCCGAAACCCTGTTCAGGGTTGCTATGAGTCGGAGCCGACTCCACGACACATAACAGCAACAGCATGCCTGTTTTTAGTATATTCTGTAAAGGTTAAAACACATCTAAAAGGTGATCTGAGCAAATGCTGTTTGCTTAGCATTCATCTTTTTGTCGCCTGATACATTGAAACTCACTTCCTCAGAAAATAGTGCATTATAAAGATTTGAATTGTTAAAATTTTGTTTGTAAAATTGCAACTCAAAAAGATTGTGTTATAGTGCTTAATTTCTGAACAAAAGTTTAAAAAACATTTTGAACAGAAAAATAAAATAAATCCTCTGTGTTATATTGGATTTGGGGGAACTTTGGGAGAATATACAGTTAAATCACTCAAAATGAACTTTTTTATTGTCTCTAGAGAAGACCTGAGCTGTTCATTCAGTAGCCACTGGCCACATGTTGCTGTTGATCACTTACCATATGGTTATTTGAATTGAAATATGTTCTATGTATGAAGTTTCAAAGACTTAGTGCAAAAAAAAAAAGTAAAATATTTTAAATTGATTACAATGTTGAAATGATAACTTTTTATATATTAAAATTCCTTTTTACTTTTCCTTTTTTAAGGTTATATTTAAGTGCCGTTGAATCAGTTCTGACTCTTATTTACCCTGTATAGGGTTTCTGAGGAGCATCTGGTGAACTTGAATCAAGAACCTGGCAGTTCAAACTGACCTTGCAGTCTAGCGCATTAGTTGACAGTGCCACAACAAATTTTAAATTTTGTTAGAGGTGGCCCGTGATTTGTTACAAAGATGACTGATTATTTCTTTTGGATACCACTACTCTATAGGGTGTTTTAGAGCCCTGGGACCACAAGGTTGATTTGAACCTAAAGGTGATGGTTCAAACCCGATAGCTGCTCCTTTGAAACCTTACACAGGGTCATTGTGAATCAGAACTGACTCGATGGCACTTTTAATAAAAACAGAGGCTATTTTGTTTGTTGGGTGCATTCTTTAGTATGTTGAAGTCTCAAAACTTGAACTTTAATTTTTTTTGTATGTGTGTTCCCATGAATAACTAAAACAGTTTCCTATTTTTCATGTTGTTGTTAAGAGCCATTGAGTCAGTTTTCCGACTCATAGCAACCGTATATGGGGTATCCAAGGAGCAGCTGGTGGGTTTGAACTGCTAACCTTGTGGTTCGCAGTCCAGTGCTGATCTTACATAGCACCACACAAGGAGTTGTTGTTGTTGTTAAGTGCCGTCGAGTCGGTTCCGACCCATAGCGACCCTGTACAGGGTTTCCAAGGAGTAGCAACCCTATATAGTTGTTAAGTGCTGTCGAGTTGTTTTCGACTCATAGCAACCCTGTATAGGGTTCCCGAGGAGCAACTTGTGAATTTGAATCACCAACCTTGTGGTCCTGTGCTTATCTTAGATTAAAGTTATAATTTTTATTTGAGTTGAAGCTACAGATCATTCTAGCTTAATTTCTTTTTTTTTTCCTAGCTTAATTTCTTATTATAACTCATGATTACGTTTTTGATAGCACTCTTATCTGGTGGTACCACTAGACATCTTATTCATTATCTTATCACAAAAATTTGAATTTGTTGAATTAGAAGTATTTTGATATGTTTCAAAACTATGAATTTCAATGTGTGTATACATAGAAATACTGTTGTTTTTGTTATTAAGTGCCGTTGATTTGGTTCCATATCATAGTGATTCTGTTTAGGGTTTCCATGGAATGAATGGTGTGCTTGAACTGTTGACCTTATAGTTCAAACCGACTTTGTAGCCTAGCACATTAACTGACAGCACTACACTAGGACCACCACACTAGCGCCACAAACACTAGTGTCAATGAAATAGCATCCTGCCAAATCATTGTTTAATGAAGAGAAAGAGGCAATGTGATACCCCTTTTTTTCCTTTGAAGGAATCCTGGGTGTGGTGTTATGGTTTAATGCACTGGACTGCAATGTCCGCAGTTTAAGCTCACCAGCCACTCCTTGGAAACCTTTTATGGGTAGGAACCAACTCGACAACACAACAACAACATGGCTTTTGAGTGGTATGTTTGGTCATTGGGTAGGCATGATAGTGACTATCTTAAGTTAGCTCAGTGTCTAAAGTAAAGAAGGAAACATCTATTGCCAACATGCTACCAATATGCAAAAATCAGCTTAGCAGACTTTTTCTGATACTTGAGAACAGAGGAAGTTTTTGCTGTGAATCGTAATAAAGAGTACTTTGTGAGATGAAGTAGATGTTATCCTCATTGACATTCATAAAATAGGTAGTATTTTTCTTGTAAATTCATCTGTATACACTGATGATTTGAGAGACCTATTCAGTTAAAAAGCAAACCGGGTTTAAAGTATGAGTCTGATCGGTGTGATTTGATTCATAGGTAAAATTTTATTGTCCTCAACACTGGTTTTTAATTGAGGATAGTGGAAGTTATTTTGAAGGTAAATGGATTAATTAGTATTACATGCTAAAGTTTTTACTACCATATATTTTATAACTTATAATTTATGTTGGCATTTTAAGTAACATTAAAAGAGGGCATGCATTAAAAAGTCTTATGTTTTTCTATGTTTCAAGTTTTAACTTTCTTAGAAAAACAGTTTTTAGGGCCTCACCAGACCAGAAAATATTTTATATCAATATTTCCAGTTCTTGATCCACAGCAATGGTGATTTTTATCAAGCTTGGCATATCTGTCTTTACTATTTAGAGAAAAACAAAAGTATAAAGTTAGTTTTCAACAAGATAAAATAATACTATTGAATATTAATTGCTGAATTATATCGAGGGGGCTTACAAAGTTTGTACTGTTGTTAAGTGCTGTCAAGTCAACTCAGAATCATAGCAACTCTGTATAGGGTTTCAGAGGTGTGGCTGGTAAGCTAGAACCACCCACCTTGCAATTCAAACCAACTTTGCATTAACCCACAGTGCCACACCAGTACTCCAAAAAGTTTGTATAGAATGGATTAAAAGATTTTTTTCCCTAATCTTTTTTAAGCCCTCTTGTATATATTTTCTCTGATCTCTTGTAGCCCGTTCTTTTTTTCTTTTTTCTTTGTAGCTCATTCTTCTGAGAGACTTTTAACAGGTCATCCTGTCTCCTAGGTTGAGAATCCCTGATCCATAGTAGTGAATGTTAGTTACCTTTGGGGTGTTTTCTCACCTTGCTAAATTCTTCATAAATATTGAGTACCCACAGACTCAAAAGCTGTATTTTGGGGAGAAACCTGGTAGAGTCTATGACTTAAGAGTAGATTCTGACTAGATGAAGATAAAGATTTTTGATACCGTGAGCAAATGTAAATTGCTACAATTTGATGGATTGTAGTTGTTCAAAATTCTAACCAGAATGGAAGATTCGTCAGATCAAGGAGAACATGCTTCTGTTCTCAGAATACTAGATTGATTGTTGTTGTTGTTAGGTGCCATCGACTTGGTACTAACTCAGAGCAACCCTGTACACAGCAGAATAAAACACTGCCTTATCCTGGGCCAACCTCACCACTGTGGTCACGCTTTAGTCCATCGATGCTGCCACCTGCCCAGTCCATTTCGTTGGGGTCTTCATCTTTTTCTCTGATCCTCCTCCACCTTAGCAAACATGGTATCCTTCTCCAGTGACTGGTCCTTCCTGACAATATGTCTGAAATACGAGAGATGAAGTTTGGCCATCTTGGCCTCCAAGGAGCACTCTGGCTGCACTTCTTCCAACACAGATCTGTTGGTTCTATGAGCAGCCTATGGTACTTTCAGTATTCT
>NW_006408561.1:14207706-14220848 GCF_000296735.1 Chrysochloris asiatica | reverse complement strand
CTGTACAGGGTTTCTGAGGCTGTAAATCTTTATGGGAGCAGAAAGCTTCATCTTTCTCCCACAGAACAGCTGGTAGTGTCTAAACTGCTGATCATAAGGTTCGCAGCCCAATTCGTAACCACTACGCTACAGGAAGTACCACGTGAAAATTAATGTATAAGAGGAAGTGAGGTGTGTCATTGTAGGTTAAGGCACTGGACTGCATGGTCGGATTGAACCATAAGGTCAGTGGTTCAAGCTCACCAGCTGATCCTCAGAAACCCTGTGCAGCGTCGCTATGGCTCATAAACAACTAGATGGCACTTACCAACAACAACAGGGTTAATCTGATTCCAGCGTTTGAAAACATGCACAGTGTGCAACAATCACAAACACATCTCATTAATTAGTAATTATGGTTAAGAGTGAAATAAAATAATTTCGAAGTGATGTGTATAATTTTAAAAGGTTGCTACATTGTTAGTACAGAAGTACTTATTTAGTTGTTTGGGCCTAACTACTTGTGAAATACACCCTCATTGTAACCTCTGTGAGACTTCTGTAATTCTCCAGATAAGTAGACATAGTGGGACTTTAGCCCAAATGGGTATTGAAAACTTTCTTTTCAAGTTTCCCTAATTCTTTCTGAATGAATTGCACCTACTCCTCACTTATCAACTGCCTTGTTATCACTGACATTTCACATTTATGACAATAGTAAAAATACCTATTTTGCACATGAACGCTGTATGTCTGGTAGTAATGAATACTAAAGTGCAATGCAGGAGCTTACTGCTTGCTGTGATGGTTATGTGTCAGCGTAACTGGGTGGTTTGCAGTTATGTAATGATGTAGTTATCCTCCATTTTGTGATCTGATGTGGTTGTCCTCCCTTTTTTCCTACACCAATTTTCACATAACTACCTTAAGGAGCTCTGGTACCTTAAGGAACTCTACAGCTGTTCCGCAGGAGAAAGATGAGGCTTTCTGCTTCCGTAAAGATTTACAGCCTCGGAAACCCTGTTCAGGGTTGCTGTGGGTCGGAACCGACTCGACGGCACTTAACAATAACCTGGAGTCCTGGTATGGTGCTGTGGATTAATGCACTGGACTGCAAGGTCGATTTGAACCACAAGGTCAGCCATTCAAGCTCACCAGCTGCTCCTCAGAAACCCTATACAGGGTCTCTGTGAGTCGGAACTGACTCCACGGCACATAACAACAACCTGGTCTGTGGAACCATATGGATATGTGGGAAGTGGGTGTATAGCTAATAAGAAAACTTTTATTTTTTCAACTGGCAGTTTGTGAATACTTAGAGAATGCTTCTCACCCCAAAGTTATGCATTCTGTAGGTAAATGCACTGTCCAAGAAGGAAAAGAAATCACTTTGTTACCACATAGTGGTTTATTTAAATAGTACACTATATGTCAGTTTGTAACAGTTCCTTAAGCTAATACTACTGACATTTAAGTCTAAAGCCATACTTCCCCAACTCTCCTTTTAAAGACAACTTAAAACGAAAAAAAAATATATATATATATATAAATGTATCCATGGAAGCAAAAATCAAAATAGGTTGTAAAAGTAGCAGAATTCAGTGGGACACACTTGATTGTTATTAATCATGTATCAGAATGATTTCCCTGAATAGCATTTGACAGCAGCTAAAATGATTTTGAGATTGAGATAAATGTATGTACTTTCTTTTCCCATATCATTCCACAACCTTTCAATGTTTGCTATAGGAAATCTAATGAGAAACAAGATGTTATAATGGAAAGAGAATTAGTAACAGAATAAAGCTGTATCTGCAGTAATGTCAGAGTGGAATTGAAGACAGAGGTCAAGTATGCTAGATACGTATGGAAGCAAATAGATTACCATCTGATTAAGATCATAAATTGTGTTTCTATTTGCTATTTACTATCAGGGTAGAAAAGAAAGGAAGTTGCCAGCATAATGATTCAAATTGGCAGCCGCCATAAAAGAGACGAACTTTTGCAGTATGATTACAAATAAAAAAGAAAAAAAAATAGTAAAGTGGAACTAAATTACTGGGAAAAGAAAAAAATCTGATAATTAACTTTGAGCAACTCAAAGCTCTTTTTTGCTTAGTCTTGAAATCCTCAAAGGTTTTAGTTCCCGAGTCTAACACAGAACCAATGCAAATTCATTAGTGAAACAAGCTCAAGATGTAGTGAAAGGATTAATGATGTTCTGAAAGCTAGTGAAGGGGATATTCTTGCTACCAAAAAAATGAAGTAGTAAATGGAAACCATTGTGTGAGAAAGTAACTAAGAGGTTAGATACCTTCTTCAGCAAAAGAAATCTTGGGTTTTTTTGTATTTTTTTCCTGACATTCTGCTTGTTTAAATGTAAAACATCTGCAAGGTATTCGAGAGATCAATCATTGCTTGACTCCTAAAAATGTTCCGTGTATTTAAACTGATGAAAAGTGTAATTGATGGATAACCAGAAATATGTGTGATCTTTCTCTCTATGTATGTTTTTAAATTCAAGAGAGTGTAAAGAAGTAGGAAAGGTTAAATACTTTATATTTTAATGAAAAATGGGATGGCTGTAGCAAAAACTTGCTGATGCACAAAATCCAAAAAAATATAAATGAGTGGTATCATGACACATGGTTTACAAGATTTCTACCCTTATCATTGTCAGTCTAACAAGGTCCCAGTGATTTCAAATGCAATTAAATTCTGGTTTTAAATTGCTCCTTTAGTTTCCATATTTCAAAACTAGCTTTCTCCTTTTCATAGGCTGAAAAAGAAAACCCTGGTCTCACGCAGGACATCATTATGAAAATTTTAGAGAAAAAAAGTGTAGAAGTCAACTTCACAGAGTCCCTTCTTCGTATGGCAGCTGATGATGTAGAAGGTATCAGACATCTTAAAATTGTTGAAAAGTACTCTTCTCTGATTCATTGTTTGACAAAAGGATGATTCTTCCTTCTCTGCTATCCTCCTCTTCTTCCCTTCACTCTTTCTTCCTTTTTTTATGGAATGGGGAAAAACAATCTATATAAAATAGAAATACAATTTTTGATTCGTATCTTACATTATTACTTGATGTTTTTGTTTATGCTTCCTGCTTTATTTTTTTACCCCTATTAATAAGGAGCTCTGGTAGGGTAGTAGTTACGAATCGGGCTGCGAACCTTAAGGTCAGCGGTTCGAAACTACCAGCTGCTCCGCGGGAGAAAGAGCAGGCTTTCTACTCCCGTAAAGATTTACACCCTAGGAAACCCTGTACAGGGTCGCCATGGGTCGGAACCGACTCAACAGCACTTAACACACACATTAATAAGATGCTTGAAGAGGTCTAGTGTCACTGAAAGGTAAACTCTGAAATGGTGAATTTGTTTTGTGTTGATGTTAAGCAAACCTCAGTTTAAAATAGAAGATTTTTGTTTAGTTTATTTACTTTAGAAAAGCATAGTACTTTTTCAAGCACAGTTTTGGGGAAGCAATAGACAATCCTTTTCACATTTTGTTGCAATTTTCTAAAAATTTCAAGTAAGTTTAGTAGCTATTGTTACATAAATTTTAGGAAAGTATAACTGTAATTTTCCTTATTAAGACCAGGGAAAAGTAGATACTGATTCGAAAAACGTCAATATTTATAAGAAGCCCTTTATTGCTAATCTAGACTTGAGCATCTGCAGTCTGTTAGACTAGGATATATTGGTGAATTGGTGAGTTAATAATGCTTCCAAGTGGACTTAAGGTATTTCTGACAGTGAACTTATTTTGCCTCTGCTTGGCTTGGTCCAGTTAAAGATTGAACCTTCTTTCCAAAGTTGTTGTTCTATGATTCCAGCCCTTATGTTGGATTTGTGATAGTGTTTTTGTTTAAATGAGGTATCAAGAATGTGCTGAAGATTCCAGTTGGTTGAATTTGAGTCATTGTATGATCAATATACAGCTGCTATATTATTAAACTCCTCTTTCCCTTTAGTAGTTACTATCTTTATATTCATTATACTATCGATTCAGTTAAGGGATCCTTATAAAATGTAGCCTCGGAGGACTGTTGAGTTTGGTTAAGTGGACTCCTGCCCTTTTTTTAAAGTAGGCATTCTGTGTACCCAACTGTAGAAATGTTTGGTGTTTTATTTTTTGCTATTCTACTATGATGAAGTCCTAACATTATTTATGAACTCAGTTGAACTTCACAAATTCTGCCTTGCAGTATTGTCTTTCCTGTCTGTCCTTTCTTTTCTTTTCCCTCATTCTGTGGCTAACATTGAGAATTTTTAGACTTGAATTTGACAGTAAGATGTATGATGTTTTTATTATGTACTTCTTTTATCAGAGTATATGATTGAACGACCAGAACCAGAATTCCAGGATCTAAATGAAAAGGCACGAGCACTTAAACAAATCCTCAGTAAGATTCCAGATGAGATCAATGACAGAGTGCGGTTTTTACAGACAATCAAGTAAGTTTTTTTTAAACTTTGGTTTCTTAAAACGTTTTCAAAGGAGCCACATATTCTGGATGTTTTTATTGTGTTTAAAATTAATATTAAGCTTATTTGAAAATTTAAATATAGTTGATTCTTGAACAGCATGGTGGAGGTTGGTGGTGGTTGGTGATGGTGTGCCATGGAGTAGGTTCCGATTCATGGTGACACTGCATAGGGTTTCCAAGGGTTTAAATCTTTATGGGAGCAGAATGCCTCATCTTTCTCCCAAGGAACTGCTGCCCTTGAGATTAACAGCCTAACTCATAGCCACTATGCTACCATAGTTCCTTAAGGAGGGGGGTAAGAGCAGTCAAAAATCCACATGTAATTAACAGTTTGACCCTTAAACAAAACAACCAACACAGGTTTGAACTGCAGGAGCCCACATGAACTAGTGACTACTCATGCATCATTAGCGTGCCATGGTATTTTAAGCAGATACTTGCAACACTTGAGCTCACTGCACTAGCAGCAAGAAAAAAAAATCTCCATGTATGTGGGCCCATGCATTGCAAACCCATGTTGTTCAAGGGTCATCTGTAGTACATTTTTAGTATTAACGTCTAAGTTGTGGCATTTGGCTCCAGGATAATAACATCACCAAATGAATGAAATATATATAAACCAGAATATAGTTTATGCATTATATAAGTAAAGATAGAAAACTAAAATTGTTTTTATTTCAAAAAGGCAAAAGTCACTATGGTACGTAATGCACTGAAAGTGTGAATGGCATTTATTGTAATGACCAAATTGTAAACCACAGATGATTGTTTGGGGGAAACAGGTTAAATAAGAGTGAGCATATGCGTGGTGCCAGGAGGTCAGCTGGTGAGGAGCAGCCAGAAGGGTCATTCTAGAGCAGTGGTTCTCAAACCAGGGTTACTCTCCTGTAGGATACAGTCAGGTGTGAGAGGATTGACAGAGCCAGGGGAAAATATCAAACTAAATTAGGTGTATGATCTTAAACTCAAGAATCTGACATGCTTTCCAGCATCAGTGAGTAGAAAACAAAACTGAAAATAATCATAATGGCACTAATAATGCAACCTTGTGGTGTAATCTTATGTAGAAATTGCTAATTAGGAAAGATTTAGCTTGTGTCTTTTTCTGGAAGAAATTGTATCATAAGGTGTCTCTAAAGTACCTAAGGATGTACATGTGGAATAAATGTTTTTGTTAAGTGCCATCGAATTGGTACCAACTCACAGTGACCCTTCATAGGGTTTCTGAGGAGCAGCTGGGGTCTGAACCACCGACCTTGTGGTTTATAGTACAGTGTTTATCCTATGGCACCATACTAGGAGTCACTCCAGGAATAAATACTAGTCTCCTAGAAATAATGTTCTTTGTAATTCACATCAAAAAAATGTTATTTAGTTCATTTGGACACCTATTTTAAGTGGTATATAGGAGGAGAAATATATCCCAGTTTAGAAAGTAATTGTCATAGGTCCAACCCGGCTACCAAGGAGTAAGAAAAAGACACCTGAAAAGCCAACAAATGTATCTCACAGGAGTTTTCTATTTTCCCTTCTTAGGAAAACTTCAACTTCCTTTAACTATTTTTAATATATGAATGGAGGAAAACAGTCTACTATTTTTGCATTTTTATCTTTAGTATTATTAAAGTTAACTTGGTTTCCAAAAGAGTATAAATTGTCAGTGATCTCAAACTTAGCTGTTTAAACAACTTATTTCTAGTTTTCAAATAATTAGTTTTAATTTGCTTTGATGACGCATAAAATAATGACACTAATCATTCGTCTTGGAGCACAGCCTCTCATCTGGGTTCAATAATCCGTTGTTCCTGGCTGCACAGTATGCAGACACCATACTCACAATTATGGGCTTTATTAGGGAAGTTAATAGATTGTAAATTCAGTGTTAGAAATTGTTCATGACACAGTTTCTCCAGGCAAGACAGCTTCTCCTCAGCCATGCTCACAGGCAGGCCACCTTTGTGCCTAGACAATGATAAATGCACATAGGACATACCTCTTCACCTTAAGCCTCAACCCAAAGGCACCTGACTCTAGCTCCATGGGTCACCAAATTTAACTCCCCCCTATTATACAAGCAAACCCCCTGCCCAAAGTCCGTCAACTTTCCTTGTTCCATTGGGCTGGAAAGCCCACCATTCTGTTGTGGTCTGTTTTGGGGTTCTGCTACTGCTGTTCCTCTGCCATTCCTCCAGTATCACAACGTTTCTGTCCGGGGATAGAGCTGTTCAATGTGCAGGGATCTTGTAGTCCAAAGGATGTGCTCCACTCCTCACTCTTCTTTGATGGTGGTATGATTCCCCCTACTTCTGAGATGGCTCATTTTAAACCCGTATTGATATTGAAGTTCCTACAATTACAATTACTCTCTTAATAATCCACAACTGAATCATGTCATCCTTTCAGTATCTTCCTCCACCTTCTCTTACTCATACCCAGAGGAAAAGAGTCATTTGGTGGGAGCTACAAAGACAGACTAGAAGAGACATTAAATAATTCACTACACCACAAATAATCATGTATTTGTTAAACATGCTACATTCCTATGAAGAGTTAACATTTAAAAGAATGTTTTCAGTAAATTTTGCTTTAGATCATTGAAATTAAGGTTTATGGAATTAATATTATAGTTTATGGAATTAACTATAATAAAGTTTATGGAATTAATAGTAATAGTACACTTATATAGAACTTACTATTTGTTAAGCACTATTTTAAGCACTTTATATATATTAATGTATTTCATCCTCACGATAACCCTAACAGATGGGGAAATTCAGGCACAGGTAACTTTCCCTACATCATGGACCTAATTTGAAAACAGGTAGATGTGGGATTTGAATACAAGCAGTCTGACTTCAGAGTGGTCTTCCTAGTCATCGTCACAATGTTTGTTGATTTAATATGGTGGGATCAGTGGGAATTTTTTTTTTTCTGTCATTTGAAGGAAATGTGATAAAGGACATCTTGTATAGAAATACTAGTATGTAAACAAGACAGCAGAGTTGTGGTTAAGACGAGGGTAGGATTGGTACCACTGGAGCCTTCTGCATACTTTGTTCCCTTTTCCTTGGGGATCTCTGCTAAAATCTCTGCGACTCTAAGGAGACAGTTTAGAAACTATTTCACTATAACCACATATAAGTGGGCTTCAAGAAATTTGAGAGAAAAGGAGTTTAAAATGATAATGGAATTTTTCCATGAATTTTTTGAAGCCCCTTCATATTAGTCATAAAGAAGTTGAGATGAAGAGCCTAAGTCTTATCCACAGTCACTGACAGAGCTGAATTAGGGTCTTGTCTCTCACTTAGAAGGGAAGTAGTAGTATTACCTTCCTGTTTGCTAGAATTTATGAAGCACAACTGAAGAATAACTTAGCGACAAAAAAAGTTTTTAAATATTTTAATTTGAGGGTTTATTTGTCATGGGAAGTTTATTGATATGTGCAGTACTTTTGAAAATAAAATTCAACCTTGTCTAAATTATCATAATTGCTTGTTTTGCTGTCAGGTTGGTTCTGATTCACAGTTGATTTTAGGAGTTGTTGGTGGATTTTAACTGCCAACCTGTGGTTAGCAGTCCAGAACTTATCCTGCAGCACCACACCAGGACTCTAGCATAAATTATTTGTATATAACTTTTTAGGATGTAATTATTTGTATTATTGTAGTTACATACTGATAAATTTTTATTTACCTTGTTGTTACTGTTAGTTTGTGTGAGTTTGTATTACTGAAGATAAGGATACTGTTTGTGAGAATGAGAAGTAGTGATGTACATAGAGTGCCTGGCATAGGACTAGCATAGGAGGCAAATTCAAATTCCTACTACACGTACTGACCATGCATGTGAAATAAGGTAGTTTTTTTTGTTTTTTTTTTTCTTTCCTCTCTCTCTTCTCTCTGTGGAGTTGATTAGGCAAGATGATCCAGCAAACAAATAAGTTAAATGTTCCTTTGATTAAGCAATGTTTCTATTTGATTACATTTGTGCTTATGCAAATATTTTATCAATTAACTCATAGGTGTTGTTTGTTTTAAGTCTGATATTTTCCAGTTAATGGATGACTTAGTAGGGACTCATGATTCAATATACCAGAAAGCTATGTATGCATTTATCCTTTTACTCTCTGTAATCTGCATTTGTGTATTCTTAGGCTAAAATTTGCTAAAACTTGTCTCAGGTCAGGAGTTTCCATAATAGCTTCAGAATAGTTTTTCCAGAAATATGCAGTCTACACTACACTAAACGTACAGCGCAAGAATTTTCTTCCTTAAAGTGTTTGTAAGGAGTCCTGGTATGGTGCTATAGGATAAACCCTGGATGGCTAACTTCAAAGTGAGAAGTTCATACCCACCAGGCACTCCTGAGAAAACCCTGCATTGGGTTGCTGTGAATCAGAACTGACTAAGTGACACTTAACAACAACAACAAAAGTGTTTTTAAAAAACATATTTCCATATAGATTTCGGTGGCATGATTAGAAGCTGTTCCATGAAAATTGTTTGTTAGGTATTTGCCTTTCATCTGATGCTTGTTGTGCTTCTTCTTTTCAGTGTATCTGTCTCCCATGTGTTGCCCCACCAAATAGCTGCAAATTGCTAAATGCCTTCCCACTAAAACCACACTTTTCTGTCCTTTATCACAGAACCCATCAACGCCAGACCGTGCGGTTATACTATAGATATTATACCAGATTTTCCAGTTGTTCTTTGCCTGCTTAATTGTCTGAAGTATTCTTTTTTTTTGGTATTTTTCTCTGGTAGGAAATAAGCTCTCAGGTAACTACTAATATACTTTAGCTTTTCTTCTGCAAACCTTGCTACTATAAATAAATGCTATTCTATGTACATAGCTGATGATGTATACATTATTACAGGTTGTTTTTACAGAAAAATTTGCAACCTGTGGAATTCTTCCTTTAACATTTGTCTCATCGTGTTGACTAGTCCTGAAAGCACATTTTCACCATCCCTTTTTATAGCAGAATAATAAAGTATATTGCAAAATGAGACTGTATATAAACAGCTAATTGCCTGATAACTGAATTTGTTCCATTAGATTCCTTTTTAAATAGCCTTCATTGTGGGTTTAGAAGAACCTAGAATAGTAAGGGATTTGATTATTTTTGTTGAAATTGTAGTGTTTTTCTCAGCTGTTCATTCCAATGACATCATTTTTTTTAAAAAACAGTGGTGATTTATGCCCACCATGGCAATACAACATTTTTGAAATCATAATTGAAAGGAACATTTATAACTGAAAACTTTCTCTACTAAACCTAGAAACAAAAAAGGAATGATTTTTATGTAATACTTATTGTTCATTTTTATGTAAATTTTATTGTCCTATTTAAATAATTTCAAGCTTCATCCTAATGCCATTGTGATTTGTTTTTGTTTTTTAAAATAACACTTGGGTTTAAAATTTTTATTTTGTTTTTAAAATTATATATAGCAAAATGTGCATACCCCAATTCAACTTTTTCCACATGTATAGTTCATTGACATTGATTACATTCTTGAACTTTTGCAGCCATTCTCAACATCCTTTTGAGTTCTTCCCAATTAATGTAAACTGCTTCCTAAGATTCCTATCTTAATCTTTCAAATTGCTGTTGTCACTTTGATTTCATGTATGTAGTTCTTCAAGAACAGAAGGCTCAAAGCAGACATTTTTTTTTTACTAGTTTTACTACCAATGTTTGACATGCAGTAGCTGGCAAGTATATATTCATTGAAATTTGAATATAGCTGTTTTTATTATTTCAATGTAGGCTAAAATGCTTTTTTATGTATCACAATCCTTCTATCTGTAATTCTGTATGTTTATTTACTGGACAATTTGCTGTGAAACACATGCACAAATCTGGAAACTGAATGCTCTCTTATTCTTAACATCACAGCTGAGATGTTTGAGGTATGAAATAACTGAAATCTGGCATTTTTGGTAATATCAGTAGTAAAGGTTGTGCTTGTGATGGCTTGCGTCATTATACTTGTATTATATTTGAACAGCAATTGTTTGTAGTGATTAACAGCTAAGAGAAATGAAAGGAGGAGACTTGCCTTAAATGTGAAAGTACTTGAGAATACAGAATTACATAAAGTTCAGTTTAACAGGAAAGGAAAATTTGCTGTGAAGTTAGAATGTGTCAGTTGAAAAGGGCATAGATACAAAAGACAAACACTGTTGAATAGGAAGAAGGGTCTATCAAATGAGAATTAAAGATTTCTTCTCTTTCTTTGGCAGGGAAATGGAGTGTTGATGCATATAGTCAAAGAATGATTGCTGGAAGGGTTAAGGTAGAAGAATATTCTGATACTGTCTCTCCCAGCAATTTAAGTATATTTTCCAAACAAAATAGTTATAGGTAAAGATTTGAAAGAAAAAGATAGAGGAAAGTATAAGAGAGGAGAGCTGTTTCTATGGAGAAAATATTTATTGTAAACCTCACAGCTAAAATGTGAAGTGTATAAATAAATTAAGTACGTAAATGAATTACAATAGCAAAATTTCATAGACTTGTTCATGAAATGTGAAAACAAGAAAATATAGCAGTTTAATTTCAGCTCTTCTAGAAAAAGGAAAAGCTAAAACCATATAAAACAGGAAGATAGAGGTATTTTGTTATAAATTTGAAAACATTATACTAAGATGTTTCTGATTTGGGAAAATTGGTATTACTTGGCAGTGTTTGATCAGCAGTGCAGAAAAGTCAAGATCACAGAAGGGTGCAAACCGAAACCCCCACTCATACCAGCTAGCCAAGTGTTTTTCCTTGGCATAGTATATATACAATAACTAGTTGTTGTTGCTGCTGTTGTTGATATTAAGTACTGTTGAGTCAGTCCCAACTCATAGCAACCCCACATAGGGTTTCCAAGCTGTATCTTTGCAGACGTGGAAAGCCTCATCTTTCTCCTGTGAAGCAGCTGGTAGATTCAAAATACCAACCTTCTGGTTCGCAGTACAGTGCTTATCCTACAGAACTATTGTGCTCCCATGGTAGTTCGTAGTGCATGTATGTTATTAATCTTAAATATGTACACTTTAAAATGTAACTGATTTTGAAAAAAAAAAAATACTTTTGGTTTTTGTTTTGTTTTGTTATTTCTTTTTCCAACAGGGATATAGCTAGTGCAATAAAAGAACTTCTTGATACAGTGAATAATGTCTTCAAGAAATATCAATACCAGAATCGCAGGGTAAGTTTTGCAGAAATCTTGCTGATTGCCAATCTATGTGTTGGTTTGCACCTTGTTGTTTAATTGAATTAAATAAGAACATTTGATCATTGGAAATTGTTTTGTACTATTAACCTTTGGGTTTATAACTTGAATTCAGTATGCTTTTTATTATATATTTTTAAGTAAATACTTATAACAATGCTTATCTATAATATAAAGTCCATTCTAATTTCTTTGTAATCTCCTGTGTTTGACTTTGACTTTTTTGTTATTTTATGTAGTATTATTTTATAACTATTTTTTAAATTTGTGTTAGGCACTTGAACACCAAAAGAAAGAATTTGTAAAGTACTCCAAAAGTTTCAGTGATACTCTGAAAACCTATTTTAAAGATGGCAAGTAAGTATTGTCATTTATCATGCTTTTCTTTTAAAAAGGAGATAACTGTGATTTTATGATATTAAAACCATGTAAATAAATTATGTTGTTGGAGTCCCTGGATAGTGCAGATGGTTAAACTTCTGTTAACCAAAAGGTACCTCAGAAGAAAGGCCTGGTAATCTACTTCCAAAAAAAAATCAGTCATTGAAAACCTGTTGATGATCAGGGCTACAATAGATGGATCCTGACAGAATAGGAGAAAAATGCGGACAAGAACCTCAAAATTATTTTAAGAAATACAAAACGTATTGGACTAGTTAGGACAGGTGCACTCTGTGAAACTATTGCCATGAGTTACTGTTTAAACCTTAAACTGAAGCTAGCCCCTGAAGTCATCTTTTAGCTAAATAACAGATTGGCTCACAAGGTAACAAATGCCACCCTGAGTACTGTGCTTCTTTAAAAAAAATCCACTATATGGCACCTAACTGTCAGTAATTACATGAAAACAAAGATGAAAAGGTAAGGGGGCAGAACAACCAGAATGGCAGTAATATTGAGCATATTCACACATTGTGAAAAATGAAAACAAAATCATTAAACTGTTTCTGTAGCAACTTGAATGGGAACTTAAACTCCTGTGTAAAAGCTTCACCAAAAACACAGTAAGGTATTATTTAGAATACATGTATGTAGTAATTTTACAGTTTAAAAAATTGACAGAGTACTATTCTTCTCTGATACTCTAACATTCATGAAGTTGCTGTGAGTAGGACTTGACTTGTTAGCAACTGGTTATTATATTATGAATACTCAAGGAAACTAGTACCTAAGGTGGTGGTTGTTAAGTGCTGTTGAATCAGTTCTGACCCATAGTGACCCTATATAGGGTTTCTGAGGAGAAGCTGGTGAGGTTGAACTGCCGACCTTGCAATTCAAACAACTTTGTAGTCTGGCACATTAACCCACAGTGCCACACCGGGATTCCAAGGTGGTGGTGGTGGTGGTTACGTGCCATGGAGTCTGTTCCGACCCATAGCGACCCTGTACAGGGTTTCCGAGGCTGTAAATCTATACGGGAGCAGAAAGCCTCATCTTTCTCC
>NW_006408561.1:14196503-14206526 GCF_000296735.1 Chrysochloris asiatica | reverse complement strand
TAATCCTTATGAAAGCAGATTGTCTCATCTTTTTCATGTATAGCTGCTGATGGACTAGGACCACTGACTTTTCATTTAGCTGTCGAGTGCTTGAAACTGCACCATCAGGGGGCCTGGCTAGAAGGAAAGACAAGATAGGAAACTTTGCAATTAGAGAGGATCATGCTTTTTATATGTGTTTTTATATAACTGTACATAAGTACATTTGGGAGTCCTGGTGGTGTGGTGTTGTGTGTTAATGCGCCAGACTGCAAAGCTGTTTGAACTGCAAGGTCGGTGGTTCAAACTCACCAGCTGCTCCTCGGAAACCCTATACAGGGTCACTATGGGTTGGGATCTACTTGACAGCACTTAACAACAACAAGTACATTTGAGAGGACTTCAAAAACTTCGTGAAAAAATTCTGTTCTTTTAATTCCATTTTTCCATGAATTTTTGAAATCCCCTCATACCGTATATAAGCTAATAAAGTGACCTTGCCTTCTATAACATCGTACCATATGAGGGATTTCATATACCTCAAATAGAATGGTAAGAATTTTGCAAACAAGTTCATGTCCTCATAGTGCTTAAAGTCAGAAGAATAATCTATTAGATAATGGTTCTTCTATCCATAATTGTTAGGGCATCAAACATCCTGTTCTGTCATTGATGGTTTAACATCCTTAACCTGCCTGCGTTTCATATCAGTACAGTATTAATGTAAACATTTCATAGTGATAGAATTTTGTTTTAATTTCTAACAGTATAAACTGGTTGAGAGATTTATATTTATATTTTTATGAACTAAAGATTTGATCTGCATTTTATTAACTGTTTTGTGGTATTGTTCCATACTACTATTTTAGTATGTTGTTAAGGGGAAATGTTCCTTGAAGACTTATTTTTAATAAGTTTGCAGGTATGTTCTGAAAATAAACTTTCCATCAGTTTTTCCTAGGTCTCCTATGCTAAGTCCAACTAGTCAAAAACACATTAAAAGAATCATTTACATAATGGCATCATTATTTAATTTAGAATTAGGAGTTCTGGTGTGGCTCCTAATAGTCCTGGATAAGCACTGGACCACAAGGTTGGTTTGAACTACAAGGCTGGTGGTTCAAACTCACCAGCTGCTCTTCAGAAACCCGATACGGGATTTTTATGAGTCTGGACTGACTTGATGACACTTAACAGCAACAGATAATAGAATTAGCATATTAAGAGTTAGAAAATCAATTAGAGCATACTTTTTATTAATCTGAAGTTATTTACCTCTGTATGTATGTATTTACCCCTTTGCCCCCAACTACTTTTTCTCCATTCAGCAGCAGCTTGAAATGGCTCTTTATTTGTAAAGGAATAATGTTCATTCCTTTACCCTGGAAAGTATTAATAGAGTCTGATCTTTAAACCATATTTCTCTTTGAGCATTTTATTGTGGTCTGGGTAGAAGTGTACAGAGCAGATTAGTTTCCCATTCAACAGTGTATATACATTTTGCTTTGTGACATTAATTATACGCCCTTAATGCCATCTTTCAAGAGCAGAATGAATTTGTATTGATTCAAGTAATTCTTCCTGGTTCCTGCTTACAGAAACTTGTCATAGAAGAAGAAGCAAGTTTTAGTTGTGTTACTATATGAAATTGATGATAAGGCTGCACACTGGAACTCGGTATCATCTCTGTGCTCCAGTCCCATAAATGGGCCTTTAGAAGAATATGGTAGATTACAAAGCCATTATTAAAACATTTTTATGTACAAGGGGACTTTAAAGGGTTTATGGGAAGATTCCATTATCTTTTAATTCCATTTTTTCCACCAAATTCTTTGAAGCCTGTATAGTGGTTACACGTCAGCCTGCTAACCTCAAGGTCAGCAATTTGAAACTACCAGCTGTTCCCATGGGAGAAAGGTGAAGCTTTCTGCTCCCATAAAGATTTACAGCCTCGGAAACCCTATACAGGGTCACTGTGTGTCGGAACTGACTCCACGGCTCACCACCACCAGTGTCAGTTCCAGAAATTGAAAGCCACATGCTTATTTTGTTTTGTTGTTGGTAGTGCCATCAAGTTGATTCTGACACATAGCAACTCAGTATAGGATTGCCAAGGAGTGGCTGGTGAGTTTGAACTACCAACTCTGAAGTTCAAACCATACCTTATGGTCGAGTGCTTATCCTGTAGCACCACACCAAGACCCTCATCATTTTTTTGGATAAAGTCTGGGATGAATATGAGTAAAGCTTGTTTTTTCCTGTGTGTTCATCATGCCCTTTGACCTTCAAATTTTCAGAGTTTAATACTTAGCAGATTTTATTTTGGTAACATTTGTAAAACACAGTTGGAGACCACATCTGAATTATTCTCTTCGGCCAATCATTTGTTCCACTTACAAATGAACTCTGGTTGTTGAGGTGCCACCTATCGTTAAAAGCCCTCCAACACCCTATTGCCAAGCAGAACCACCAGGGAGCAGTATAATTACTGCCCTAGATATTCTCAAATGGTGCAGGGCCACTAAATCCTAAACTGGAATAAAACCTAAGAAATTCAGTGCTAACGTGTCATTTTGTTCTTTTTAAAGTCATCATAATAAATTGATTGCATCCTTTATATTAACAGATGATGTTAAGTATTAATATTTTAAAGGGGTGATTTTTTTTGTATGCGAAATTAATGCTTTTTTTGTTTTTAACAGGGCAATAAATGTGTTCATAAGTGCCAACCGACTAATTCATCAAACCAACTTGATACTTCAGACTTTCAAAACTGTGGCCTGAAAGTTGTATATGTTAAGAGATTTACTTCTCAATGGCAGTATTGAACTGCCTTTATCTGTAAATTTTAAAGTTTGACTGTATAAATTATCAGTCCCTCCTGAAGGGACCTAATCCAGGATGTTGAATGGGATTATTGCCATCTTACACCATATTTTTGTAAAATGTAGCTTAATCATAATCTCACACTGAAGATTTTGCATCACTTTTGCTATTATCATTCTTTTAAGAATTATAAGCCAAAAGAATTTACGCCTTAATGTGTCATTATATAACATTCCTTAAAAGAATTGTAAATATCGGTGTTTGTTTCTGACATTTTAACTTGAAAGCGATATGCTGCAAGATAATGTATTTAACAATATTTGGTGGCAAATATTCAATAAATAGTTTACATCTGTTAAACATTTCTTTACTTGAAACAATGCGTGCACGTGTGTGAGTGTGATCAAAAGGTAAGAAAAAATGGTGTAATGTCTAAAGAACTTCTACTCACTTATTAGCAGTTTATCAGATATTAAAGCAACAAGAATTTCTTCTAGTTTTTGTCATTCATCACTTTAGGTAAAAAGTAGTCAGTGGAAATATTTGAATTACTTACTACATATGAGTCCTGTTATGGCGCTGTAGGATAAGCGCACGACTGCAAGGTTAACAGTTCAAACTCACCAGATGCTCCTTGGAAACCCTGTACCAGGGTTGCTATGGGTCAGAACCAACTCAGCGGCATTTAACAACAACAAAATTACATTTGAGGTACTAGATATTTTCCCTGCATTATATCCAGTTTGTTTTAAGAGACTTGTGAGAAAGAGAAGGCAGTTTTATGGTGTCTTCATACTGTAATGCCACTTTTTGACAGTGCGTATTTGAGTGAAGACATTAAGTCTTTCTGGTATGCTTGGCGTGTTGTGGTTAAGTGTTGTCGAGTTGGTTTCAACTCATAGCAACCCTGTATAGGGTTTCCGAAGAGCAGCTGATGAATTTGAACCACTGACCTTGAGGTCAAGTACTTACCCTGCCGTACACCATAAGGGCTGGGCACATATATTGCCAAAAAAAGAGCCACAGTTAGTAGTTACTTGAAGCTTTAACAAGGATAGTTGGTTTGAAATTGTTATAAGTGTTATTATGTGGTTGTGAAGTGCCATCAAGTTGGTTCAGACTCAGGGGTTCTAAGGAGCGGCTAGTGAGCTTAAACCACCAACCTTGTGGTTCAAACTGACCTTGCAGTCCAGCACATTAACCCACAGCACCACACCAAGACTTGTGTACAGTTTTGTTTCGTCATGCAGAAGTTTTAAGGCGCGTATATGTCAACTATTCATGTTGTGATTTCATTTTTCAAATAGAAAACAAAGGAAAAAATTAGAATAAGATCATTTTTATAAGGATTTTAAATGTTAATTTCTGTTGGCAATATGATTTTTTAAATTGTAGTAAGATTTATTTTTAAAACATTTTTCTCCATTTATAAAGATTTTTAAAGCATTAGCTCTCATTAGCAATTCAGAAGTATTCATCTTGTTAAATATCAATAGGGAATATTTGGAAAGAAACAAACCCGATAACTTAACTGAGATCTCATTATGGATGCTTTACTGGCTTGGTGTTTTTTTTTTTAAGCAAAATAGAATTGGTAGTTTTTACTATTTGGGACATAAAGTGTCATTCACCTTTGGAAATGGATGGATGGATGGTCATTTGAAAATAAGACAATGAAAATGGAATCACCAGTTTCTCCAAGGAACCCTGGAGAATAATAGACACCAACTTATGGTTGTTAGGTGTGTTCGTAACTACTGGGGTGTCTTGCTTCCAGGCCTGCTCAGCTTATAACATACATGTATTTGCATATGCACAAATATGCATGTACACAAATAATTAGATGTGTTCATATATGTATGGAGTCCTGGTGTGGTTCAGTGGGTTAATGTGCCAGGCTGCAAAGCCATTTGAATTGCAAGGATGGTGGTTCAAGCTTACCAGCTGCTCCTTGGAAATCCTATACGGGGTCGCTATGGGTTGGAACTGACTTGACAGCACTTAACATACATACATATATATATGTATAATTTTTAAAATTGTATGCTTAATTTTTAAAATTGTATGCTCATACCAGTACCTCCAAAAGATTCATGTCTTTACTCATTGTATTTTCATGTCTTTGCCTGAGAATTTTGACTTTTAAAAAAATCAGCTCATTTATTCACATGCACAATCTTATAATAGTTTTAGATTGCTTTGTCCATATCACTTGAAAAAAAGAAAAACATTAAAACAAGTTTAAGATTTGTTTGCAATTTTCTACCTGCCTAAAACTAAGGGCATATAGCTACAGTCTGCATTTATAAACTTGGATTCTTATTTCTTCACTGTGATTATATTATTTGTTTAAAATGTAGTTTTCAGTGTGCTTTTAGTTTTAAGATTCTCTTCCTTCTACCTATGTTTATTGATTTTTAATTATATACATATATCAGCGTAGTGGTTACGAATCAGGATGCGAACCTTAAGACCCGCAGTTCGAAACTACCGGCCGCTCCACCGGAGAAAGATGAGGCGTTCTGCTCCCATAAAGATTTGTAGCCTCAGAAACCCTGTACAGGGTCCTAACCGACTTGACAGCACTTAACAACAACAACAACAAATAGAGAATATGTTTCCAAAAGTCAAAACTACCTTCAGAGTAGTGAAGATAGCTCCCTCTCATATACCTTCTGCCCTCTTACCCACCCCTTGTAGGTATCCATCTTCATATGTATTTTCCTATTGTTAAGCAATAACGCATAAATCTTGCTTTCTTGCTCCCTCTTCTTTCTTAACAAAAGGTAGTTTGACAGATGTCTTGGGATGCAGACAACTTTTAGTGCTAAAATTGGGACAGTTGGGCAAACCAAATTGGCTGGTCATCCTTAATGACATTCTTCAAAAAACACGTTTTAAAAAAAATATTGATGTTTACTTTTTATACCATAAAATTGACATGTATGTCCTTTTAAAAATATATATATAATTTACATACTAAAAATTTATCCATTTTAAGGGTACAGTTTAAGTTTTAATAAAAGTGGCCACAGTCTAAGTTTTAAAACGTTGCTATCAGTCCAATAAGATCTCATGTGCCAGTTGAAGTTCATTCTTGTTCCATTCTCACCCACCGCACTCAACAACTGCTTTACTTTCTATTGGCATCAGTGATTTGCCTTTTCTAGACATAAAAACAAATGTACATGATATGTGATTTTTAAGTCTGGTTTCTTTTACTAAATATAATGGCTTTTAATTTCATCAATGCATATCATGTATTAGGATTTCTGTCAGTATTCTTGTTGCTGGATAGTGTTTCATTATGAGTATACCAGATTTTCTTTGTTCATTCAACAGTTGATGCACATCTAGGTTAATCAAGCTTTGTTTGCTATAATGTTAATGCTGCTGTGAACATTCTCAGGTTTGAAATGGTATCTCATTTTTTTTTTTTTTTTTGAAAAAAAAGTTTTAGTTTGCATTCCCTTAATGACTTACATTGTTGAATATTTTCGAGTGCTTTTAAACTATCTCATATACGTGCCCTTAGGCGCACTTTGCCTGTCTTAACATCTCCAGAAAAAAACCTCAGTTGTGACCTTTATGTAACTTCAGAGAGCTGGTTCTCATATTTCTAAAGTCAAACCAAATCCATTGTGATTGAATGAATGAAGACTCATAGTAACCCTAGAGGGCAGAGTAGATCTTTGGTTAACAGCCAAGCACTTGGGAGGGTACTTTAGGGTATTCAGTCAATTTACTATGGTTAGACTTTAAAGTAGTTTTAAGTATATTGTCTACAAAGAATGACCTGACCTATTTTTTAAAAATATTTTGTTTAAGGTGATCTGAAGTGTAGATTTCTGGAAGTGTGATTACAAACCAAAGGATGTATGCGTATGTAGCTTTGTTAAAT
Source organism: Chrysochloris asiatica (assembly GCF_000296735.1). Classification (NCBI taxonomy): domain Eukaryota; kingdom Metazoa; phylum Chordata; class Mammalia; order Afrosoricida; family Chrysochloridae; genus Chrysochloris; species Chrysochloris asiatica. Next base: position 14,199,820 of record NW_006408561.1, on the reverse strand, counting down.
ATTGCACATTTGTTTCCATAAAGATTGTTGTATTTCACTTTCCATCAGCAATGTATAAGACTATTTTCCCTAAGCTTCACCAACACAATTGTCAAGCTTTTTAATTTCTCCCCATCTCATGGGTTAGAAATGTAGTCATAATCATGTAGTTATAATTGTTTATTTCTTTAATTATGATTGAAGTTGAATCTTCATATTTAAGAGCCATTTTTTATCTCCTTTTGGTATTTTAATAAAAAATTGTTTTAATATATTTATGTACTTAAATTTATCAATTACCCTGTGAACTCAACTGGTCCTGGTACTTTTTTCTGGAGTAGTCCCTTAATAGTTATTTCTCTGTGGAAATAGTTTTTAAAATTTTTCTATCTCTACAGGGGTCAGCTTTGTAACTGCATTTTTTTTTTTTTTTTTTTGAGAAACTACCCATTCCTCCTAGACATATTTATTAACTTCAACTAAAGCAAATGAAGTCCTTTATGCTTTTTTTCTTAATTTTACTGTTTTAATAGTTATTTCTCCCTTACAATTTTTACTTTGTATATTTGTGCTTTCTCACATTTTTCTTTACTAGCAAATCATTTGTTATTTTGGTTTATCCAGGTTTTAACTCATTATCTTCATGTACTGTTTGTTTGTTTTTCTGATCTCTGCCTCTTTACATTTTAGTTATTAATATTTGCTATTTACTTCTTTGGGCTTTTTGGAATCCTGGTGTGGCATTGTGGATTAATGCGCTGGACTGTAAGGTTGGTTTAAAATGTAAGGTCGACGGTTCAAGCTCAACAGTCGCTCCTCGGAAAACCTATGCAGGGTTGCTATGAGTCTGAACCGACTCAACAGCACGTTAACAACAACAGCATTTCCTTCTTTCGGCTTCCTTTTTCTTACTTTCTTGTTCTAGCTCTTTCACTGAGGAATTTAATTAAACCTCATTTTAAATAAATTATATTGTTGTTAGGTGCCATCAAGTCGGTACCGACTCATAGCGACCCTATGCACAACAGAACAAAACACTGCCAAATCCTGGGCCAGCCTCCCAATGGTTACAATGCTTGAGCCCATTGATGCTGCCACTTTGCCAAGCCATTTAGCTGGGGGTTTTAATTGGATTGATAAATTATATAGTGCTATTGAATTGCTCACATCACTGCTTAACATATATTCCATTGATAGTTTTTATTACTGTTTTTCTTCAGAACGTCTATAATTTTTGCTTGTATATTCCCAAGATTTAAGTTTAGAGTATCTTTGCTGTTGAGGTGGGATGGTTTTTTATTTGTTTGATTTTCAGTTTCTGCATTTATTGCATTATGATCATCAAGAATTATTGAATATATGGTACCTACTGATACTATATTTATGTGCTAATATTAAAATTTTTAACATGATTGTGAATGTTTCATATATATTTGAGAAGATGTTAGAATATTGTTTGGATATGATATTCAATATGTATCTAAAAAATCTTAATTATATTGCTTAATTCCAATATATTCTTTTTTGTTCATTTATACAAGAGAACTTCAAAATACTTGTAAAAAAATTGCACAATTTTTTTTTTTTTTTTTTAAAAGCCTATATATATTCGTGGGTATAATCCCATTCCCCCTCCATGCCCATTCAGCTTGTATGCTTATCCAAACATCTGTTGATAGGTAACTCTTTTGCAAGATTTGCATATAACAGTATTTATTTCTGTTGAGGTCTAACTCTTAACACTCCTCCCAATGTCTTCCCCTGCCCCCAGCAATTTTTGGTTACTTCCCTCATTTTATATTGCCATGTCCTTAACCCAAATTAGCATGTGTTTTACTCTGAGCAAGTAATCTGAAAAACTGGATTATATGAAGAAGAACGTGGCATCAAGATTGGAGGAAGATTTATTAACACTGAAAGCAAAGAGAACTTAAAAATACATGACTGATGGCTGTCAAAGACCACAACCTTCAATTTGGGTTGCACCTCAATGTAAAGAAAAAAATCTTCACAACTGAATCAACATAATATGATAAATGGAGAAAAGGTGGAAGTTGTCAAAAATTTCATTTTTCTTTGATCCACTATCAACACTCATGGAAGTAGCAGTGAAGAAATAAAATGACATACTGCATAAGCAAGTTTGCACAAGACCTTTTTAAAGTGTTAGCAAAAATGTCAGTTTGAGGACTAATACATCTGACTCAAGCCATGGTATTTTCACTAGTGTCATATACATGTGAAAATCAGACAATGAATAAGGAAGACCATAGAATTGATGGATTTGAGTTGCAGTGTTAGAAAGCAATATTAAAAGTATCGAATTGCTAGCACAAACTAATCTGTGTTTAAAGAAGTAAAGCCAGAATAGTCCTTAGAAGCCAGGATGGCCAGAATTCATCTCTCATACTTTGGACATGTTACCAAGAGGGACCAGTCCCTGGAGAAGGGTCAACTGAAAAGGGGAAGACGCCAATGAGATGGATTGGCACAATGGCAGTAGCAATGGGCTCAAACTCAACAAAGGTGAGGATGACACAGGAGAACACAGTGTTTCGTTCTGTTGTGCATAAGGTTGCCGTGAGTCGAAACTGGCTCCATGGTACCTAACAACAACAGCAACAACACTCCTGCCAGTAATTTATGCTCCACTCGTGGTAAACATCAAAGAATGTTTCTTTTTGTAAAAATCTTTTCTTGAATTTTTACAGTAGTGGTTTCATACAATAATTGACCCTTTCTGATTAACTAAGTTTACTAAGCATAATGTCATCGAGGTTCATCCGTGCTTTGCATATTCATCATTGTTTAATGTTGGTAGTATTCCATTGTGTGTAAGTGCTGTAGTTTGTTTACTTCATTGATGGACATTTTGGTTGTTTCCATCTTTTTGGTATCAGTAAACTGCAGAGATTAACGTGAATGTGCATGTATCAATTTGTGTTATGGCTCATTTCGCTTGAGTATTAAGTCTAACTCTTAAACTCACCATATGATTGGTGAATCATATGGTACTTATATTTCTAACTTTTTAAGGAAGCAATATACCATTTTCCATAGTAGTGACATCATTTTATAGTTCCATGTGCAGTACAGGAGTCCTGGTATGGCACTGTAGGATAAGCACTGGACCAAAAGGTTGGTTTGAATCACAATGTTGGCAATTCACACTCACTAACCACTCCTCAGAAACATTTTACAGGATCACTATGAGTCGAAACTGACTTGATGGCACTTAACAACAGCAACAACAAATTAGCAGTATATGAGAGATCCAATCTCTCCATACTCTTGACAGCATTTGCTGTTTTCTGTTTTGTCTTTTTTTTTTTTTTTTT
>NW_006408561.1:14185108-14187287 GCF_000296735.1 Chrysochloris asiatica | reverse complement strand
TATTCATAATGTTTTCAGAGACTAAATATGCAGAAGTAGTTTGTCTCTTCTTCCTAGTCTGTGTTCATCTGGAAGCTCATCTGAAACCTGTCCACCATGGGTGACCCTTCTGGTATTTAAAATACCCGTGGCATAGCTTCCAGAATCACAGCAACTCACAAGCCACAACAGTAAATAACAGTGGGCTCCTAAAAAACAGGAGTGTGGTCTTTATGAGATATCCCATTACTAGATGTGAGCCATCCAGAGATAATATGTGCAGCAAAGAATCCTTATAAATGCAGTGAATGTGGTAGTACCTTTATTGTCCAATTACATTGTGTTTTATGTTCCACAAACCTCATAGGATAAATTAAGATAAATTCACTGGGAATTAGTGATGAGCAAAAATTTCTACTGCAATGTATAGTTACAGAGTGTATCCTGGGCAAATCATATAAATACAGAAACTAAGAAAACCTGATATGCTCATCATACATATATAGTGTATTGATATCAAAACATAATTTTATACTTTTATTACATTGTGATCAGCAAGTGTTCTTTGTAATGATTTTACTTAAGGCTCCTCCTGGCATTATCTGTTAATATATGGTCAATATTTTTTAAAAATATGATTGTAAGTGTTTCATGTTTGCTTAAGATGTTAGAATATTATTAGGGTATAGTATTCAAAATGTGTTTTTTTTTTTTTAAGTGAACTGATAGCATAGTGGTTACGAGTCTGGCTGCCAACCTCAAGGTCAGCAGTTCGAAACTACCAGCTGTTCCGTGGAAGAAAGATGAGGCATTCTGCCTTGCAAACCCTGTGCAGGGTCGCTATGAGTCAGCGCCAACTCCATGGTACTTAACAACAACAACATTATAAAGTTAAAGGAGCTCTGGTAGCGTAGTGGTTACGAATTGGGCTGTGAACCTCAAGGTCAGCATTTCGAAACTATCAGTTGTTGCATGGGAGAAAGATGAGGCTTTCTGCTCCCATAAAGATTTACAGTCTCGGAAACCCTGCACAGGATTGCTGTGAGTCAGAACCGACTCCATGGCACATAACCACCACCATACTTCTTGTTTGTTCAGTGTTCATTCTAATTTTCCATGAACTTTTTCATGGCTCCTTTTAGTATTGTACTTCTTTCTAGTTTTCCTTATGTCTCTTACAGTTTGTATTTTACATAGATGATTTCCTATATTATTTATTGTATACATATTCATAACTGTTACATCATAAATGTGAAATGTGGATTTGAGCATTATAAAATGTCCCTCTTGTTAATACTTTTTGAAATATGTCTTTTTACTGTGAATCAGTGGAATCAGTAGAGGATTGTATGGATGCAGATTCCATTGGTTGACACTTTCAGAAGAGGTGATGCCAAAACGACTGTCTAAAAATTTTGTGCAGTATTTAAGCAGAGATATATTATTTTTTTAATAAAAAATCCCTGTAGTTAGTTATAACAACAAGAACATTTTTTGTAAGCCCAGTTTACATACTTACAATGCTAAAAATCTTTGTTAATTAACTTTTTGAACCTTCTAATGCCCTTTGGTCAGAGCTGTCATTATTACCCATTTCTAATGGTTCCCAATTACTTGCTTTCATCTGCACAAGCTACATGGTCATTGCTGCCAGTGTTTTTATAGTTGCTGATTTTGTCAAACTTTCTGGTGTTTTATCTACAATATTGTGGTAAGAAGTATTTGGGAACCTAAATCTAACTTTTTGGAGGCTGAAGTAGTAATTAAAGGAAAAGAAAGTAACAAATTCAAAAAGACTTCTGCTCAGTAAGTAATGTTGTAACTAAAAATGTAATTCATTGTAGAAATATTTTACAAAAAAATCTTGTTTATATTCCTATAATCTAAACAATATTGCATTTAATTTACAGCTTTAGACACATGTTATTCTGTGATTAAAATTGATACTAGACACAGGCTTCTTTCTATGTGTGTTGGTATGGGAGATCCATGGGGAAAGGTACCACCATGAATTACCACACTGGGTAACCCTAGATACCCCACTGGTTAAACCTATTCACATTTATTGATATGACTCTTGCATTTGGCCTCAATTCTAATATTAATTATTATAATTTTTTTCATAATGTTAACAGTTTTTGCATTTCTCTATTTTGTTCTCTTGTTTACTTTTTTTTTTTTTTTCTTTTGGTGTTTAGGG
>NW_006408561.1:14183294-14185008 GCF_000296735.1 Chrysochloris asiatica | reverse complement strand
TTCCATCTCAATGATTGCATTCCCCTCCTTGTTAACAATAGTGATCTCACTTTCTCCCTGCGATTCTTATTTCCATTCTAACCTTCTTCCCATCCATTCTCAACTTGACTCTTAGGTAAATGTTGCCCTTTTAATCTTACATGGTTGACCATTTCATGGTGAGCATACTTCACTAGTGTTACTGCCCCCTATCCACTGCTTAGCTGAAAATTGGGCTATAAGGGTGAGTTCTGTTCCAGACCTGAAGGGTGATCAATGACCATAGTCTCAGGTTCCTCCAGTCTCTTCCTGACCAGTAAACCCAGTCTTTTTTATATATATATATAATTTTTTGAGTTTTGTTTCACATTGTTTCCCACTCTATCTGGGACCTTCTAATGTGATCTCTTTCCGAGCAGTTGGTAGTGGTAACGGGGCACCATCTAGTTCTTCTGGTCTTAGAGTTGTGGTGACTGACGTTCACGTCTTTCATTGCTCCAGTGGACTAGTTGATTCCAAACATCTTCAATTTCCATCCCTCTTTTTTCTTCTGCACTTGGGAGATCAATAATTGCACCTTTGTTATTGTTATTAAGTGCCATCGAGTCAGTTCTGACCCATAGCAACCCTCTATAAGATTTTAGAGGAGCAGCTGGTGAGCCTGAACCACAGACCTTGTGGTTCAAACCAACTTTGCAGTTCAGCTCATTAATCCACAATGCCACTCCAGTACTCCAGTTGCACCTTAGATGATGATTTATGAACTTTTACGATCTCATTTGCTACTCATCAAAGTAGAATACAGAACATTGTTTTGCTGAAAACTTTTGATGAACGTCTGTGTCTAAGTTTTAAGAGGTCCAAGTAATCTAGTTTGTCTTCTGCTGTTTGTTTTCCTTTATTTTTTCTTACAAATGTATGCCATATCTTAGGGCCTCTAAGTTTATCCCTATTTTTTCCTTGATCTTTATAGTTTAAGGTTTTACATCTTGGATGCATTTTGGGTTCATTTTTGTGTATAATGAAATATGGGTCCTATTTTATCTTTCTCTAAATTTATATCAAGATATTTCAGCACTGTTTGTAAAACAGACTATCTTTTCCTCAATTAATGATATTTGGACCTTTGTCAAATACCAGCTGATCTTATATGCATAAAGTTACTTATAGGTTTGCTATTCTGTGCTATTGATTTATATGTCTACCATTGTGCCAATACCAGGCTGTTTTTTACTACCATGACTGTGTATTAAGTTTTGAGATTGGGAAGTGTGGAACTTCCAACTTTATTGTTCTTCCTTAGTAATACTTTGTTTATTAGGGTTCTCTTTCCTTTCCATGTAAAGTTGGTGATTAATTTTTCCATATCTTTAAAGAACAATGTTGGAATCCAGACTGAAGTTGCTTTGGTGTGATTGTTAAGGTTTTGTGTCAACTTGACTGGGCCAGGATCCCAGTGGTTTGGAAGTTGAAATATGGTTATCCGCATAGTGATATCTAATACAGGCATAGTTAATTCTATGATAATTGGCTTTGAGCAGCCGATTAATGAAAGAATGTTTCCTTGGGGATGTGGACTGCTCCCAATATAATGGACCTACAGGAGAGGCTTGCTTTTTGCCACTGGGGCCTTCTGTCTGCTGCTGATATTGGCTCAGCTGACCTGGATTTGGGACTTTCCCACCTCTACAATTGTGAGCCATTTCCTTGATATAAGCATCTCTTTATATATATA
>NW_006408561.1:14165560-14174024 GCF_000296735.1 Chrysochloris asiatica | reverse complement strand
TTTTTTTTTTTTTTTTCTTTTGGTGTTTAGGGAGGCTCATCTTTATTCTCATGCTGTTGTTAGGCGCTATTAAGTTGAGTCCTACTCATAGAAAACTTATGTACAAACAGCAAAACACTGCCTGGTCCTGAACCATCCTCATAGTTTTTGCTGTGTTTGCCCCAAGGATGCAGATACTGTAGCAATCTTTGAGGGTCTTCCTCTTTTTCATTGACTCTCTACCTACCATGATGTTCTTGTCCAGGGACTGGTTCCTCCTGTAACACATCCAAAATATGTGAGACAAGTCATCCACAGTTCTGAGGTGCATTCTGGCTGTAATTCTTCCAAGACAGATTTTTTTCTGATAGTCCATGATATGTTTGATGTTTTTCAACACCATAATTCAAATACATCAATTTTTCTTTGGTCTTGCTGATTTGTTATCCAACTTTTGCATGCATATGAGGCAGTTAAAAATACAACGACTTAAGTTGGTGATGGTAGTGATTATGTACTGTGAAGTCGGTTCTGACTCATAGCAATCCTGCATAGGGTTTCCGCGGCTGTAACTCTTTACGAAAGCAGAAAGCCTCATCTGTCTCCGCCCGAAAAGCTGACCTTAAGGTTAGCAGCCTGACTCGTAACCACTATGCTACCAGAGTTCCTTAGGTGTCCTTAAGATGACAGTTCTATGTTTTTTTAACTTTTTTTTGGTAAATTTTATTGCGAATTATGTGATAGTTTACATGGAAGAACTTTAGCTTTGCATTCATCCTATCATATTCCGTTTCATTGCTATGGTTACAATCCCCTCCATGCCCCTCATCAAACTTCCAAAGGGTGCACCCAGCAAGCCTGCCCCTCAGTCGTCCGCACACAGTCCCTCTCCCGCCCTGGGTCTAGAGTCCCCAGCCGTTCCATCTCTCCAAGTTATCATCTCTGGCATCACTGTTTATCTGGGTATGGTCCAGCACTCTGCTCTTCTCCCTTGATGGTCCCAGGGACCTCTGCTCGCTCCTGGACTGCAAAGTCAATCATTCCCCTCCTTTTGTAACTAAACATCTACCTTTACATTTCCAACCCTCACAGTCAGTCCTGATAGCAATTATTCACTATTGTACCCTAAGACTATTATCCCCATCTCCTTTCATCAGCCCCGCCCAGACAGACTGGTAACCACTCACTGGAGATTTTTTGCAACAGATTTGCCCTGTGGAATATATCTTTTTTTTTTTTTTTAACGGTGCTACAATAGGCATTGATTGTGGACCAAGTAAAATGAAATCCTTGGCAACTTCAATCTCTTTTCCACTTATCATGATATTATCGGCCCAGCTATGCTTTCTTTTTCTCAAGATGTATTCCATACAGAAGATGGTAGTCCCTGATCTTCAGAGAGTGCTTCTAGTTTTCTTCGCTTTTCCGCAAGCAAGGTTATGTAATTTGCCTATTACAGGTTGCTAATGCATCTCCAATCCTGATGCCACATTCTTCATATAATCCAGTTTCTTGTATTACTTATTGAGATACAGATTGAATAATTACAATGAAATGATTTAACCCTTACACACACCTTTCCTGTTTTTAAACCATGTAGCATTCCACAGTTCTAACTGAACAACTGCCTCTTGTTCTATGTACAGGTTCTCATAAGCACAAGTAAGTGTTCTGGAATTCTCATTCTTCACAATGCTATCTATAATTTGTTGTGATTCACATACTTGAATTCCTTTGCACAGTCAATAAAACACAGGTATGCATCTACCTGGTATTCTCTGCTTTCAACCAACCTCCATCTGATATTCCCACATCCTCTTCTGAATTAGGCTTGAATATATGGCAGTTTTCTGTAGAAGTACTGCTGCAATCTGTTTAGAACTATCTTCCACAGAATAGTGCTTATGTGTTATATTAATGATATTGTTCAGTAATTTTCACATTCGTTTCATTCACCTTTCTTTAGAATGGGCAAAAATATGATACTCTGCTAGTCAGTTGGCCAGGTAGCTGTGTTTCCATTTTTTTGGTTTAGATAAGTGAGTTCTTCCAGTTTTGCATCTGTTTACTGAAATATCTCAATGTGTATTCCATCAATTTACCAATGCCTTCAGTACAAATAGGATTTCTTCCTTAAGTACCATCAATTCTTGATTATATGTTACTTCATGAAATGATTGAACATCAACCAGTTATTTTCAGTACAGTGACTCTATATTCCTTCCATCTTCTCTTAATGCTTCCTTTGTTGTTCAATATTTTGCCTGTGGAATCCTTCAGAATTTCACCACATCCATTTGAGAAGTGTCAAGACAAGACTTACATGGTTTTATAATGACAAATGTAACGCCATTCTTCAATTCGTCATTCCCAGCATAGTAGATCATATAATTTTCTCATTAAAAATAGACAATAGTAGTCCATTTAAGCATACCAATATCTAGAATACAAGTGTTCCATTTTATTTTGACACAACTCAAACTGAAAAGAAATAGCTGTAAACATTATTAATCAGAACATGGGTGTACGAAGCATGAATTGAGGAAAATTAGAAGTTGTGAAAAATGAAATAAAACACATAAAGATTGATATCCTAAACATTGGTGAACAGAAATTGACTGGTATTGGTCATTTTATGGTTTACTATTTCAGGAATGACAAATTAAAATGAAAATGGCAAAAAGAGCATTTCAAGATCTATCTTGATGTATAATGCTGTCTGTGATTGGATAATATATATGTGCAGACAAGGAATTGTTCAAAATTATGCACCAACACCTAAAGCCAATGATGATGAAATTGAAGAATTCTACCAACTTCTTAAGAGTCCTGGTTTGGTGCCATAGGATAAGTACTCACCCTCAAAGACTATGAACTAGGAGACTGACAGAATTGAAGGTGTTAACAACCTGTGATATGTAGATGAAACAACCTTGCTTGCTGAAAGTGAAAAGGACTTAAAATACTTATTGATAAAGATCAAAGACCATAATATATAGAAAACAAAAATTCTCACCATTGGACCAATAAATAACATCATGATAAAAGGAAAAAAGGTTGAAGTTTTTAAAGATTTTATTTTGCTTGGATTCACCATCAACACACATGGAAGCAGCAGTTAAGAAATCCAATGATGTACTGAATTAGGCAAATCTGCTGCACTTTAAAATGTTCAAGAGCAATTGATGTCAGTTTGAAGACTAAGATGGTCCTGACCCAACCCATGGTATTTTCAGTAGTCTCAAGTGCATGTGAAAGTTGGGCAATGAATAAGGAAGATTTGAAGCATTTAAGTTATGGTGTTGGAGAAGAATATTAAAAGTACCATGAACTGCCAGAAAAACAAAGAAATACAGCTAGAATGCTCTTTAGTAGCTAGGATGGACAGACTTTATCTCTCATATTTCAGACATATTATCAAGAGGAACCAGCCCCTGGAAACAGACATCAGGCTTGGTAAAGTGAACAGTCAATGAAAAAGAGGAAGACCCCCAACAAAATGGATTGGCATAGTGGCTGCAGTGATGGACTTAAGTGGAACAATGACTGGCCTCACAGTTGGCACAGGACTGGATTGTATAAGGTTGCTGTGAGTTAGAACCAATTTCATAGCACCTAACAACAGCAGCAACAACAAAAGATGGCATTTGTTAATTATCTGATTGACCTTATGTTAATGTATGCTATTACTGTTTTTCTAAAACATATACAAAGACCCAAAGAATATTACCTGGCATAAAGAGATAACATCCAGCACAGTTGAAGGAATAACCCATCATACTTCTTTGTCTTTATTAATATCAAATGTCTATGAAGAGTGAACAATCTACAAAGAAGATCAAAATGATTAAATGTTTTGAAAGAAGATTGCATTGCTTTCTTTCAGAGTAAAAGAGAAGACAATAGCGAGAATTCACTTGCTAAAATTAATACTAAAGAAAAGAGGGAGAAAGTCAATGGAACCAATGTAAAACTGTATTTGCATACCATTTCATTCAGCAATAAGACTTTTAAAAAGAAGAAATTAGGGAAAGAGAGAAAATGTCCTCTAAAATACTATTCTAACTAACATTACCTTAAAAATGTACAAAAAACATTTCACTCTGCATGAAACAGTTAAAGTATTTGTTATTGTGTTATAACAATGCTAAATAAGAGAGTAAACAATGCTTTAGAAAAGACGTCTGCTCAGATGAGCACATTGCTTTAAAAGCTGTAAATTTTCACCAGAATTTTTTTTTAAAATGGAATGATGTGAAAAATAAATTCTATGAATTAAATTCCAGATAGAATTAAGATAGTCAGGGTGTAATGTGGTGGTATGGGGGAGAACAGCAGAATACCAATTTATTTCACTTACTTTTGTGATTAATACTATATTGACATTTTTTTTTTACCTCTTTATAACGTTTATGAATTTCTCTTTTCTGTTAAGCATGTTCCAAAATTTGTTTGGAGAGCTTTTATGATTTGGACAGTTTGACATTTTTATCCCAAGTGAAAGTGCTAAACATTCTAAATTTTGTGTTACTAAGGTCTTGGAGAAAATAAACCCAGCTATTTAATACTACTCATGGTTAATAGCTGTCATCTTTCCAAATTAAAACAGCTGTTGACAAATTTATTTAATATCTTATTTTACAGTATACTTATTCTGATGGGCCAGTTTTCATTCTGTGGTGGCTTGAGTGTTGCTGTGGTGCTGGAAGGCATGTCACTGGTACTTTAAATACCACAAGGGTGACTCATGGGAGGCAGGTTTCAGTGGAGAGTCTCGATTAAGATGGACTAGGAAGAAGGAAGAATGGTTTATCATTGAAAAACATGAATAGCAATGGAACCTATTCTGATACAGTGCCGGAAGATGAACCCCTCAGATTGGAAGCACTCAAAAAATGACTGGGGAATAGCTGCCTCTTCAAAATAAAGTTGGCCTTAATGATGTGGATAGAGCAAAGCATTCAGGACCTTCATTTGCTAATAGGACACAACTCAAAATGAGAAGAAACAGATACAAACATCCATGAATAATCAGAGCCTGAAATGTACTGAAAGTACGAATTTAGGAAAATTGGAAGTCATCGAAAATGAAATGGAAAACATAAAGATTGATATCATAGGTATTAGTGAGCTGAAATGCAATGTTATTGCCATTTTGAATTAGACAATCCTATAGTTTAGTATTTGGGGACCAAAAAACTAAAAAGGAATGGTGCTGCATTTATTTCAAAAAGCATTTTAAGATCTATCTTGAAATACAGTGCTGTATGAAATAGGATAATATCTATAGACTTACAAGGAAGACCAGTTCTGTTATTCATATTTACCCACAAACTACTAAAGCCAATGACAATGAAACTGAAGAATTTTACCAACATCTATGGGAAGAGACTATGGAAATGCTACCTGGCCAACTTATTGGAAGAAATCCATGTTTGTGCCATTCCAAAGAAAGGTGATCCAACAGAATGTGAAAATAATCTAATGATATCACCAATATCACATACAATTATAATTTTGGTGATGATAATTTAAAAGTGATTGCAGCAGTACATAGACAGGGAGCTGCCAGAAATTCAAGCTGAATTCAGAAGAGGACATGAAACCAGGGATATCCTTGCTGATGTCAGATGGATCTTGGTTAAAAGCAGAGAATACCAGAAAGTTTACTTATGTTTTATTAACTATGCAAAGGCATCTGACTGTGTGGATCATAACAAATTAGGTAGAACATTGTGAAGACTGGGTATTCCAGAACACTTAATTGTGCTCATGAGGTACCTGTACATAGACCAAGAGGCAGTTGTTAAAACAGAACAAGGCAATACTGAATGATTTAAAATCTGGAAAGTTGTGTGTCAGTGTCACCATACTTATTCAGTCCATTTGCTAATGCTAAACAAATATTTCAAGAAGCTGCATTATATGAAGAAGAACAAGGCATCAAGATTGGAGGAAGACTCATTAACAATCTGCAATGTACTGATGACAAAACTTTGTTTGCTGGAAGAGAAGAGGATTTGAAATACTTACTGATACATATGAAAGATTACAACCCTCAGTATGTATTGCAACTCAATGTAAAGAAAATGAAAATCCTCACAACAGTACCAATAAGAATCATCATAATAAATAAAGAAAAAATTGAAGTTGTCAAAGACTTCATTTGCTTACATCCACAATCATACTCATGGAAGCAGCAGTCAAGACACTAAATGGTTGCATAGGGCAGGTCTGAGGCAAAAGACCTGTTTCAAGTGTTGAAGAGCAAATTTGTCACTTTGAAGACTAAGGTGCACCTGATGCAGTCAGTGGTATTTTCACTTGCTTCATATGCCATATGTGAAAGTTGGACAATGAATTAGGAAAACTATAGAATGGATACATTTGAATTATGGTATTGGAGAAGAATATTGAAAGTATCATTGACTACCAGAAGAAGAAACAAATGTCTTGCAAGGAGTACAGCCAGGTTGCTCCTTAGAGGTGAGAAAGGCAAGACTTCATCACTTGTACTTTGGACATGTTTTCAGGAAGGACCAGACCCTGGAGAAGGATGTGTTGCTTGGAAAATTGGAGGGTCCATGAAAAAGAGAAAGACTCTAATGAGATGAATTGACACAATGGCAGCAACAAAGGGCTGAAATGCAATTGTGAGGAAGTCGTTCAGTGTTTCATTCTGTTGTACAGAGGGTCACTCTGAGTTGGAATGGGCTCAGTGGCATCTAAGAACAACATCCTAATGTATGTCCAATTTTGCAAATATGGGTAGGAATCTATTCTCTGCTTACCAGCATACTCACTAGTGTTTTTCTTTCCTTCTCTATTTTAATGTACATATGAATGTCAGATGGTTTTCTTCTAAAGAAAACTGTTCATTTGTGGTCATTACTGACAGAAGTATGTGAATCGCCATAGGTACACTAATAAGATCAGGGAAATAAACCTTATCGAAGGGCAGAAAAATTGCTTATCACTGGGCTTTGAGATAGCTCTGCTCAACCATGATGAGCTAGACAACTTCAGATTTTCAGTACCAATTCTGAATTGGATAATTTTATGAGAGTTTGTTGTCAATAGAGAGGGATTGAAAGAATATTCATAATTAGGCCATAAATCAGGACCACAAATCAGGAAGTCAAAAAGAGGATGTGATAGAAAAATTGCTTAAAGACTAAACCATCAGTTGACTGTGAAAAAGGGTGTAGAAACAAACGCACAAAAAGCAGCTGTAGAGTTGATGAAATTACATTTAGAGAAAAATTCATATGACTGCTGTTGAAATAAAAACAATCCAATTATCAACCCTGAACCCCAGATTTCAAACTGCTTCAAACTTGGCTATGCTGTAATTCCTTACTTCTGATAATCTCTGTTTCTCTCTCTGTCCCCCTTCCTCCACATATGGACACTAATGAGGAGTTTCAAAAGTTTGTGGGAAAATCCCATTACTTTACATTCTAATTTATCCACTATATATATACCTTCTAATGATGAGGCTTTCTGCTCCCGTAAAGATATACTGCCTCAGAAACCCTGTACAGGGTCACTATGGGTCAGAACCGACTTGACAGCAATTAACAACAACAACAACATACCTTCTAATGTGATCATTTTCAGAGCAGTTGGTAGTGGTATCTGGCCACCATCTAGTTCTTCTGGCCTCAGAGTCATAAAAACTGACGTTCACACATTCCATTGGACTAATTGATTCCAAGCATCTTCCATTCTCATCATTCTTCTTTCTTCCACACCTAGAGACATAAATAGTTGCACCTTAGATGGCCACTCTTGAGCTTTTAAGGTCCCAGTCACTACTCACTGAAGTAGGACATAAGGCATTGTCTTTGTGGACTATGTTATACCAAATGACCATGGTGTTCCCTGAGACTGTGTTCATGAGCTCCCAGACCCAGAGTTCATTGCCTAAAGATATACATTAATATCTAAGAAGTGTTCATCATTTTGCCTGCTGTATGCTCCACCACATTCATAGGTGTGTTTGCAGCAAAAAGTACATACCCATGTATGAATATTCTCTTTCAAAACCTTATATATTTCTGGGTATACTGCAACTCTTTTTCCATACACTTTCAGCCTGTGTATCAGTGCATGTATCTACCAGCAGAATACTGTTGTTCCAAGGTTTTGTATGTACACACTATTTACTTCTATCCCCTTTAGCCCTTGCATACCTTCCTGAGTCTTCACTGGCCTTCATCTTTATTCTGCCAACCTCCCCATCACCTGAGTTAACATGTGTCTTCCCTCTAGCCAGTGAATTAATCTTCCTTCCCTGCCACCCTTGGCAACCATCAAAGAATGTTTCTTTTAGCGTGAAAACCTTTTCTTGAGCTTTTACAATAGTGATCTCATACAGTACCTTTTGTGATTGACTAACACAACGAATCGGGCTGCGAACCTTAAGGTCAGCGGTTCGAAACTACCAGCCGCTCCGCGGGAGAAAGATGAGGCTTTCTACTCC
>NW_006408561.1:14157758-14159976 GCF_000296735.1 Chrysochloris asiatica | reverse complement strand
TTTTTGCGTTTTCCTTGATCTTTATTTTAACCCATTGAAAGTATCTAAATACTCTTTTGGATTCATTCTCAGGTAATTCCACTACATTTTTTCCCTCAGAACTGTTTTCTGGCTTTACATCTTGATCATTTGTTTGAGCCACTCTCTTTTGTTTCTTCATGTGAACTAGAATCTTTTGCTATGTCTAAGACATTTTGGTGTCATTTTATTTGCATTTTATTGATAATTGCACATTGTGTTCTTAAGCGCTCACCAACTGCCTCCTGGTGGATGTGATTAGAGACTGGACGCATATGCACCATTTTCCATTTGCCGTTCATTCAGCTCAGTGTAAGGTAGATTTGGCAGGTATTGGTTAATATCTATTATGGATCAGGTGGTATAGGTGCTGGCTCTTGTCCAGTGTGTGGAGTTGCAGATGATATGATTATGGCTGAGCTATGTGGGCATGGCTGCTGTCTCTTGTCAGGTAAGGCAAGAGGAGAAACCACATGTATGAAAACAAAGCAGAACAAACAAACAAGCAAGCAACAGCAAAAAAACAATATAATAAAGAGGAAAAAAGAAACAAAAAATGGGCAGCAACAAGAAAAAAAGAAGATAGTAACTAAAAAGAAGAAAGGGGACAGGAAAATAAAGCTTTATAAGAAAAAATAAGAAAGTAAAAAGAAGGGTAAAAACAAAATAAACAAAAAAACAGAGACAGGGAATATCAAAAGCGAAAGAGAGTAATAATGAAAAATTAAGAGGAAGAAGAGGGTGGAAATGAGAAACAGAAGAAAAGAAGTAAGAAAAATAAGCAGAGATAGTATAAAAATCAAGGACAGGAAAGAGATTTTTAAAAAAAGAAAGAATAAACAACTAAAATCAATGAAACAATGAAAGGAAAAATGAACAAACAGAAAACCAGTTCCACCTAAAGAGAAGAAAACTCTGAAGTGGCTCTTGCTAGCCAAGCAACTCAAGAGGTGGATGGAGGAGGAACGCCACAAGTGAGTTCCCAGCCCTAGATGGAGTTCCTATAGACCTAGGTGTTGTCAATGTTCAGGGCACCCAATTTGGAAGCAATTCATGGAGGCCCTTCAAGTTGCTAGTTTTAGTGTCTGTCAGAACCAGAAGGCAGTTGATTATGAATGGTCCTACTAGTCTAATTCTGGCCTGGAGGCTTTGTTAGTTCTGTAGACCTGGAGTAGAACCACCTCAATCCAAATGCCAAGTTGGTACAGCATGCACCTGCCTCACACTGACCCAGACTTTGTGGCTCCTGGAGTTCAGGATTAGCTGGAAGAAGATAAGGGAATTTGGGGAGGAAGAAGGATTCCCATGTTTTCCATCACTTGTGTGAATCTGCACCATCAGGTTGCCATCTGTTTCTCTCTCCAAAGCTGCTGGCAGAAGTTGAAGATGGCTGTGATACATCTGGCTAGTGGTCTATTCACCAGCCAGTCTTCTTTCGCCACCTGTACTCAGCTTCTCCCAGTAGGTATTCACTTCTCTAACCTTTCCTCTGAAGTTCATGGTTCCAGGATTGTCCTCTGTGTTTCATTTAGTCTCACATATATCTTTGTTATAAAGGGTCTGTATAGTGTGTCTGCCTAGTCTGCCATCTTGCCAGGCATTCCCTCTCTCTTCTTTTTAATATAAAAAAAAAAATCCAGGGAAAATAACTGCCAATGAATTTCTGAACTTTTCATTGTCTAAACTCAGCTACTCCAGTCATATCCACAATCAAGGCAGAATGAAGGGAAGAGGGGACACCTTTCCTGTAATCTCAGATAAAACAAAAGCCTTTCTAAGACTCCAATAGTCTTGCATTTATGGTCTTATTGGGGAAAACTTTCACATAACAATTTCTGCTTACAATGTCTGAGAAAACAAGTTACATTGCCTGGTGTTGGGTACTGTGTTCTTCTATATGAAATTGTAGTTCTGATAATAAGGAAGAAACAGGGGATAACTTTTGGGTAGGAAACTTAAACTTACAAAGTGGGTAGAAGGAAGGAGTTAACAATTGGATCATAGACTGTTGCGGACCGTGTAAGACTGGTCAGAGGTTCAAGGCCCTATAGGCCCCAGTGTAACAAATGAAGCCACTTGGCAGTTAATAGCAAATTGTTTTTCATCAAATTGTTTAGTCATATTTATTTAATTCCAAACATGAGCCCTGGATGTCCACAGAGAAATGCAATATTCCCCTAAGTTTTTAAGGTCAAGATTT
>NW_006408561.1:14154058-14156518 GCF_000296735.1 Chrysochloris asiatica | reverse complement strand
GGCTTTCTACTCCTGTAAAGATTTACACCCTCGGAAACCCTATACAGGGTCGCTATGGGTCGGAACTGACTCGACGGCACTTAACAACAACAACACAACATAATGTCCTCCAGGTTCATCCATGTTATGTTTTGTAGATTCTCATTTTGCTTCACCATTGAATAGTATTCCACTGTATATATACATCAACGTTTTGTTTTGTTTTGTTTTGTTTTATCCATTCTTCTGTTGATAGCATATAAGCTATCTCCATCTTTTTGCTATTGGGAATTGTACTGTGATGAACATCAGTGTGCATTTATCTGCTCTTGTCCTAGCTCTTATTTCTTGTGGATGTATTCCAAGTAGAAGGATAGCTATATCCAGTATTCTGAGGAAGCGTCATTCCATTTTCACAGTGGTTGCACCATTTTACAGTCTCACTAGCAATGTAGGAGGGTCCCCGTCTCCATGTCCTTGCCAACATTTGTTGTTTTCTGTGTTGTTTTTTTTTAACTGTGCTATTAATACTGGAGTGAGATGATATCTCGTTGTTTTGATTTGTAATGGCTAATGATCATGAACATTTCTTCATATGTTTGTTGACTGCCTGAATGTCTTCTTTGGTGAAATGTCTCATTTAGTGTGCCCATTTTCAATTTGAGTTGTTTTTTTCTTGTAGAGATATTGTGTAGTTTTATATAAATTTTAGAGATTAGTCCCTTATCTTTTGGTGAAATCTTTTGATGCATATAAATGTCTAATTTTTAGGGCGTTCCAGTCATCTATTTTGTCTTCTACTGTTTGTGTGATTCTAGTTATTTTTGGTAGTGTGCTTATGCCATGTATTAAAACTCCTAAGTTTTTTCTTTAATTTTTCATTGATGATCTTTATAGTTTTAAGCGTTACATTTAAGTCTTTAGTCCACACTGAGTTTGTTTTTGTGTATGTATTAGATATGGGTCTTGTTTCATTCCTCTGCAAATCAATTTCCAGTTTTGCCAGCATCGTTTGCAGAGACTATCTCTTCCATATTTAATGTGTTTTGGCCTTTTGTCAAAGATCGGCTGGATATTTGTGGATGGATTTACTTCTGGATTCTCAATTCTGCTCCATTGATCTATGAGTCTTTCATTATACCAGTACCAGGCTGTTTTGACGACTGTGGCTGTGTGGTAGGTTTTCAGATCAGAATATAAGATGCTTCCACTTCTGTCTCTCTTGTGGCACTATGAGCTAATGGGTCAGACTGCAAAGTCATTTGAACATCAAGGTTGGTGATTCAAGCTCACCAGCTGCTCCTCGGAAACCCTATACAGGGTCATTATAGGTCAGAATCGACTTGATGGCACTTAACAACAACAATATATATAAAGAAGTTTATTATCAAGGCTTAGAACTGTAGAGTCTCAGGTCCCCAGTGGAAGAAAAAGTCAGTCTTTCCTGTGTGTCTGATACATTGGAAGAAAGCCACACCCCCTAGAAAGCATCACTGTAATATTTTGACTTTTCATAGCCACTCATCATAACTATGCCTGCATTAACTATCATCACCATGAGAATAAGCATTTCTCAACTGCTAAACCTCAGGACATCATGGCTTAGAAAAATTGACACAAAATCCTAATTATTACAGCCCACCCATGTCATCTAAACTATATGCATAATCTCTCAGTAAAGAAAATTGTAAAGTTATACTTGTGCCTAACACAATATATAACTAAAACACATGCAACCAAAAATGTCCTGGCCCCATTTCCATCATATATATCACAAATAAATAAAGCAAAAATATTTGATGCATGCATTCAAAACAAATACATTCATTGCCCAAAGGGCACATTCTCCTGCCATAGGTGTGCAGTGTCTTAATGAGTCTGTGGGCCTAGAGTCCTTAGCTGTTCTGTCTTTCCATGGCACTGCCTCTGCTATTGTCTATGCTGTAGCTGCTTTTCCATGCAGGGATCCCAGGCTTCACTCATGCTCTTACTTCTTGATGGTCCAGGGACTATCTGTTACTGGGATGAAAGATTAACTACTACCCCCTTTTACCTATACATCTACAATTAATTTTGACAGCCACAATGAATTCTACTAACAATTACTTATTATTAAATAATGAAATCCTATGAGCATCATCATCCCCCACGCCATTTCACAAGACCTCACTGGAAAAGATGAAAATAAGTCAAAACAGGATACTATTGTACCCTTATTCTAAAGTTAAGCACAGCCATGAAAGCTTATAAACCAGCCACTTCATGCCTTTACAACCCCCCATTTTTGACTATGTCTAAACATCTAAATTGCCAATGTCTAAATTGACCATCTGCTATCAACCCAGTGGATTCCTGGTATGGTACTATAGGATCAGCAGTGGACAGGGAACCAAAAGGTCAACAGTTCAAAACCCCAGTTGCTCCCAACATGGGAGAGAGTCAACCTTTCATATGGTATTCCTTTCAGCCATTGTTGTTGTT
>NW_006408561.1:14125807-14148363 GCF_000296735.1 Chrysochloris asiatica | reverse complement strand
ATCCACCCTGGCTTTGGGGTGCCTCATTGTCTCCCTTCTTCTGTTTGTCTGTGTATTCTTTCACTATCCCTATCGCAGCTGGATCTCCCCTCCTCATGAACCAAACACTCGTGACAACTATGTCGAGGGCAGACCCCGACAATAGACTTTCCTGGAGTCTCAGAAAGACCTAGGTGTTTGGCTTTTGGTAGAATCACCTTAAAACGTTGTTGTTGTTAAGTGCTGTCAAGCCGGTTCAGACTCATAGCAACCTATACCATAAGGTCTAGGTTATTCAAAGCCACAAGTTTTATTCAAACTCACCAGCTGCTCCTTGGAAACCTTATGCTGTTAAGTGCTGTTGAGTTGGTTCCAACTCATAACGACCCTGTGTAGTGTTTCCAAGGAGCATCTGGTGGGTTTGCAGTGATGACCTTGTGGTTCTATCTGACCCTGAGATCCAGTACTTTATCCCACAGTGCCACACCAGGACTCCTTAAACCAGCATAAGGAATTATAAGGATCCAAGGTAAATGAGATTCCAGATGAGGGCCATAGGTATAGGGTCAAGTACCTATACCTGTCAGAGTGTTTATGGAGAAATGATTATCAAATATTAATGAGACTCAGACTGCACTTGAGAATAGACATTATTCTTGCAGACTTGAGTGGGGAGAGTATGTATGTGTGGTATTCAACTGCCCAAGGTATAAAATTGCAGTGACCCCAGAGCTGTTGACTTCCTTAACCTTAAGTTCTCTTCACATACTCAGCTGGCATCATCTTGAAATGTGCATCTTTTCTGTTTTCTTTTAATTAAGACTTTATTTTACAAAAGAATAGTTGTAGGTTTGTGGAAAAATAGGGCAGAAAATACAGAGAACTTCCATCTACCTCCTCTTCTCAATTTCCCTGTTTAAAACATCTTGCATTCACGTAGTACCTTTCTTAAACTGATGACTGTGTATTGATATAATAGTATATCTAAAAATCCATAGTTTACATTGGGGTTCACTTTTTGTCTTATACAGTTTTATGAGTTTTGCCAAATGTATAATATCATGCATACACCATTACAGCATCTTACAGTTGCTTCACTGCTCTAGAAGTCCCCTGTGTCCCTCCTATTCATCCCACTCTTCCTATTACTGAAGCCCTGAACCACTGAGCTTTTTACTGCCTCTATAGTTTTGCCTTTTGCAGAATCATACAATATGTAGCTTTTCCAGACTGGCTTCTTCCACTTAGAAATGTGCATTTAAAGTTTTCCTGTGACGTTTCGAAGCTTGTTAGTGCATTTCTTTTCTTTTGCTTAATAATATTCTATTGTGTGAATGTCCCACAGTTCCCTTTTGGTCTCCTATTGAAGAACATCTTGGTTACTACCAATTTTTGACAATTATGAATAAAGCTGCTATAAACATTTGTGTACAGGTTTTATGTGGACATACGCTTTCAACTCATTTGGGTAAATACCAAGGAATATGTTTGTTGAATCATATGGTATGACTATGTTTAGCTTTTGAAGAAACTGCCAGACTGCTTTCCAAAATGGCTATATTATTTTGCATTCCCACATCAGTGAGTGAGAATTCTCTTGCTTCACATCCTTGATAGCATTTGGTGTTGTCAGTGTCTGGATTTTAGCCATTCTAATAAGTGTGCAGTGGTGCAGTGATTAAGCCTTGACGTCTAAACGAAAGGTCAGCAGTTCAAACCCACCAGCTGCTCCTCTGGAGAAGGTTATAGCAATCTGGTCTGTAATAATACAGCATAGGAAACTCGATGGGGGCAATTCTACTCATCCTACAGGGCTATTATGACTCAGAATCAATTCAACAACAATGTTTTAGTTTTTTGCCTTTTAATAAGTTTTCAGTGTCTCATTATAGGATGTTGTTGTTGTTAAGTACCATCAAGTCAGTTCCAACTCACAGTGACCTTGTATACGTTTCCTGAGGAGTGGCTGGTGGGTTTGAACTGCCAACCTTCTGTTTAGCAGTCCAGTGTTTATGCTATAGCACAATTCCAGGGCTGTGATGTTCATTAATTTTTCAATGACATAGGATGTTAAGCATATTTTCATATATTTATTTTCATTGCTATATGGTTAATGAGCATCTATTCAGATCTCATGTCCATTTTTAATTTGAATTGTTTTCTTTCTTATTGCTTAATTTTAAGAGATCTTTGTATATTTTGGCTACAAGTTCCTTGTCAGTTAAGTGTTTTACAGAAATTTTCTCCCAGTCTGTGGCTTGTCTTTTTGTTTTCTTAACTATGTCTTTTATAAAGACATTTTAATTTTCAGTCCCAAATACCAATTTTTTCTTTCATAATTTGTGTTTTTATTTTATTAAAAAAAAATTTTTTATACCACATGAGTGCTATCCCCATCTCCTTTCATCAGTCCCACCCAGACAAATTGGATTATACTCAGTAGAGATTCTTCCTTCCTCTACGCCCTCTGGATCTAGGCTCCCTCATGAAAGCTGGTAAGCTAGTCACTTCTTGCCTTTGTAGCCCTCCATTTTGGGTAGCCAATGTCCAAGTTGCCCATCCCTGTCTACCCTATGTATTTAGTGGTTGGGAATGATCCTCACTGTAAAGATTTGTTCCCTCTTTTGACCTACTGCATACATAGGTGTAGGTCAAGTTCATCAAATTGCTTCAGATTACTCTTTTCCTCTTCTTTCTTCTTCTAGTTGAGTTCTGATCATCCAGCCATTGAAACAAGGTCAAGTAGGTATTATCTGCAAGTGTGGGTGTTCTTTTGCACATGCCCTCACTTCTTATCAACTGAACCCTTCACTCTCCACTCTAGTCCTCTGTGGCTATGTCACTAACTCTGGACCCAAGAGTCCCCAGGTCTTGCCACACTGCTGGCCAACCAGGTCTCCATCTATGTTCACAGGAATCTATTGAATATGATAGGATTTAGCTCACAGCTTCATTGCTGTTTTTACCTCACTTCCCCTTATTGGTGACCAATGTGGTCTGCAGCAAAACCATATGCCTGTGCATTCCCATTAAGTCTTTGTGTTGGAAGGGGGTTTGCCCTGATGGGACTGACCACTTGCCTTGATGTCTCCTGGGTGAGCAACTTGCTTGTTCTTGTAGTAGATTTGCTGTTGTTATTGTTTTGTATTTTTCCTGTTGGTCTTTCTTTCAAGAAGTATCTTCTGTTCTTCTAGCCGCTCCAGACTGGTCTGCTTGTCCTTTCAAGTTGAAATTTCCCACCTCAGAAGATGGGGTTCTGGATTCCAGTGTTTTGATGTTATATCTAAAAGCTTAGCACCAAACCAAAGTTCACCTAGGTTCTCTCCTGTATTATCTTCTGAATGTTTTATAGTTTTGCACTTCAGTGATCTGTAAAAATCTTACAGTGTTTTTTCTTTTGCTTGTTGATATGAAGAATTATATTACTAGATTTTCAAATGTTCAACCAATCTTGCATACCTGGGATGAATCCCATTTGGTTGTGCTATAGTTTTTATATATTGTTGAATTCAGTTTGCTAATATTTTGTTGAAGATTTTGGCATCTGTGTTGTTTTTTTCTCAATCCAATTTGGACAGCAAATCTATTTAATTGAAAGACAGATGGTGGTACAAAGGAAATGCAAAAGGGGAATATAACTGTAAACCAAATTCCTTTATGTAGGAAACACTTCATTGACTACTATATTGGGCATTGGTATTGAAAAAGTGAAACAAAAACATAGCAGATGCTCTCAGGATAAAGCAGAGAGAAATCCACAAATTTTATTTACTCTTTAATCATACTGAAGGCATATTAAGTATTTTAAATACTGTTGTTGTTGTTAAGTGTTGTCGAGTTGGTACAAACTCATAACAACCCTGTATAGGGTTTCTGAGGAGCAGCTGGTGGGTTTGAACCACAGGACTTGCAACTAGCAGTTCAATGCTCATCCCACAGCACCACGCCAGGACATATAAAGAAGTACAACAAAACATATTGAAAACCAAGGAAATTTCCATGTACTGCTGTCCTACCCTTAATTTCTTCCATATTGGGAGAACAGACTTTAAAGTCATATGTGTATATATTATGTGTTCACTATAGATGTGAGTTAAGTTCACTATGTTGTTGTTGTTAAGTGCCATCGAGTCAATTCTAACCCATAGCGACCCTGTATAGCTGGTGAGCTTGAACCACAGACCTTGCAGTTCAAATGACTTTGCAGTCTGACACATTAGCCTACAGCGCCACACCAGGACTCCAGTAAGTTCACTATAGTTCTATTTATTATGCCAGAAATAAGTCTATAGTTAGACTACCTGATTAATCCATCTGTACTAAGTTCTTGGCAATTCAGCTATGTCCCTTTCATAAAAAGCAAACATCATTTTTACTCAGACATCAATAGATTTTAAATTTGGCCTCAGAGAAGGTTCTTTATGTGCTGTAAGTTGTCTGATACTTTGGTAGTAGCCATCTAACACACCTATTGTTGTTGCTGTTGTTAAGTGCCATCGCATCAGTTCTGACTCACAGAGACCCTGTATAGGATTTTCAAGGAGCAGCTGATGAGTTTGAACTGTCAATTTGTGGTTCAAAGTGACTTTGCAATCCAGTGCATCTTCAAGGAAGATATTTCTCCTGTGAAGTGGCAGGTGTACTTGAACCATGGACCTTGTGGTTCACAGTCCAGAGCTTATCATATGAAGCCACTGTTCTTGAATAAAGTACTTATTGTTGTTGTTGTCAAGTGCCCTCAAGTCGGTTGTGACTCATAGCGACCCTGTATAGGGTTTCCGAGGAGTAGCTGGTGTCTTGAATCACAGACCTTGCAGTTCAAATGGCTTTGCAGTCTGGCACATTAACCCACAGCGCCATAAGAGGGTTTAAAATATGTAACAGATGGACACATCCATTTTAGACTGCAGACCTTTCCAGCCCCAAATCAGAGTCACGTTGTAGTTTTCTGGCAGTGTAATTGGCACCTATGTTTTTAAAAGACATCATTCTGTTATTTTCTTTTCTTAAAAATATTTTTGTCTGGATTTGATGTTAAGGTAATGCTGGCTTTGTAGAGTAAGTTGGGATATGCTCCATTGGCTTCCAATATCTGGTAAAATTTATAGAAATTTGATATCAATTCACCAATGAAATCATTTAGGCCTAATCCTTTCTATTTTCTAAGACTATTAATTATTGATTCAATTTTCTTAACAGATATAGGCCTAGTCAGATTATCTATCTCCTTATGTAAAGTTTTGTAGATAGTGTCTTTCAATGAATTGGTTAATTTTATCTAAGTTATCAAATTTGTAGCCATAGAATTGTCCATAATCTGTTATGTTCCTTTATTGTCCATAGGATTAGTAGGAATAACCTTTATTTTAATTATGACATCAATAATTTGTCTCATCTCTCTCTTTTGTTTTAGTTAGCGTAACTATAACTTTATTAATTATCTTTTTAAAGAAAGAGCTTTTGGTTTTCTTGATTTTCTCTATTTATTCCTGTTCTCAATTTCATTGGTATCTGAACTATTTGTGATTAATTCTTCTCTTTTGCTTACTCTTGACTTAGTTTTTTTTCTTCTTTTTCTAATTTCCTAAGGTGGAAGCTGATTTTCTTTCCTCTTCACTGTACATATATAGCAAATGGTCTAAATTTCCCTCTTAAGCTCTGTTTTTATGAACCCCACATATTTTGATAAGTTGTTTTCATTTAGTAAATATATTTTTAAATTTCTCTTAAAAAGTTCTTCTTTTATTCATTTGCTATTAGAAGTATATTGTTCATTCTTCAAATAATTGGGATTCCTCTGGATATTTTTCTATCATTTATTTCTAATTTAACTCCATGTGGTGTAAGAAAATGCTTTATATGGTTTTTAATGTTATAAAGTTGTAGAGTTGTGTTTTATGACCCAGAATGTGGTTTATTTTGGTGAATGTTCCATATGAGTTGAGAAAAAAATTTTTTCTGCTCTTAATGCGCAAAGTATTATATGAGGGGACCGTCCAAAAGTTTTTGGAACAATAGCAAAAAAATAGAGACAGCCTAAATGCCCATCAATGGAAGAATGGATAAACAAACTTTGGTACATACACACAATGCTAAGAATAACCATGAATCTATGAGACATCTCATAGCATGGATGAATCTGAAAATCACTATACTGAGTGAAATTAGTCAATCACAAAATGACAAATACTGCATGAGATAACTATTGCAAAAAGTCGAGAAAAAGTTTCCATGCTAAAAGAAACATTCTTTGATGGTTACCAGAGATAGGAGAGAAGAAAGAATCATTCATTGGTTAAAGGGTTGTTGTTGCTGTTGTTAGCTGCCATCGAGTCAGTACCGACTCATAGAGACCTTATGCACAACAGAAAGAAATACTGCCCGATCCTAGGCCAACCTCACTACTGTTGCCATGCTTGAGTCCATCAATGCTGCCACTTGGCCAATCCATCTCGTTGGAAGACACATGTTAATTTGGGCGATGAGGAAGGCAATATATTACAAGAGGGAGGTTGTCAGAAGAATGATGTAGACAGGGAAAGATACAAGCAGGAGTGCAAGAGTTTAAGAGGATAGAGGTAAATACTGTTATATACATAATCTTGCAATAACAGTGATCTACAGGAAGATACATGGACATATAGAGTGATTGAACAGGTATGGGAGGTAAAGTTGGAGTATACCCAGAAATATATAAAAGTTTGACAGAGAATATTTGTACATGGGCATTTTACTTTGTTACAGACATATCCATGATGTGGTGGAGCATATACAAGAGGTAAAATTCTTAAAGCTTCTTAGACATTACCAAACACCTTGAGGGAATCTATTCTTGAGTTTGGGGTCTCAGGATCATAGCCTTGGCGGGAGCATCATAATTGACTGTCATAGCATAGCCCACAAAGACAATGTTTACATCCTACTTTGGTGAGTAGCAGCTGGGATCTTAAAAACGTATGAGCAAACATCTAAGGTACAACTATTAGTCTCTCTCTCTTCATGAGGAGGAAAGAGGAGTGATAAAAATTGAAGATGCTTGGAATCAATTAGTCAAATGGACTAATGGAACATGTGAGCATGAGTCTCCATGATCCTGAGAATAGAAGAACTTGATGGTGCCTGGTTACCACTACTAACAGTTTTGAAAGGGATTGCATAAGAAGGTCCTGGAGAGAGTGGGGAAAAAAATGTTAAAAAAAAAAAAAAAATCAAAATTATTAAAAGGACCAGCCTTCCGGTCAGAAAGGGATTAGAGAAACCTGAGACTATGACCTTTGACCACACTTTAGGCCTGAATCTGAAATTCACCACTGTGCTAGGTATGTAGGGAGAAGACAACAACACCAATGAAGTATGCCACCATAGAATGATCAACTATTCAAGATTGAAGGGCAGAATTTATCTAAGGACAAACTCCAGAGGGTTGGGAAAGAAGTTGGAATGGAAAACAAGAATTACAGGGAGGAAGGTGAATAACTGATGCTACATGGGGAGGATTGCAACCATTGAATGAAACTAAGAATGTGATTTTTTTAATGTAAAGCTGATGACCTGCTCTGCGAACCTTCATTCAATTCAAAATAAAAAGTTTTTAAAAAGTATATTAAAGGGGCAGGTTTGTGGGGTGTACCCTTTGGTTGGTGGATGATGCATGGCAGGAACTGTAACCATGGCACATGTAATGATATACAATATGATGAATGTAAAGCTAGTGTTCTCCCAGGTAACTATCACATAATTCACAATAAAACAGTTATTAAAAAAGTATATTAGCAGAGAGTTTAGTCTTTTTTTTTTTTTTAACACTTTAATTTAAGGTTTTTATTGTGGATTGAATGAACGTTTACAGGGCATATCATCAATTTTACATTCAACAAATCATATACCTTGTTTCATTACATTGATTATAATCCCCTCTATGTACCATCAGTTAACAGTATTTCTCTCTATCCACTTTAGCTTTTTAAAAAAATAAACAACAACAAAAAAAAACACTCAGGCATATATATTAATTTACATCTCCAAAGGGCACATTCTGCAAGTCGGCTCCTGGCCACCAGCTCTCAGTCCTTCTCTTCTTAGTCCATGAATCTACAGTCCTCAGCCGCTCCCCTTCTCCATGCCCCCATCTCTGCCTCCATCTCTGGTGCTGCTGCTTCTCTGGATAAGGTCCCGCATTCTGCTTGTGTGTTCCTCTCTTGATGGTCCTAGGGTCCTCTGTTTCTGAACTGTAAGATTAACCACTCTCTGTTTACCATTTGTGCACCTCCGTTTAAGGTGGTTTTGGCTGATGTTGGTTGTTGTCATTGATCAGATGGTATAGGAGCTGTTATTGGCTCTTACCCAGTGGGTGAAGCTGCAGAGGGTACAGTTGTAACTGGTCTTATGGGTATGGTTGCTGTCTCCCGTTGAGTGGGAAAGAGAAGAAAACTCCAACAGACACACACATAAGAAAACAAAACAGAATCAGCAACCATAAATGAGAAGATAAAATGATAAAGGAGACAAGTGAATGAAAACATGCAACAACCAGAAAAAAAAAGAACTTAATAATTAAAAACAAAAACAAGAGACAGAAAACAGAACTATAGAAGAGAAAAATAAGAAAGAAAATAAAAGGAAGAAATACAGAATAATAAAAGCACTTAGAAAAACAATTGAAAGTGTTCTTGAGAGGGTCTCTAAATTCAGGTGGGATATATTCAAGGTCCTGGTATGGTGCTGTGGAATAATGTGCTGGACCGCAGGGTCAGTTTGAATCACAAAGTCAGCAGTTCAAGCTCACAAGCTGCTCCTCAGAAACCCTATACAGGGTCAATATGAGTCTGAAATGACTCAACAGCACTTGACAACAACATATTTAAGGTCCTATTTTGTCTCTTGTGGACTTGTTTTAATTTTCTGTAGCTTCAGCTTGAACATGCATATGAGTAACTGATGATCTGTTCCAAGGTCTGCCCCCATATAATTGGATTAATATTCACCATATTTGTAAGTACCTTATAACAGTGCATTCCCAAATCTTCCCTCCTATCCATAATACCACTTCTGTCACTTACGTATTTCCAAATCTTCTCTCTTATCCATTATAACACTCTTCTCACTTAGACAGCAGAAATGAATGGTGGCAATGCTAGAAGCAGTGATTATGAAGTAAATTGTGGCTATCAGTTAGAATAAGTTTTAACCTTTTAAATCAGCTATGAATAAGAAAACAAAATATTTCATTTCATCTTCATTTATTTCATCCTGAATACTTTGCCTTTGTTTTCTAGAACACTTTAAATCAATCTTGTGCAGCAGATTTGCCTATTGCAATGCATATTCTGATTTCTTTCTTTCTTTTTTTTTAATGATTCTATTGTTTATTATCTGTAATTTTGCAAAGAGCTGTTCATTCATATCACCTAAAGATCATTTCACTAACTACTCTGCTTGGCAGCCAGACTCTTGTCTCTCTTTTCAACAATGGTAAGGCAGATACCTTTTCCTTGGGGAAGAGAAATCCATAGTTTGGTGGCTTTGCCAATAACAAAAATGTTGGAAAGTTGAGTGACACAGCTATTTCCATTAACATCTTTCCACGAACCACATCAAACCACATCAAAAGAGCTAGGAGCTCTCCTTCTGCGTTAGTGATCACACCAATTCTTCCCAAGTCCCCAGGTACAGGTTGATTAAATCAGTAATCATTCCAGACTTTACATCAATCTGTATCATCTGAATATCAGAATTCTTCGAATTCCAGTGCCAGACTCTTTGTCATATAATCCAGCTTCTTATATTATTTGCTCAACATACAGATAGAATGAGTATGTTGAAAGATATAACCATGACACACACCTTTCCTGATTTTAAACCATTCAATATCTCTTTGTTCTGTTCTAACAACTGTCTCTTGATCCATTAACAGCTTCTAGAAAACCCATTCTTCACAATGTTAGGTGTCCTGGAATGCCCATTCTTTGCAGTGTTATCCATAGCTTGTCATGATCCACAGAGTCAAAAGACTTTTCACAGTCGATAAAGTACAAGCAAATATTTTTCTGATATTTTGTGCTTTCAACCAAGATCCATCTGATGTCAGTAATGATATCCCTAGTTTTACGCCCTCTTCTGAGTGGCGAGAATTTCTGTAAGTTACCTGTCAATATAGTGTTGCAGCTGTTTTTGAATTATCTTTAGCAAAATTAAACTAGAAAATATTATGAGTGTCTACTATTTAATGGAGTCCTGGTATGGTGCTGCAGGTTAATGCACTGGACTTCAAGGTCATTTTGAACTGCAGAGTTGGCAGTTCAATTCACCAGCTGCTCCTCTGAAACTCAATACAGGGTTGCTATGAATCAGAACTGACTCAACTGCACTTAAGAATAACAACAACTTACCTTAGCTACAAACACAATTATGAATGTAGTATAGTTTACAGTGGGAAAAATGAAGAAAACTTCTTAGATACTGTACACTTCTTAAGGAAATCCGTTGCTGGGTCTGGGGGCTCAGGACCATAGTCTCAGGGGACACCATGTCAATTGGCATAACAGTCCACAAATACAATGTTCTATATCCTCTTTTGATGAGTAACAACTGGGACCTTAAAAGCTCATGAGTGGCCAGTTTAAGTACAAGTATTTGTCTTTCCATGTGCAGAAGAAAGAAGAGTGATGAAAATGGAAGATGCTTGGAATTGATTAGTCCAGTGAACTAAAGGAACATGTGAACATCAATCTCCAAGACTCTGAAACTAGAAGAACTAGATGGTGCCTGGCTGCCACTACCAACTACTCTAAAAGGGATTGCGTTAGAATGTCCTGGATAGAGTGTGAGAAAATGTGGAGTAAAACTCAAAATTATTTTTTTTAAAGCCAGATTTACTGATCAGAAAGAGACTGGTGGAACCCAAGACTATGGCTGTTAGCCACCCTTCAGGTCTGGACAGGAACTCACTCTCGTGGCCCAATTTTTAGCCAAGCAGTAGATATATAGATTGGGGACAATAACAAGACTCCTGGTATGGCTATGTAACATCAGCACTGGACTTTGAACCACGAGGTTGGCAGTTCAAACCCACCCACCGCTCCTCAGAAACCCAATACAGTGTCAATATGAGTCAGAACTAAGTCCACCGTACTTAACAACAAACAACAACACTAATAAGGTATTCTCAATATGGAAGAGTCAATCATTCAAAATCAAAAGGTCAACATTTCCCTAAGGACAAAGTTGAGAGGGATGGTTATGTAGGTGGAATGGAAATCGGAACCACGAGTAGGAAGCGGGCTAACGGTTGTTGCATGGAGTAGATTGCAATCATTGAGATGAAATAAAATGTGTGATCTGCTAAATGTTAAACGGATCTTGTCTGTAAACCTTCACTTAATTCACAATAAAAAGTTTTAAGACAACATTAATTACTAGAAATGATTTGTAAAGGTTGTGTGACTTAATTTCTTAATTTTACAGATAAGGATTTTTACATCAGAGATGTTAAGTAACTTCCCCAAGGTCATGTAGATGGTTATTGTCATAGATCTGTATCATTTCCCCCTTAATTGAAAACTTTACTCAGTTCCCTAAATTTAGCATTTCACTTGGTAAATTTGTGAGGCAGTCTATTACCACAGTTATATTTTCCCAATAGGCAGATGAGTTTTTTCCCAGAGCTAACAATTCTCCCTTCCCCCCACTTCACCCGCATCTGTAGTGGACATGAACACACTAATTAGCACTCCCACCATCTGCTCCAAACATGTGTAACTCCCTAACTCATTTCAGAGTGTATTTTTAAAACATTCCTTTAAAGGAGCTTGTATTTTTTAGACATTAGCAATAGTTAATTTTGAAAATAATAAAATTCAAATATGTTGAGCAAATTAAGATCCATTTTCTATGACAGCATTTGGTCCAGGCAATGACTGCAATAACTCCAGCTGCATTTTGTGAGATGCCCTGTCTATGAGTAGACTTGCAACAGCTTGATTTAGGAGTCTGCTTTCGATATTAATTTGCCTATTGCTACTCCTGCTGTGGAGAAATAGAGGCCCTTGGTCTTCAGGGCTTTTAATCAGAAGCCCGGTTGTTCAGGAGCACTATGTTCTGTTGAAAATATTTATTGTGGCAGTGTTCCCTCTCAGGATCTTAGCTTTCAATCTTTTAAATTGCAGTTTGTTTCAGAAGTTTGATTTTTACAAGTTTTGAATTCCTTTTTATTGCCTTCCCTTTTTTATGTCTTTGCTTTCCTAGACAGAATTTCTTAGAGTAAACAATGGTGAAGTGGCAGCATTTTTCAGAAGAATGTGAACATTTCTGATTTTTTTTTTTTTT
Source organism: Chrysochloris asiatica (assembly GCF_000296735.1). Taxonomy (NCBI): domain Eukaryota; kingdom Metazoa; phylum Chordata; class Mammalia; order Afrosoricida; family Chrysochloridae; genus Chrysochloris; species Chrysochloris asiatica. The sequence goes on along the minus strand of NW_006408561.1, from coordinate 14,136,060 downwards.
TTGTGTGTGTGTGTGTGGCAAATGTAAGATTGGCCCAGGAAAAAAAAAGGAAAGTAGAGTATGAAACAAACAAACAAAAAAACCCATATAGTTTATGCCAGTCCATTGTTCTTTCTACTTGCTGTTATTGTCAGCTCTGACATATTGTGACCTTGTATAGGGTTTACAAAGACTAGCTGGTGGGTTAGAACCACCAACCATATGGTTAACAATTTAGTACCTATCCTACAGCTCACATCAGGATTCCTTTTTCTTTGATCTTTATATTTATGAAAGCATTCATTTAACAAGTATGTATTTGTGGTCTACTAATGGTGGCACCAGCACTGTCAGTTTGTCACACAGTGGTGGCTTGTGTGTTGCTTTGATGCTGGATGCTATGCCATCAATGTTTTAGATACCAACAGGGTCACACATAGTGGACAGGTTTCAGTGGAGTTTCCAGACTAAGACAGACCAGGAAAGAGAGTCAGAGTACTACAGAATGTGTAGCTATGAAAACCTTATGAATAGCAGTATAGCATTGTCATACATACTTCCAGAAGATGAGTCCCTCAGGTTGCAGGATACTCAAAGTATAACTGGGGACGAGCTGACTCTTCAAAGTAGAGTTGACCATTATAACATGAATGGATTAAAGCTTTTGAGACCTTCATTTGCTGATGGGGAATAACTCAAAATGAGGAGAAACAGCTGCAAACATCCATTAAAAATCAGAATATGGGATATGCAAAGTATGAATCTAGGAAAATTGGAATTTGTCTAAAGTGAAATGGAGTGCATAAAGATCAATATCCTAGGCATTCATGAGCTGAAATGGACTGGCATTGGCCATTTTGAAACAGACAATCATATGCTTTTATTACAATGGAAACAACAGATTGAAGAATGGCATGGCAATCATTGTCAAAAAGAGCATTTCAAGAACTGTCTTGAAGTACAGTGCTATCTGTCATAGGATAATATCCACACACTTACAAGGAAAACAAGCTAATGCCATTGTCAAATTTACACACCAATCACTAAACACAGTGAGGATGAAATTGAAGAATTCTACCAACTTCTTCAGTCTGAAATTGATAAAACATGCAATTAAGATGCATAGATAATTACTGATGATTGGAATGTGAGAATTGGAAACAAAGAGGAAAGATCAGTATTTGGAGAATATATCTTTGGTGATAGAAATTATGCTGGAGATCACATGACAGAATTTTGCGAGACCAACAACTTATTCATTGCAAATACTTTTTAAACAACATAAAAGGTGACTACACTGACCTCACCAGATGTAAAACCAAAAGGGAAGAACATTTTTATTATTTCTCAAGCTGAAAGAACTGAAGAAAACAATTAAACCTCAACTTGACTTATTGAAAGTCTCTGGGCAAATAGGAGTCGTCATCTGATGCTATAGGATAAGCACTGGACTGCTAACTGCAAGGCAGGTAGGTTCAGACCTACCAACCACTCCTTGGAAACTCTATACAGGGTGGTTGTGAGTCAGAATCAACTGGATGACACTTAACAACAACAACAAATGGGCAAAAAATATTGAATGATGCAGAAAGCATCAAAAGAAGATGGAAGGACTACACATAGTCACTGTACTAAAAAGAAATGGTCATATTCAACCATGTTAATAGGTAGAATATGATCAAGAACCAATAATACTTAAGAGAATTCCAAGCTGCACTGAAACCATTAGCTAAAAACAAGGCCTCAGGAATTGACAGAATACAAATTGAAAATTTTCAACAAACTGATGAAGCACTGGAAGAACTCACTCATCAATGCCAAAAAATTTGGAAGACAACTATCTGACCAACCAATTGGAAGTGATCCATATTTGTGCCCATTCCAAAGAGAAGTATCCCAGTGCAATGTGGAAATCATCAAACAATGTAATTAATATCACATGCAAATAATATTCTGCTGAAGATAATTAATAAATGGCTGCAACAGTACATTGATCAGGAATTGCCAGAAATTCAAGCCAGATTCAGAAGAGGATGTGGAACCAGGAATATTTTTGCTGGCTTCAGATAGATCTTGGCTGAAAGCAAAGAATATTAGAAAGATGTTTGTTGTTGTTATTGTTAAGTGTTATCAAGTCAGTTCTGACTCATAGCAACTCTGTATATGATTTCTGAGGGGTGGCTAATGGATTAGAACTACCAACCTTGTAGCTCAAACTGACTTTGTGGTCCAGCACATTATCCTGGAGCACCACACCAGGACTCCAAAAATTACTTACTTTTCTTTTATTGACTATGCAAAGGCTTTCCACTGTGTGGATCATGGCAGCTATGGATAACATAATGAAGAATGAGTATTCTAGAACACTTAATTGTGTTTATCAGAAACCTGTACATAGATCAAGATATAGTTGTTAAAACTGAACAAGAGGGGAATGAAAGATTTACAGTCAGGGTTGTTTTCTTTCACCATGTTTTTTCAATCTATATGCTGAGCAAGTAATCTAAGAAGGTGGATTCTAAGTAGAAAAACATGGCATCAGGATTGGAGGAAGACTCATTAACAACCTATGAGGTTCAGGTGATACAGCCTTACTTGCTGGAAACAAAGATGACTTCTAAAGATCAAATTTCAGTATGGATTATTGCATGTCAATGTAAGGAAAACAAAAATCCTCAGAGGGATAAATAGATCACATCATGATAAATGGAAAAAAGGTTGAAGTTGTCAAATAATTCCTTTTGTGTGAATTCAAAATCAATGCTCATGGAAACAACAATCAAGAAATGAAACTACATATTACATTGGGCAAATTTGCTGCACAAGACCTCTTTAAAGTGTTCAAGAGCAAAGACATCAGTTTGAGGAATAAGGTGTGCCTGACTCAAGCCACAGTATTCTCAATGACCTCAAGTGCATGTGAAAGTTGGATGATGAGTAAGGAAGATGATAGAAGAATTGATGAAATCGAGTTATGATTTTTAAAAAAATTTTTTTTATTTAAGGTTTTTATTGTGGACTGAGTGAAAGTTTACAGGGCATATCATCAGTTTTACATTCAACAAATTATACACCTTGTTTCATTACAATGATTATAATGCCCTCCATGTACCATCAGTTAACAGTATTTCTCTCTATCCACTTTAGCTTTTAAAAAACAAACAAAAAAACCACTCAGACATATATAATAATTTACATCTCCAAAGGGCACATTCTGCAAGTCTGCCTCCTGGCCACCAGCTCTTAGTCCCTCTCTTCCCATAAATCTAGAGTCTTCAGCCACTCCCCCCATCTCTGCCTCCATCTCTGGCACTGCTGCTTCTCTGGATAAGGTCCCGCATTCTGCTTGTGTGCTTCTCCCCTGATGGTTCTAGGGTCCTCTGTTTCTGGACTGTAAAAAACACTCCCCTGTTTTTGTTACAAAACTTCTACCTTTACAATTGTGACAGTCGCAATTAGTCATGATAACAATTACTCACTATTGGATCTTACGAATCTTATCCCCATCTCTTTTCACCAGACCCATCTAGACAAGATGACAGCTATTCAGTGGGGCCTCTTTCTTTGCCCCCATACTCTTAAACTAAACTCCCTCTTAAAACCTTGTAAGCCAGTCACTTCATACCTTTATTGCCCCCTCATTTTAGATAGCCAATGTCTAACTTGCCCATCCCTATCTACCCTGTGCACAGAGGGGATAACATTGATACTTGATGTGAAGATTCTTTTTCTCTCTGTTGATATTTAGAGTAACAACCGCTCTGAGTATAGGTCAGGTTCATCAAATTGAAGCAATTTACCCTTGTTTCCTTTATAAAAAAAAATTGAGTTATGATTTTGGAGAATAATAATAAAAGTACCATGGACTGCCAGAAGAACAAACAAATCTGTTTGGGAAGAAGTATAGCCAGAATGCTCCTTAGAAGTCAGGATGGTGAGCCTTTAATTCTCTCACACTTCAGTCATGTTATCAGGAGGGACCAGTCCCTGGAGAAGGACATCATGCTTTCTAAAGAGAAAAAAAGGAAGACTCCCCAACAAAATGTATTGACACAATGGCAAAAGCTATTGGCTCAAACATAACAATTGTGAGGATGGCACAGTACTGGGCAGTGTTTTGTTCTGTTGTGCATAGTGTCGATATGAGTCAGAACTTACTCAATGTCACCTAACAACAACAGTAACAACTGGTGGCACAGGAAGTGTGGTGTCTCTGCATGTTAAGTACTGGACTGTGAATCACGCATTGAGCTCACCAGTTGCTTCACAGGAAAATGATGTGGCTTTCTGCTCTGGCAAAGATTTACAGTCTCAGAAACCCTATATAGGGTCACTATGAGTTAGAACTGACCCAACGACACATCAGAACAACAACAAGTGGTGGCACAGTGGGTTAAGCATTGGACTGCTAACTGAAAGGTCTCTGATTAGAATCAACCAACTACTCCACTTGAGAAAGATGAACAGTCTGTCTGTATAAAGATTTATAGCCTCGGTAACCCTGTGGAGCAGTTCTACGCTGCCCTGTAGAGTCACTAGGAGTCAAAATTGACTTGAGGGCAATGTAATCAAATTCAAATTAATGTGCCAAGCACTGTTATTGTTCTTAAGTACCATGGAATTGCTTCTGACTCATAGCGACCTTGTATAGGGTTTCCGAGGAACAGCTGATAGGTTTGAACCACTGACCTTGCGGTTCAAACCAACCTTGTGATCCAGTGCATTATCCTGCATTGCCACACCATGTTATTGCATTATAATTATGGTATTTCTTTATGTTTTATATTAGTTTAATAATAATGATGTTGTTGTTGTTATGTGCTGTCGAGTCGGTTCCGACCCATAGCGACCCTGTACAGGGTTTCCGAGGGTGTAAATCTTTACGGGAGTAGAATGCCTCATCTTTCTCCCGCGGAGCAGCTGGTAGTTTCGAACCGCTGACCTTATGGTTCGCAGCCCGATTCGTAACTAATATACATTTGAATACTATCGTTACTATATATTTTTTTTAAGTTTTTGTTGTGAGGTTTACATGGGAGAACATCAGCTTTACACTCATCCTATTATATTTTGTTTCATTGCAATGATTACAGTCCCCTCCATGCATCATTAAATAACCAAAGGGTACACCACACAGGTCTGCCCCGCCTGGCCATCAGCATACAGCTGTTCTCTCTCCCTGAGTCCAGTGTCCCCAGCAGCTCCATCTGTCCATGTCATTGTCTCTGTCTCCATCCCTGGTGTCACTTCCTCTCTGGGTAGGGTCCTGCTCTCCCTTCTTCTCACTTGCTGGTCCCAGGGACCTCTGCTCCTGGGCTGCAAAATCAATCATTCTCCTCCTATTGTCAAAAAACATCTACCTCTATATTTCCTACCCTCACAGTCAGTCCTGATGGCAATTATTCACTATTGTACCACAAGAGTCTTATCCCCATTTCCTTTTGCCAGCCCAGTCCCAGCAGACTAGAAATCATTCAGTGGTGATTCTACCTTCCCCCGCCCCATCTGGAACTAGACTCCCTCTTGAAAGCTTGTAAGCCAGTCACTTCTTGCCTTTATAGGCCCTCCCCATTTTGGGTAACCAATGTCTAAGTTGCCCATCCTTGTCAACCCTGTGTACCGAGGGGGTGGGAGTGATCCTTGCTATAAATATTTGTTCCCTTTTTTTAGCTACTACATCCATAAGTATAGGTAAAGTTCATCAAATTGTAGCAGTTTACTTTTTTTTTCTCTCTCTCTTCTTTCTTCTTCTAGTCGAGTTCTGATCATCCAACCATTGAAGCCAAGTCAAGTGCATACTATCTCCAAGTATGGGTGTTCTTGTGCATCTCCCTTCACTTTGTATCAACTGGATACTTCACTGTCCACTCTAGTCCTGGCCATGTCACTGCCTCTGGACCCAGGAATCCCCAGCTCTTGCCATACTGCTGGCCATCCAGGTCTGCACCCTGGTTCATAGGATTCTACTGAATGTGGCTGGGCTTAGATCACAACTTCGTTGCTATTTTTTCCCCCTCCCCTTATCAGTGACCAACTTGGTCACCAGCCAGACCACATGCCTGCTCATGTATTCCCCTTGAGTCTCAGTCTTGAAAGTTCACTGTATTATTTTTATATTACCAACTCAAGTGTACCTCTTTCAAAGCATCTTTAATTTATCCACCACAACCTCTTAACAGTAATTAAGCCACGTCATCCTTAACCCAAAGGGTCTCTGTGTGGCACAAACAGTGCTTGACTACTAAGCAAAGGGCAGCTGCACACCCACCCCCTGGTGCTGTGGAAGAAATGCCTGGCAATCTGTTTCCATAAAGATTATGGTCTTATGGAGCCATACTCTGTAACACATGGAGTCACCATAAATCAAAATTGGCTCAAGAGCAATGAGTTTGATTTGATTTTAGACTCCTTAAATCATGCAATACTTCATCTGTATTACTGTCTTCCTATGTTGTAGTTGGTAAGTGCCATCAAGTCAGTTCTGACTCATAGCAACCCTGTATAGGGTTTCTGAGCACTGATTGGTGGGTTTGATCTACTGACTGTGTGGTTAGCAGTCCAATGCTTGGACTGTGGTTAGCAGTCCAATCCTACACTGCCACACCAGGACTCCAGGCATATACAGTTGTTGCTGTTTTTAAATGCCATCAAGTAGGTTACGACTCATACTGACCCTGTATAGGGTTTCTGAGGATCGGTTGGTAAGCTTGGACCGCTGACTTTGCAGCGCCACACCAGGACTCCCCCAGGCATATACTAGGAATTCAATAATTGTTCATTTTCAACAGGTCTGCTTTCTTCTTTCTTCAAAGGAGACAATGACTAAATGTTTACTGGATTCTCAATGACTCCTTTCATTCAATGATTTTATGACCATTTTTTTTTAGTGATTTTATACACGGTTGCAAGTGTTCAATATCAAGGTGACTTTGACATACTGTGCTAAAGCTCCAAGTAGAATAGAATGCAGTATTCTCTCAGGCACATAAAGGAATTTGGTAACCTAGTTCCGAGTAATGGCCCAATAAGCGACTCCCTAGTGAAAGCCCTGCTGACAGCCAACAGGCCCACACATGACTTGGAATACAGACACTGGATTTCAAAGAGAAAAATTTGTCAAACAAAGATGGGCTTGGAAGTGATTAGCTGTTGGGAAGTTCCATTAGAATTTGCATAAACAGATTGACTTTGAGAATATTTTTAAGTACTGGCTCTCTGTGTTCACGCCAGTGGATCCTGAGTGCCTACTGTTGAAATAGTCATAGTGGTTTTTTTCCAATGGGTAGGAAATTGTAAGTGAATAATTAGAATTTTCTCTATTTTACATTATACTCCCACACATTTTTTCATGCGGCTACTTCTGATTTATTAGACTATAGTTTAATATATAATTTAATATATGATAGTATACAATTTATTGCCAAATTAAATGTTTAGATATTTAAAGTGTTATTATTTTATTGAATCTTTGTGTTTGAATACTTGCTTGAGAATTGCTATTTATGGAAATAGGGTTTTGTTACTTTAAACATTGTTCAGTAGCTCAGAAAAAGGCTAACCTTTGGGAAACTGCCTTCTCAAAAGATAAGATTAATTTTATACTAACGTTCACTTTATAAGTGTCTATTCTCATTAGTGCCTGAACAGTGATGGGCACAGAAATGTATCTCATTCCTCTTTGCTGTCCTATGTTGAAAGCAGTGTCTGAAATAGAGTGGATGTGTTTACTTAGACAATGGTAATGTTACGTATAAAGATAAATGCTGTGTTTCAAAAGTGCTTGTATAGTTTATTTTGTTAAGTGGTCTGAAGATAGAATCTCAAATTGTCTATCCTTCATTACTTTTCATTTTTCAAGAGTTTCTGCCACATTTCTGCCTGCATCACTGCATGAATAATTTGTTTTATAAAAGTCAACAAAAGGTTGGTCCCTATGAGTTGGAGGTTAAAGATATCCCAATGTTCAACTTTTCTGACACGCTATGCCCCTCCATAGTCCTTGGTAACTAACAATCACCATTCCTCTTTTCCCTCAAGTCCCAGGGTTCTGTAATGAATTGCAAGGTTCCACAAAACTCAAAATTGTCAAAAGAAATGGCTCACAAAGTTGTAGAGGCTGGAATGTCTCAAATGTGTAGTTCAGAGATCAGTCTGGAGGAATTTTCTCACCTTCATAGTCTCAGGAGCTGAGTAACCTAGCTAGGCAAGTTTGATGACAGGCTGTTGATGCAGGAGGCTGGGGGAGCTGGAGAATCAGGTCGGGTGATGGGCCAAAAGTCCTATGAAATGGAGGTCAGATGTCATGAACCTGATGCAAGATCCAGGACTAGAGAGCAAGCTTTTCCAAAGCAGTCTTATAAATTGGAGTCACACCATGCCCCTAAGGGAAGCTAAGGGTGATGACTTGAGTCACACAGTAGAGGTACTAAGGTGGGAGCATTCTTAATACTTAGATCCACTGTAACCTTTTCTCTGTTGTTGTTGTTAAGTCCCATCTCCAAATAATTGTGAGGATGGCACTGGATTAGGCAACATGTCATTCCATTGTGCGTGGGGTCCCCATGAGTCTAGGGCTGACCCAAAGACAGGTAGCAACAACAGCAATATCTTATAAACCTTGTAGTTTACATAAAGGAGCCCTGGTTTAAGCACTTGACTGCTAACTAAAAGGTCAGTGGTTCAAACCCATTAGCCACTCTGGGGGAGAAAGGACCTGGCTATTTGTAACCATAAAGATTACAGTCTAGTAAACCTTTTGGACAAGTTTGTCTGTCATATACGGTCTCTATGAGTCACAATTGACTTGTCAGGCGTACAACAACAGCAGCAGTGTATACAAAGATCTGTGTTGGGCCATGTAAGACTACAGGCATTAGTGAGATATCATTTGTGTTTTCAGGGAGTTAATCTAGTGAAAGAGTGATACACAGACAATTAATTATATTATAAAGGCAGACAGAAAAAGTGTTGTGGTTTAAGTTCAAAGCGCTGTGGTTGCAGACTAGAAGGAGTAATTAATTATAATTGGGAGAATCAAGAACAAGGAGGGAAAGAAACTTATCTTTATTGAGGGTTTGCAATGTTCCAAAGGTAGGAATGGTGATTATTCCTAGCCTCTTTGAGGAGACTGTGTTCACACTTAGCCATGGGACTTCCTGTTACTGAGACCAGATTGGGAAGGCATGGGGTCAAAACACAAAGGATACCATGGAAAGACATCCTTTTCCAGGCCCTGAGAAATGAAAACCGAGAGAAGTAGCCTTCGAGTCTGAATTTAAAATGATTTGGTGGGAAATGAGATTGGTAAGGAGAACCTGGTTTCAGTGTAAGTGGGGAGGTGGCAAGACAATTCATAGCAAAGATTAAGAACTTTAGTAAGATTTGAGTCCAGTGAGAAAGGAGGGCAAGCAAAGGTAGGAAGGGAGACAGGATTTGAATAAAATGACCAACTACATCAACTTGTTAAATGCTGCTGAGTTGGTCCGACTCATAGCGGCCCTGTATAAGGTTTCCTAGGAGCAGCTGGTGGGTTTGAACCACCACTTGTGGTTAGTAGTCTAATGTTTACCCTACAGTGCCACAGCAGATATAAATTATGGTGGGCAGTCAGAGGTGGTGGGAGAACAGGGAATGATGTGAACTGTTTAGTGTGATTACACTTATGGGAGATCAAAGGGGAGAATTATCCAGGCCTAAGAGCTATCTTCTCAAAGTAGAGTTGACTGTGATAACATGAATGAAGTAAAGCTCTTGGGAGTAATGCCTTCAGGACCTTCATTTGCTGATGGGGCACAACTCAAAATGAAGAGTAACAGCTGTAAACATCAATTAATAATCGGAACATGGAATGTACACAGTATGAATCTAGTAAATCGGAAATTGTCAAAATGAAATGGAATGCATATCTTACACATTAGTAACCTGAAATGGACTGGTATTGGCCATTTTGAATTTGACAACCACATGGTTTGCTATGCTTGGAATGACAAATTGGAGAGGAATGGTGTTGCATTCATTTTCAAAAAGAGCATCTCAAGATCTGTCATGACAGAGGTAAATAATGATGTGTGTACAACCTTGGAACAACAGGGCTCTGGGATACAGGGATTGAGGCATGGCTTGAATGGGTAAAAAAGGGGAAATTATGTTAAGATGCTTGGCTGTCTTTTAAATCTTGGTTTCTCTTGCCTACCATTGTAAAATAGACACTTGAGGGGGAGAGAAAGGAATAGCCAGAGACATCACAGTAGAAAGCTTCTAAGCCAATCTTCAGC
>NW_006408561.1:14123496-14124922 GCF_000296735.1 Chrysochloris asiatica | reverse complement strand
AGAGGAAAAAAAAGAGTAACCTGCTACAATTTGATGAAGTTGATCTATGCTAATGGATGTAGTAGCTCAAAAGAGGTAACACATCTTTACAAGGATCATTCCCTACTCCTCGGTACACAGGGTTGAAAGGGATGGACAACTTAGACATTGGCTACCCAAAATGGGGGTGGGTGGGGGTGGGGTGCTATAAAAGCAAGAAGTGACTGGCTTACAAGCTTTCAAGAGGGAGACTAGTTCCTGAGGGTACCAGGAAGGTAGAATCTCTACTAAGTGGTTTCCAATCTGTTGGGACAGGGCTGATAAAAGGAGATGGGGATAAGAATCTTGTGGCACAATAGTGAATAATTGCTATCAGGATTGATTGTGAAGGTCAGAAATGTAAAGGTAGATGTTTTGTAACAAAAGAAGGGGAGTGGTTGATTTTGCAGTCCAGGAGCCAGAGGTCCCTGGGACCATCAAGTGAGAAGACCAGAGTGTGGGACAATACCCAGGGAAGCAGTGACTCCAGAGATGGAGGCAGAGACGATGGCATGGAGAGAGGGAGTGGCTGGGGACTCTGGACTCAGGGAAAAAGAGGGGCTGTGTGCTGATGGCCCAGGGGCAGGCTTGCTGGGTGTACCCTTTGGTTGTTTGATGATGCATGGCGGGGATTGTAATCATTTCAATGAAACAAAATACGATGATGAATGTTAAGCTGGTGTTCTTCCATGTAAACTATACATAATTCACAATAAAAACTTAAACAAAAACAAAAGCTTTGTCATGAGGTACAACGCTATCTGTGATAAGATAATATCCATGCAACTACAGGGAAAACCAGTTAACACCACTATTACTCAAATTTACGCAAAAATCACTAAAGCCAGTGAGGATGAAATATAAGAATTCTACCAACTTCTTCAATCTGAAATTGATCAAATATGCAATCAAGAGTATTGATCATTACTTTTCATTGGAATGCAAATTTGGAAACAAAGAGGAAGGATCAATATTTGGAAAATATGGCCTTGGTGATAGAAATGATGCTGGAGATCACATGATAGAATTCTGCAAAACCAATGATTTGTTTATTTCAAAAAACTTCTTTAGACAGCATTAATTATTAATACACATGGAGTTCACTAGTTGGAATATACAGAAATCAAATTGACTACATCTGTAGAGATAGATGGTGAAAATGCTCCATATTATCAGTCAAAACCAGGCCAGGGGCAGATTGTGGAACAGACCATCAACTGATCATATACAATTTCAGACTGAAACTGAAGAAAATGAAAACAAGTCCCTGAGAGCCAAAACAATGGACTTGAATATATCCTACCTGAATTTAGAGATCATCTAAAGAACAGATTTGAAACATTAAGCACTAAACCAAAGACCACTAGAATTGTGGGATGACATCAAGAACATCATACAGAAAGAAAGC
>NW_006408561.1:14097802-14121225 GCF_000296735.1 Chrysochloris asiatica | reverse complement strand
TGTTTTCTGAATGCTGGCCAATCTCTATAGGGCAGAGGAACAAGTGTCAGTTTGTTTGTTAGCCTTCTCTTTTGACTAAATTGCCACACCTTTATAAACACGGACTATTTGCATCATTGGAGTCCTAGTAATGTGCTGTAGGATAAGCACTGGATTGCTAACCACAAGGTCGAGCATTCAAACCCACTAGCTGCTCTTTGGAAACTCTACACAGGGTTTTCTATGAGTTTGAACCTACTTGATGGTACTTAAAAACAATAGCATCTTCATCATTACTACACTCTGCGTACAACCTAATATCAGACTGGGCAGATAGTTAAGAAATCGTAATGGATTTTTGACAATCAAGAAGGTAAATTTCAGCAAAGTCAAGATGCTATTTGTGAATTTTATAGTGCTACAGAAGTTTAACCTGAAAATTAACCACACAGTTACAAAGAAGGTAAAAGTAATTTGAAACTTTACAATCAAGATTTATTTCTAATGCTATGATTCTGTAGACAGAAAACTATGTCAACTGATTAACTTCTACAGTAATTTGTTACGTGTTGTTACACAATCCTATTTTGACTAACGGAAATGTTTAGAGTGCATCTTTATGGAAGCTAAATAGGCCTTGCTGCTTGCCTGTCTTAAAATAATTAGATTAATTTTTCATTGTCAGACAGTGGGTTACTTACCGCTCATGTTACAGCTTCAAAGATTGTTTTTGCTACTTCCTTTTCCTTCTCTCATTAGTGTCTGTTGCTGAACAAAGCTCAACTTAAAATATTTCTATAAAACATTTTGTAAACATTTATGGAGCTGCTGTATCTAAACTTTATTAACTTTCTAAGCAGGATGGTAAGAAGACAAATTGTGTTTTCAGATGTTGTTGCTGTTGTTGTTAAGTGCCGTCAAGTCGGTTCCGACCCATAGTGACCCTGTACAGGGTTTCCGAGGCTGTAAATCTTTACTGGAGCAGAAAGCCTCATCTTTCTCCCACGGAGTGGCTGGTTGTTTCGAACTGCTGGCCTCAAGGTTCTCAGCCCGATTCGTAACCACTACGCTACCAGAGCTCCTTGTGTTTTCAGATAAGATGACTTTATTATTGCTAGGTGCCATCAGGTAGGTTCTGACTCAGACTGACCCTATGGACAACAGAACAAAACACTGCCTGGTCCTGCACCATCCTCACAATAACTGTTTGAGACCATCATTGCTGCCACTGTGCCAATGCATTTTGTTAGGGGTCTTCCACTTTTTGGTTTATCCTCCACTTTACCAGGCATGATGTCCTTCTCTAGGGTCTGGTGCCCCCTGACAACATGTCCAAATTATGAGAGACAAAGTTTTGCCATCCTGGCTTCTAAGGAACATTTTGAATGTACTTCTTCCAAGACAGATTTATTCTTCTGGCAGTCCATGGTATTTCCAGTATTCTTCACCAACACCATAATCCTAAGGCATCCATTCTTCAACAGTCTTCCTTGTTCTTTGTCCAACTTTAACATGTGTATGAGGTGACTGAAAATACCAAGGCTTGAGTCAGGCACACCTTAGTTCTCAAACTGACATCTTTGCTTTTTAAAACACTTGAAAGAGGTCTTTTGCAATAAATTTGCTTAATGCAATATGTTGTTTTATTTCTTGACTCTTGCTTCAATGAATGTTAATTGTGTATACAAGAAAAATGAAGTCTTTGACAATTTCAACGTTTACTCCATTTATCATGATGTTATTTATTTGTCCAGTTGTGAGGATCTTTGTGTTCTTTATATTGAGGTGCATTCCATACTGAAGGTTGTAATCATGGATCTTCACTTGTAAGGATTTCACCATCTTCTTTGCTTCCAGCAAGTAAGGGTGTGTCATTTCCACATTTCAAGTTGTTAGTGAATCTTCCTCCTATCCTGATGCCATTCCTCTTTATATAATTTAGCTTCTTGGGTTATTTGTTCAACATACAAATTGAACAAGTATGGTGAAAGGATACAACGCTGGCACACAACTTTCTTAATTTTAAACCATTCAGTATCTTCTTGTTCTGTTCAAATAACTGCCTCTAGGTCTACGTGCAGGTTCCTCACGAGTGCAATTAATTGTCATTCTTTCCAGTATTATCCATAGCTTGTTAGGACCCACATAGTCAAATGCTTTTGCATAGTATATAAAGTACATGTAAACATCTTTCAGGTACTCTCTGCTTTTTGTTAAGATCCATCTAGTATCAATAGTCATATCCATCATTGCAAGTCCTTTTTTGTATCTGGTTTGAATTTCTGGAACTCCCTGTTGATGTACTCTGCAGCTATTTAAAAAGTATTTTCAGCAAAAATTTACTTGCATGTGATGTTAATGGCATTTTAACATGATTTCCACATTCTGTTGGGTCACCTTTCTTTGGACGGGGCACAGATATGTCTTCCTATTGATTGGCCAGGTAGCTGTCTTCCAACATTTTTAGACAGAGGAGTGAGCAGCTCCAATGCTACATCAGTTTGTATTCCATCAATTCTTAGAGCCTTTTTTTCACCAGTGCCTTCAGTGTAGCTTGGACTTCTTCCTTAATACCATCAGTCCTTGATCACAGGCTACCTCTTGAAATGGTTGAACATAGATTAATTCTTTCTCTCTGCTGTGTATTCTTTTCATATTCTCTTGATGATTCATGCATGAGTGAATATTTTACCTGGAGAATCCTTCAATATTGCAACTTGAATTGTGAATTTTTTCTTCAGTTCTTTCAGCTTGAGTAATGCTGGGCGTATTCTTCCCTTTTGGTTTTCTAACTCCAGGCCTTTGCACATTATAATACTTGACTTTGTCTTTTCAAGCTGCCCTTTGAAATGACTGTTCAGCTCTTTTACTTCAGCACTTCTTCCAGTTATTTTAGTTTATAGATGCTCAAGAGCAAGTTTCAGAGTCTTCTCCAACACTCACTTTGATCGTTTCTTTCTTTCCTGTCTTTTTAATGACCTGTTGCTTTCTTCATGGTTAAAGTTCCCATTGTCAACCCACAACTCTTCTGGTCTTCCATAATTGGTGTCCAATGCATCAAATCTGTTCTAAATTCAGGAAGGGTATATTCTAGGTCATATTGTGGCACGCAGGGACTTGTTTTAATTTTCTTCAGCTTGAACTTGCATATGAGCAATTGATGGTCTTTTTCACAGCTGGCCCCTGGCCTTGTATTGGCTGATGATGTTGAGCCTCTCCATCTTCTCTTCTAAAGATACAGTCAGTTTGATCCCTGGTGTGGCCAATGTATGTAGTCACCACTTATACTGCTGAAAAAGTATTTGCACTTAAGAAGTCACAGCTATTGCAAAATTCTATTATGTGATCTCCAGCATTATTTCTACCACCAAGGCCATATATCCCAATACTGATGCTCTTTCTTTGTTTCCAACTTTCCCATTCCAATCGCCAATAATTATCAATACACTTTGATTATGTACTTGATCAGTTTCAGATTGAAGAAGTTGGTATAATTCTTCAATTTCATCATCGGTTGGCATGCAAATTTGAATAATAGTGGTTTTAACGTCTTTTCCATGTAAACATATGGATATTATCCTATCACAAATATCATTATACTGTAAGATAAATCTGGAAATGCTCTTTTTGATGATGAATACTATGCTTTTCCTTTTCAATTGGTCATTTCCATCATGATAAATAATAAGAGTTTTCTGATTCAAAATGGCCAATACCTGTCTATTTCAGCTCACTAATTCCTAGAATATCGATCTTTATATGTTCCATTTCAATACTGACAACTTCCAATTTTTCTAGATCCATACTTTGTACATTCCCAGATATTTAAAGCTGTTTCTCCTCATTTTGAGTTGTGCCTCATCAGCAAATGAAGGTTCTGGTAGGTTTGCTCCATCCATGTCATTATGGTCAGCTCTAATTTGAGGAGGCAGTCATATTTTGAGTGCCTTCAACCTGAGGGCTCATCTTCCAGCACTGTATCTGACAATGTTCTGTTGCTATTCATAAACTTTCTGTAGCTAACCATTCAGAAGTGGTCTGCCTTTCTTTCTTCCTAATCTGTCTTAGTCTTGAAGCTCTGCTGACACCAGTCCTCCCTGGGTGGCTCTGCTAGTATTTAAAATACTGGTGGCATAGCTTCCAGCT
Source organism: Chrysochloris asiatica (assembly GCF_000296735.1). NCBI lineage: Eukaryota > Metazoa > Chordata > Mammalia > Afrosoricida > Chrysochloridae > Chrysochloris > Chrysochloris asiatica. Next base: position 14,117,100 of record NW_006408561.1, on the reverse strand, counting down.
TCACAGCAACACAAGTCACCACCATACAACAAATGGATGAGCTGTGGTAAGATGACTTAGGAGAATTTATCTTACGGCTTAAAAATATTTTCCTAACTTGCATAAGGAGTATTGGTGTGGCACTGTAGGATAATCACTGGACTGTTAACCACACGGTTGGCATTTCAAACCCACCAGTCATTCCTTGGAAACTCTCTATAGGGTCACAATGAGTCAAAATGACTCAATGGCACTTAAAAACAACAACTTACATAAAGGCAAAGTATGGTGCTGTGGGCTAATGTGTCAGACTTCAAAGTCATTTGAACTACAAGGTCAGTGGTCCAAGCTCAGCAGCTGCTCCTTGGAAACTCAAGGTTTACTATGGGTTGGAATTGACTCGATGGCACTAAATAAAAACAACATATAAAGGCAAATTTGTGGCATGCTCCCATCTGCTCTTCAATGCCTGTGATATTGCTGTTAAGTGCCATAAAGTTGGGGTCAACTCATAGTGACTCTATATAGGGTTTTCAAAAGCAGCTAGTTTGTAGTTCAAACTGACCTTGTGGTCCAGTGTTTACCCTACAGTGCCATACTAGTTCTTCATATACCCATTATACATATCTTTAATTTATAATGTGGACTCCTGGTGTAGTGCATTCGGATCAGCCCTAGACTGTGAATCACAAGGTCAGTGGTTCAAACCCATCAGTTGCTCCTTGGAAACCCTATGCCAGGTCACTATGAGTCAGAGAGCTGACTCACTGGCAATTAACAACAACAAAAATTTATAATGACACTTTTTCCTATGTTTCTAGACATGATTTCAGAATCTTTCTCATTATAGCACTCTGAACATCAGGATGCTAGAATTGATGGAAAGATGATTGTGGTACAGTGAATTATTTAATATGTCCCTTTTAGCCATAATCTTTTAAACTCCCAACAAATATTTGGTGGAACCATGAAAATATTGTACAAAACTCTAATGTGGAAAGTGCTCATTTTGGCCATTCCACTGGGTTTTAAATGAGCCATCTCATAAGCAGCTACAGGGAAGCTTATGAGCCTCAGGAAAAACAATCACAAGCAGAGCATGTTGTTGGACCCTGAGATCTCTGTGCTGAGAAGCAGCAGTGTGGTGAAGTGATGGAGACGTGGTGAGAGTAGACGCAGCAGCAGGGTAGAGTGACAGGCTTTCCAGCCTATAGAGCATATAAAGCTGTGTGCCTTTGGTTAGGAGGCTGGCTTACATAATGCCCTTTGGGCACTTACCAACAGTGCTAAAGGAGCTTTGTAATATTTGCCAGAGGAGGACAGAGGCCAAGGGGTCATAGGACTGAAAGACTAAGAACAAGAGAGAGGCATGCCTATAGTACCACTGAGAAGAGGTGCTCCAGATTGGAGAACTGCTGTATCTAAGTTATTTGTGATCCTGAACTGTACCCTGTTAACTTTCCTAATATGCACCATGATTGTGATTATTGTCTTAGAGTTTTGTGTGGCCATTGCAACAAATTATCAAACCCAACAAAGAAGTAGTGTGCTGAATAAGATGGCTGGATGGTGTCAAAATAGCATAAAGAAAGTTGGAGGCTGGAGAAATGTCTTACCTCCTTGTTACAGGTACAGGTCTTGGTTGGTGAATCTCCTCTTTTAGCTTTTGAAGCTGGAGAAGATCAGACACTATCTCTATTTTTTATTTTATTTTATTTTTTGTAGTTGGTATCACAAGTGGGATTTGTTGCAATGGCTCTAGACTTATGGAAGTATGAGACTTTGTAAGAGAAAGAATTAAGGGGTATGGGAAGAGAAACTTTTGGTTCTTAGATGGTTATTTTACTTTTTGCTATCTATAATGGCTGACAGAGTCCTGGTGTGGCATTGTGGGTTAATGGACTGGACTGCAAAGTCGGTTTGAACTGCAAGATTGGCAGTTCAAGCTTACCAGCCATTCCTCGGAAGCCCTATACAGGGTCGTTATGGGTTGGAACTGACTAGATGGCATTTAACAACAACAACAAAACAACAACATAATGGCTGTACACCACTTGTCTGTCATCTTGTCAGACTGTGGTGGTTTGCATACTGCTGTGATTCTGGAAGCTATGTCACGGTGTTTTAAATACTAGAATAGTTACCCACAGTGGACAAGTTTCAGCCGAACTTATGTACTAAGATACTAGGATGACGGAAAGATGGACTACTTATGATTATTTAGTCAATGAAAACCTTATGAATAGCAGAGGAATACCATCAGCACCAGAATATTGAATGTTGAAACATGATGAAGAGCAATGTCAGACATAGTGCCGAAAGAAGAGTCTCTCAGATCGGAAGTCACTCAAAATGTGATTGGGGAAGAGCTGCCTTCTCCAAGTAGAGTTCACTGTGATGACACAAATGGAGCAAAGCTTTCAGAACTTTCATGTGTTGTTGGGGGCACAACTCAAAATGAAGAGAAACAGCTGTAAATGTCCATTAATAATCACAACATGGAGTGTAACAAGTATGAATCTAGCAAGATTGGAAATTGTCAAAATGAAATGGAATGCATAAATAGGATATCCTAGACATTAGTGAGATGAAATGGACGGGGATTGGTTATTTTGAACCTGACAATCACATGGTTTACTATGTTAGGAATGACAAATTGAAGACGAATGGTGGCATGTTCATCATCAAAAAGAACATTTCAAGACCTTTCTTTAAGTACAATATACACCTACAAGGAAGGTCAGTTAATACCACTATTATTCAAATTTATGCACCAACCATCAAAACCAGTGATGATGAAATTGAAAAATTCTACCAATTTCTTAAATCTGAAATTGAAACATGCAATCAAGATGTATTGCTAACAACTGATGATGGGAATGCAAAGGTTGGAAACAAAGAGGAAGGATCAACAATTGAGAAATATGGCTTCAGAAATGATGCTGGATATCACATGATAAAAATTTCCAAGACCGATGAGTTCTTCATTGCAAATATCTTTTTTTTTTTTTTTTGAGGTCAAAATAATGTTTATTATAGCATTCATGGGCCTACTTCTTCCATGAATACATCTGTACAGAGTTGGGAAGTAGGACAGGAGAACATGGGATTAAGGCTCAGGGATCAGTTCGTGTCATCAGACTTAGCAGCCACCCATTTTCATGTCCACCAACAAGACTGCTGGGCACTCCAGTGAAGTGGCAATAACAGACTCTCAGAATTTTGGGGTCTAATGGAGCTCTGGTAGCGTAGTGGTTACGAATTGGGCTGCGAACCTTAAGGTCAGCGGTTTGAAACTACCAGCCGCTCCGCTGGAGAAAGATGAGGCTTTCTACTCCCGTAAAGATTTACACCCTCAGAAACCCTGTACAGGGTCGCTATGGGTCGGAACCGACTCAACGGCACTTAACAACAACAACAACAACAATGTAGGTTTAGTCTATGATCCAGGTCCAAAAGTTCTAGGCTTTTCTGCTACTTTGAGGGCTAGCTGCAGATTCTGGTCAAACAGCTCACACCTGATGGGCATTTCCAGGGAGTAGAATGGATACTTGAGGGCATAGTCTGAGTAAATATCATAAATCTTTCCAAGAAGAGAATCTATTCCAGCTTGTCTAGGATCTGCCAGCACTACAAATATGATCCCTGTCAATGTCTGGAAGCAGTGCATTTTGAATGTATCTGTCTCCAGCGTCTCAATGCCAGAGCTGCACTGTTGAGACAGCTGGGAACCGATGGCAAAGAGCGAGTGGTACATGGAGGCCTGCATGAGCTTCTCACTGGAGGTAATGTGGTGTCCGTAGAATTGAATGGACACCGGGTAATTAGCAGGGTTACCAAGGTACTCCAGCACCTCTTTCCCGCTGTCCGTGTACTTCCTGTTCACATCCATCACATTGATAGCCAGCACCACGTGACCTACCTAGATGCGATTGTCATGTAATTTGTGCAGTAGGTCAAGTGGGTAACTAAATGTTTGCGCAGCCTCTGCCGGTGGCGCATAATTGTCCAGCTGGTATATCACGCCACCAGCTTTGTTCACCACATGTCCGCCAATGCTGCAAATTAATTAAAAAAAAAAATAGAATAAAGATTAATTGTTTTTACTTTTTTGCACTCTTTTTTCCCACCAAGTGTTACCTTTTAAGAGCAAATGATTATCTTAATGCAAACTACACTTAAACATATAAAGCAGAGCAAAGCACCTAAAGATCAAAATAAAAACTGAACATTAAAAAGCTTCGATCCCAAACAAACTAGCAAATATGTACATCAAAATGAGAAGTCCAGTCTCTCTCTCAGCATTTACTTGGGAAAGCAAAATGCTTGGTTTATACAAACACAGCATAGAATTCAAATTAGTTCCATACGATAGTCTCTGACCAGAAAATTGTAATGGGAGTGTATGCCTTTGGCTATAGCCAAAATGCTGGAATTGAGTGATGGTTTACATGGAGGAACATCAGTTTTACATTCATCATTTCATTGCAATAATTATAGTCTCCTCTGTGCATCATCATTTAACAGTTATTTGCTTCTATTCCCTCTGGTTTTGTTTTTGTTTTGTTTTGTTTTTTGGGGGTGGGGATTGCCAGGATGTCCAGCAAATACCTTTTTTAAACTGGTGGTGGAGTGGCTACGAGTTGAGCTGCTAATCTCAACAGCAGTTCGAAACTACCAGCATTTTCATGGGAGAAAGATGAGGCTTTCTGCTCCTGTAAAGATTTACAGCCTCAGAAACCCTATGCAGGGTCACTATGAGTCGGAACTGATTTCACGGCACACAACCACCACCACCACCAGATGGACCCCACTAAATGGAATACACAGAAATCAAATTGACTTTATCTGTGGAAAGAGATAGTGGAAAAGTTCCATATCATCAGCCAAAACAAGGCCAGGGGCAGACTGTCGAAGAGACATTCAATTGCTTATATGCAAGTTCTGGCTGAAGCTGAAGAAAATTAACATATGTCCATGAGAACCAAAATATGACTTTGAACATATCTCACCTGAATTTAGAAATCATCTGAAGAACATATTTGATGCATTCGAAATTAAAGACCAGAACAGTTGTGGGATGACATTAAGAACATCACACAGGAAGAAAGCTAAAAGTCATTAAGAAGACAAGAAAGAAGGAAAAGACCAAAATGGATGTTATAAGAACTTTTGAAACTTGCTCTCCAGCATGGTGGTGGTGGTTGTGTACCGTGGAGTCGGTTCCGACTCATAGCGACCCTGTATAGGGTTTCTGAGGCTCTAAATCTTTACAGGAGCAGAAAGCCTCATCTTTCTCTTGCGGAACGGCTGGTAGTTTTGAACTGCTGACTGTGAGATTAACAGCCCAACTCATAACCACTATGCTACCAGAGCATAGAGATTCTAAAACAAATGTGGAAGTAAAGAGCTTAATAGAAAGTATTAAAGGTCAGCTCTAGAAGACAAAGTCAAGGATTACAATGAAATGTGCAAAGACCTGGAGTTACAAAACAAAAAAGGAAGAACACATTCAGCATTTCTCAAGCTCAGTAAACTGAAGAAAAAAAATCATATCTCCACTTGCAATGCTGAAGGATTATGTGGGCAAAATATTGAATGATGCAGAAAGCATCAAGAGATGATGGAAGGAAAACACAGTCACTTTACCAAATAAAATAGTTGATGTTCAACCATTTCAAGAGGTAGCATATGATCAAGTGCCAATGATCCTGAAGGAATATGTTTAATGTGCATTGAAGACATTGGCAAAGAACAAGGATTAGAGACTAGATGGAATACAAATTGAAATCTTACAACAAACTGATGAAGCACTTAAGGCACTCACTCATTTATGCCAACAAATTTAAAAGACAACTGACTGGAAGAGATCTGTATTTGTGCCTATTCCAAAGAGAGGTGACCCAGTGTGGAAATCAAAGGACAATATCATTAATAGCATAGGAAAGTAAAATTTGGCTAAAGGTAATACAAAAATGACTGCAACCATGCATTGACAGATAACTTCCAGAGGTTCAAGCTGGATTCAGAAGAGGACATGAACGAGGGACGTCACTGCTGATGTCAGTTGGATCTTGATTGAAAGCAGAGAATGCCAGTCAGATGTTTACCTGTGTTTTTTTTTGACAATACAAAGGCTTTCGACTATGTGGATCATGATAAACTGTAGACAACATTGCAGAGAATTAGCTTTCCAGAACACTTAATTGTACTCATGAGGTACCTGTACATAGACTAAGAGGCAGTTGTTCAGACAGAACAAGGGAACACCGATTGGTTTAAAATTAGGAAAGATGTGCTCCAGGGTTTTAGTCTTTTACCATACTTACTCAATCTGTGTGCTGAGTAAATAATCTGAGAAGTTGGATTTTATGAAGAAAAACATGGCATAAGGTTTGGAGGAAGACTCATTAGCAACCTGCAATATACAGATGATACAACGTTCTGCTCAAAGAGAAGAGGACTTCAAATATTTACTGATGAAGATCAAAGATCACAACCTTCAATATGGTTTGCACCTCAATGGAAAGAAAACAAAAATCCTCACCACTAGACCAGCAAACAAAATCCATATAAATAGAGAAAAGATTGAAGTTGTCAAAAAGACTTCATTTTGCTTGGATCAACAATCAACATTTATGGAAGCAGCAGGCAAGAAATCAAATGTCGTATTGCATTAGGTACATTTACTGCACAAGACGTCTTTAAAATGTTGAAGAGCAAAGACATCAGTGTGGGAACTAAGCTACACCTGACCCAAGCCATGGTATTGTCAATAACCTCATACACATGTGAAATTTGGACAGTGACTAAGGAAGACCATAGAAGAATTGAAGCATTTGAGTTATGGTGTTAGAGGAGAATATTAAAAGTATCATGGACTGACAAAGGAACAAATAAATTTGTGTTGCAAGAAGTACAACCACTTCTTGGAAGCCAGGAGGGCCAGACTTCTCTCGTTGTTGTTGTTAAGTGCCGTTGAGTCGGTTCCAACCCATAGCGACCCTGAACAGGGTTTCCGAGGGTGTAAATCTTTACGGGAGTAGAAAGCCTCATCTTTCTCCTGCGGAGCGGCTGGTAGTTTCGAACCACTGACCTTAAGGTTCGCAGCCCAATTCGTAACCACTATGCTACCAGAGCATACTTCAGATATATTATCAGGAGGGACCAGTTCCTGGGGAAGGAAATCACAGTGATGGCAGCAATGTTTGTGAGGTTGAGTGGAACCAGGCAGTGCTTCATTCTGTTGTGCATAGGGTCTCTATGAACGGATGTTGACTGGATGGCACCTAACAACAACAACAACATAATGGCTGAAAGGGATGTTAAAGATGCTATGCCTTAGTTTTGGGGAGAAAATTTATTCTGCAGTGGCCTGGGGCACAATCAAGTGGTTAAATAAGATGGCTGATTGGGGGCCAAGGTTTATTGTTTCCACTCTGCCAGAGGCCCAAGGCCATCTGCATATAAATGGAGAGATATTCCACAGTTAGAGAAGGGAATTTTGAACTTGAATGTCTTTTTAGAAAGGATTTTGTTGTTTATCTGACTGTACTATGAATATAGTTTTTTTCTACCTAGTATTATAAAATAGATATACATGTGTGATTGAAATGAATATTGAGAATTATGATTAAAGACTGCTTGTAGACCTGCTTTCTGGCTATGTTTGATTGTATTTGCTAAAAGTGGAGTTTGCATTTGTCTGGAAGGAACAGGTTTTTATTTTTGAGTCAGTAGTTTGAGAGATGGAGCCTTTGGTAGAAAACCTAAGCCCAGGACCTTTATAGTTAGAAAATTTGCACTTGAAAAGACATACTTACCCCTACTTTGAAGTGCTGAGAGAACAAATGTAGTTTTGGAAAAAAGACCTGAAGGGAAAAAAGAAAAAGACTGTTTTGCTTTTGAATTTTGAGCAAGAAATTTAATGTTGGAGGCATCAAGACAGAAAAAGTCTGTGCCCATCATAGTAGGAACAAAAGGTAAAAGAAACTGGTAAGCAGACATTCCTGAGTCCACTTGTTGAGTGAAACTGGGGGAAAGGCAACAATAAAGAGTTTGCACATGTTCCATTGGCACGCAGTGACCTGGTCTACAAAGACAAGAGACAAAAAACAAGAGGAAGGGCTGACTAGTCTGAAATTTGAAAAGCTGTGTGAACTCCTGAGCCTATGGGTACTGATTAAACCCACAGGGCTAGGGCTGAGGGAGAGAGAAGAGGCCAAGTGGTTTAAGGACAGGGAGGTGTGTGTGAACTCCCATGCTTACAGGTGGAACCCATTTGACCCAGCTTGAATGGGGAAGAATTGACAAAAGCCTGATGGAATGAAGCAAAATATGTTTGATATTGTGAGCCGGTATAAATTAGTGCAATTTCATGAACTGGACTTTGATTATGGAATCAGATACTCAAAGCTTCCATTGGATTAGAAGTTTCATCAAGGAACATGCTTATCTCCTCAGAGTACGGTGAGTCTCCTTTTCCCCCTTGTGAAGTTGGAGGAGACCACCCAATGCCTCAGTGCCTTTTTGGCAGTGATCTAAACAGATTGTTACTTGTTGGGAGCGATTTGAGCTGAAGGTCTCAGACTTGGGGGTAGTTTAACTGAAGGAGTGCAACTGAATAGTTGTGGTCCAGAAAATCGGGCTACTCCCAGGTCAACTTGCCCCACTGAGGAAGTTGCAGGGCTGCCTCGGGGGCAGGGAACTTGCAAAGTTTTTTCCTTGTATGACCTTCAGTTCAAGTCTGCAAAAACATCTAGCTGCCCTATCTCTATTTCCCTAGCAACTACATTCTTCTGATAAAGTCCCGCTTACTGCATGCATCAGTAACACCAGATGTTATTCTCCCTGCCCCTAGCACTTCCCCTTGAGCTGTGTATATAATAAACTTGCTGCCTTGGTTTGTGCTACAATATCTCCATCAGAGTGCTACATCCCACCTGGTCCAACTTTTCTTATTTCACGTGTGTCTTGTGTCTTTCTTTTATTTCTAATCTCCCATCAACCCTACTTGGGTTTAACCTCTCCGTGCAGGTTACGGAGTATAGCTGGTTGTTGGATGTGGCAGTTGGTCCCAGTTGTTACTTCTACTAGATTGTAAACCTTTCAACAGTAGGCACTAGATACAATTCAATACTCGCCAGGTTTTTAATAAATGGCATTTGGAACAAAGAATGTGTGGACAGATGTATGAGTGGATAGATGCATGAATGAAATTTTATTTTATTCTTTACTTGTGGGATCCTTCTTTCTTTTGTAGGGAACACAGTGCATACTATCATGCTTCTTGTGAACCTCAGCTCATAAAATGTTGGAGCTGGAGAAGACCTTAGAGATTGTGTAGTGCCAACTTTTCAGTTTAGAGGAATAAACATAAGGCTGAGAGAATGGCTCTAGTGCTGGCTCTGAAGCCTAGCAGCTACTGTTGTTGTTGTTAAGTGCAGTTGATTCTGACCCATAGCGACTCTGTATAGGGTTTCCAAGGAGCGGCTGGTAAGTTTGAACCACCGACCTTGTGGTTTAAACAACGTTACAGTATGACGCGTTAGCCCACAGTGCCACACCAGGACTCCATAGCAACTACTGTATTCCACCTCTAACTAATGATGTCGTTTTTTGGCATTTTCTTTGTCTTTTTGTAAAATGGCGATAGTTTTAGCATCTGTCTCATAGAGTTGTTGTGAAGTTTAAACAAGATTGTTGCTGTTAGACGCTGTTGAGTCAGTTCTGACTCAGAGTCATCCTATATAGGGTTTCCAAGGAGTGACAAGTAGATTTGAACTGCTGACATTTTGGTTAGCAGTCCTGTGCTCATCCTACAGTGCCACACCAGGACTGTAAAGTGCTTAGTATAGTCCCTGGTACATGAAAAACACTCAATTACTTTTTAACTTTCTCTATCTTCTTTTGATGATTATTATTAGTGGAATCCGTGATGACACTGTAATTTTCTTATAAGGTTTATCGTATTAATATCATACTACATTTCATCCCATGCTCTTAATAGGCTGAAAACTTTATTGAATCATTTCCAGCAGCTCGAAGCCACCCAGAAGTGCCTCAGATGACAAGTTTAGTGATCTGTGTTTAAAAGGCACAGTTTTTAAAACCCTGTAGAGCAGTTCTGGTAGCGTAGTGGTTACGAATCGGGCTGCGAACCTTAAGGTCAGCGGTTCGAAACTACCAGCTGCTCCGCGGGAGAAAGATGAGGCTTTCTACTCCCGTAAAGATTTACACCCTCGGAAACCCTGTACAGGGTCGCTATGGGTCAGAACCGACTCGACGGCACATAACAACAACAGAGCAGTTCTACCATGCCCACAGGGGGTCACCATGAGTTACAGTGGACTCAAAGACAGCAACTAACAGTAACATAACTCCTTGATTTGAATATTTTGCCTCCTAATTGTATGCCTTGAAATGTTTGCACTTCCATTTTGCAATTCTATGGTTTAGAGTTGTGTTTCTTTCAAAGGTACCTGTAGAAGGGGGGGGGGGGGAAGACCCACTTAGAAATAGCTGAAGGCTGCTGAGAGGTGGTGAAATGAAGACTGTATAGTCTTCAATTACTGAGAAAGAACAACAACTGAACAAACCATCCTCATTATATATACAGAAGAGAGAAGAATATCACAAAGACATCCTTATTAAACAAGAATAAAATATATTTTTGTGTGGAAAACATAAAATTCCACAATGCCACTTATTTCCTCTGGATAGTTATTTTGTAATTCATAGCATGATTCATAGAAAATATATGTATAAAAGCTTTCTTTAAATAAAACAGTGATGCCGCTTAATACATAATAAATGGACTGAATTGTCCTTTGAAATAAAACAAACAAACACAAGAAGCCAACCTAAACCTTTACATTATATATTCAAACTTCAGTCTTTCAGCTGGGGAAAGGAAGGAGAAGGAAAAGTTGTAGTTGGGCTAGTTTTGTTGCCAGGAAACATACAAACGCACAAGAATCAAGCAAACAAACACTCCACACTGCTGGGAAGGTGGCCTTCGGGGGAGAGCACTCTGTTGGGAGGAAAGTCTTGCAGCTGCTTCATCTCATGATAATGGAGTTTAAAACCACCTCATGTTAATGAAAACAAGGTTAACCAAAGACAGTTTGGGAAGTTGATTTTCTAATGCTTTTAAAATGAGGATTAGAAATTGCCTTCTGTGTCAGTTACTGTAAACATGGGGGAAGCTTTACCCATTTTCAATCAAGCCAGGTTAAACAGAACTTAAAACAGGGAGTTGTCTTTAAACTATTTTACTGGATTTTGAAAGTAAACTGTGAAATTATTGAGTGGGGGGTTGATGAGGGCTTTTATTTTCTCCTTGATTTGAATATTTTGCCTCCTAATTGTATGCCTTGAAATGTTTGCACTTCCATTTTGCAATTCTATGGTTTAGAGTTGTGTTTCTTTCAAAGGTACCTGTAGAAGGGGAAAAAAAAAAGACCCACTTAGAAATAGCTGAAGGCTGCTGAGAGGTGGTGAAATGATCATGAGTTACCAGAATGCAACATCTGAGTTAACTTTGGGGTCACGACCTGGACTAAACAATCTTCAGAGAGCAGAAGGTGCCACTGAGGACGGAGACTATGGATGGGCCTTGCTTGAAAACCAGCTCAGTGTGGAAGACTTTGTCAAAATACAGAGTGCTTTTGAGGTAAGTGCTAATATTATTTACCAGAGAGAGCTGTTTATGAAACAAGAGTAGGAGAAACGGAGAGAGACTTTAAGTTTGTTTGTTTTGTTTAATTGCATGTATAATGGTTAAAACAAAGGAGACCTAGTGACACTATGGGATAAACACTGGACTGCTAACTGAAAGATTGGTGGCTCAAACTCACAGCCGCTCAGAGGATCATTGAAGGATGAAGCTGTTTGCTCCCTTAAAGATTTATAGTCTCTGAAATCCTCTATAGAGTGGTTATGAGTCACATTCAACTCTATAACAGTGGGTTTGGTTTTGGTTTTAATAACTAAAACGGAATTAAAAAGCAAAGTTCAGGCCTGGATGTAGCCATGTGCATGGTAACTTTATTCCGCAGTACATGGGACCAAATTGCAGTATTCAATTTGAAATTGCAGCTCTTGAGTATCACTAGTATTGTTGTTGTTGTTGTTAAGTACCATTGAGTCGGTTCCGACCCATAGCGACCCTGTACAGGGTTTCCGAGGCTGTAAATCTTTACGGGAGCAGAACGCCTCATCTTTCTCCCCTGAAGCGGCTGGTAGTTTCGAACTGCTGGCCTTAAGGTTCGCAGCCCGATTCGTAACCACTACGCTACCAGAGCTCCTAGTATTGTTGCTGTTAAATACCATCGAGTTGAGATTTTGATTCATAGTGACTACTCTCACTGAGTCCTGGGAGTCCTTGTGTGGTGCTGTGGGTTAATGCCAAGTTCTGTATGTAAGGTCAGTTGACCTTATCAAGCTCACCAGCTGCTCCTCAGAAACGCTATACAGGGTCCTTATGGGTCAGAACTGACTCAATGGCACTTAGCAACAACAACAACAATTGTGATTCATAGTCAATTCTGATTCATAGGGTTTCCAAGGAGTGACTGGTGGGTTTGAAACATTGATCTTGCAGTTAGCAGTTCAGTGCTTATCCTGCAGCACCACACCAGAACTCCATCATTACTAATATGGAGTATGAATTTATTCTTCATCGGTATTTTTCTTAGCAATCAACATATTTTGGGGAAACCTAAAGTTATGTTTGTGTGTGGGGAAAGTGCATCTCTAAAGCAACTTTCTAAAGTAGGGTTGTTAGTACAGTGGAGTTGGCTATTACGTCATAGGAACCCAGCTATTGCACCATCCCCATGTTTGGTTGGTTGCAAATCTTACCATGGATCAGATGGTTGTGATCTATAGGTTTTTGTTGGCTGAACTTTTGAAAGTAGATCACCAGGTCTCTCTTCATAGGCAGTAGAACCCATGGTAAATATGCATATTCAGCTTGTAAAAATTCCCTCCCAGCCCACCCTCAGAGGCACACCCTTTCCAAAACTGATTTCTGTCCTTCATTATCTCAAGATCCTATGTGAGGGACCAGTCGCCCCCTCTTTTTTATAAATATTGGAGCAATGTCAATAAAAACAAAATTAGAGGTTTTCTTTTTAATTCTATTAAAAAACATTAAAACCTTAGGAAGGTAACTACGAACACTAGCCTTTCGTCGATCTTAGGTAATGAACTTGGAATTCTGCAGCTATGCATGATGAATGGGAAACATCAAATGATTTTTGGTCTCACATGGGTGTTGGAAGAAGTGCGCTTGAAGGACTTCAGAAACTACTATGGTGGTGCTTGGGAATATCAGCACTGATTTGAAAGAGACATATAATATTTTGTAACACACTTGGAAAATTAATAAAACATGCTGCAATATGATAATTCCACTGGCTTGTAGTTTAGCATTCTAAAAAAGAGTTGTTAGCTACTGCTATTCCCAGTGTTGTATAACAAACTAGAATCTATTGCAGTGATAAATTCATGTCTCAGTAACATCAACTTTTTAAAATAATATGATCTACTCTATTTAGTAGCAAACATGTACTGTCCAACACTTTTTCATTTTAATCTTCATGTATTTATTTGCTATTCATCCAATCCCATTTGTCTGAATGATTTCAGTGCTGTTTATGCCCAGTGTCCCAAATAAGTTTGGCATATTTTGATAGAAATAGCAAACATTTTGACAGCTTGAGGACATTCAAAAAATTCTAGTAGCAGATTATGACAGTTTTGACTCTGGAATTATGAGAAGTGTGGCAGTTTTGACCTGATTCTAGATGCACAAAGAATTGAAATGCTAGAACTTCTCAGGGAGTCCACATCATAAAGTAGATGTATGAGAGAGTAGAACTGCAATAGAAGATGGGGGTGGGTTGGTGGGTGTGTTCTTCAAACTACTCACATTAGTCTGGAGTGCACTCCAGTGAAACTGGACCATTCAACCTCAGTGTTTTTACTTTTTAACTTTGAACATTTCAAAGACTAGGACCACTTATTTTGAAATTTCAATTTGGATAAACAGGCATTGATAGCCCAAAGGGGAGAAGAGATTGCAATTCAGAGTCTGCATGAACATGGAGATTCTAATGAGTTTTTAACAATAAGTTGTACTTTTCAGGTGTATGTTCAAGAAAATGAAGTTTCTATTTCCAACAGACTCAACAAACACAAAACTGCACAATCCAATGGCAAATGTGCAACTAACACTAAAAATCAGTCCCCTGAGCCATTTTTTTCCAAACATAATAATTTGTAAACACAGGTGGACACCAAGAGAAGAATGATACACTAGGTGGTTCAAATGGAGTCCAGTTCATCTAGCTGTGTGTTGGGCCCACAGGCCACAGGTGTAAATTGCTGAAAGGGGAAAAATAACCCTCAGCAGCTGTTCTGCAACACAGACTGTGTAGGTAGTGATTTGTGGCCCAATCACTAAATACATACTCTTGGAAATGCCAAAATTCTGGCACCAGATGTGTTTATCTTTTATGTTTTCTTTTTATAAAGATTACCTATTTGAAGTTGAAGACTTGTCAGGTATTAGGTGGCATCCATCATCTTAAATAGTGATGTTGTTGTTGTTGTTAAGTGCTGTCAAGTCAGTTCTGACCCATAGTGACTCTGTATAGGGTTTGTCATAGAAACAATTAAATAATAGGAAGTTCAGTCTTTGAATTGTATCATGAATGCTTTGCACATATTTCTGAATGAAAAATTGCATACTGTATACAGCTTAGCCATAACATTCAGCAATAAAGGCAGTATTACTTTCTTTCATTATGTGATGGTATGAGAGAGCCAGAATCACTTAATGTATAAAAAAGACTATCAGAGTTCCTGGATAAAGGTCCCAATTTTGCCACTTAGAGCGTGACATTGTACACAGTTTCCTTATTCCTAACACTGGAATGGACTCCTGGTGTGGTGCTGTAGGATCAGCACTGGACTGTGAACCACAAGGTCAGCAGTTCAAACCTACCAGCTGCTCCTTGGAAACCCTATAACCCTATAGAGAGGCATTATGAATCAGAACTGACTCAGCAACACTTAACAATAACAACAACAAATACTGGGATAATAGTATCTTTCTCATCAAATTGTTAAAAAGATTAAGTGAGGAATTATCTGGAAAGCAGTAGATAGAGTCCTTGGCACAGAGTAAGTTTTCAATTAAATTTTGGCATTACTTACATTTGTTATGTAAAGGTTAAACTTCCACCTCTAGAATTCCTTTTTTTTTTTCCCTAACATTCTATTGATTGTAATTCAAACATCTTAAAAAAAAATGAAGCTTCCAATGATGCTTGCTACTATATTTCAATATTTCTTTTATTTGTGGTAGGAAGTGGTGGCTATCAGAATTACAAATAAATAAATAAATCAACATAGAGGAGCCAAACAAAATCATCCCAAAATTTCATATGGTTAGCCTGTGAAAGTTTTTAACTGATGTCCTAATCCCCTTTTGAACAAAGAAGTTACTGGGTAGAAGGACTAGAAAAATAACATGTAGATTTCCTTTTGTTTCAAGTGCTGGTGAACCTATGTGAGCAGGAAGGGAATGGAATTGTATGTGAAACATTATTCGCAGAATTGTAAAATAGTTGTTCCTCTACAACAACTGCAATGCTTAGAGAAATGACATGGTCTCTGGATATTAGTATTATTTTTATGCTGATCCTATTTTACATTTTCTTAGTAACTTCAAAATTCAGCTAATGTGTGATGAAGAGTTACTTTGGTTTGCTAATTTCATAGGGATGGTGAATAGGGAAATTCAAAGGAAATAGAATTTTGAGAAGGCCCCTAGGGTAGCTCAATGTGCATTGAGTTACTTCCAAGAGTCTGGCTATGTAAAAGTGAATATTTCCTGTTTTTTTGAGTTATTTATTGTTGGCCTCTGCTTGCCAGGACATTTTGCACTTCATCCTGGATCCTCTTCAGCCAGTTTGCCTCACTGCACTGGACTCTCTGGGCTGTGTCCTGAGGTGTCTCTACCAGTAACTGCATCTATGTTACCTCCTAAAGGATCTGTGGGCAGTGTCTTAGGTCATGGACCCAGGCTGGTCTTACTGTTCCCACTCTATTCTACCATTTGCCTGTCCAATCAAATCTTTAGATTCAGCTAGACATAAAAATGAAATCTTCTAAGTATAATAAAATATGAAGTGTTTATGGTCAGAGTCTGAAGAACTGAAATAGTTTAATTTTAAGAAAGGAGTAGTAAAAATCCTAGCAGGAAGTCTGCCAGAGACTGTCCTGTGATGGTTCCAGAATAAACCTTTCTTGAGGGGGAGGGAGAATGGCCAGTGAATTAAATTTAAACATGATGCACTTGTGCTAATTTAATCTCAACAGACCTGAGAAGTTCAGGTGACATTTTTGCAGGTTAGAACTGTGCTTGAGGAATAATGAAATAATTGTTGTTGTTGTTAAGTGCTGTCAAGTGTTACAACTCATAGTGACCCTGTACAGAGTTTCAGAGGAGCAGCTGGTACTCTTGAACCGAGGACCTTATGGTTCACCGTCCAGTGCTGATCCTACAGCACCACAGCAGCTATAGAATTCATGATCACTTTTCACTTAATTTTCTTCATAAAATTCCCAACACAACTTAAATGCAAATTCTAGAACACGTCCAATGTTCCTTGCTCCAACAGGATAAAACTGAGGGCTAAGCTATTCTGACAGGCAGACTTGGCTGTTGTTGTTAAACGCAGTCGAGCCAATTCTGACTCATAGTGACCCTGTATAGGGTTTACAAGGAGCGGCTGAGGTTCAAACAGAACTTGCTGTCCAGTGCTTGTACTACAGCACTGTACCTGTACTCCACACCAAACTAGGAATATGAAAGTCTGTATTCTATAACTCCCCTTTCTACCTTTCTTGCATTTGTCCTTCTTTCCCAGTTAGCAAGCTTCCTCTCAGTACATAAGGACCCAGTCTTCTCTCAGACCTCTCACTGACCATTGTATCTTCACTTATAAGATACTTCAATGGACAGGTACCTGCCTAGACATGTCCTATGTTTCAGAAATATCCATATCTATTGCTTCTTCCCTATCTACACAGGTACCCCCGTCCTAACCACATCAATAAAATGATCCATCTTGTTTTCATTCCCCAGCCTCAGAAACTTTAGATTTTGCTTATCTCTGATAAAATATGAGATAATTCATGAAGATACTTAATTTTTTCTTTGATAAAACCAATAGTTTAAAAACTCTGTATATTATCTGATAAATATTCCATATTAGAAAATCTTTTAATTTTTAAAGGGTGGCTAAGAGTATAAATATATATAATAGCTCAAATATGATAGAAGATTTTTTTTTTTGCTCACATAAAGTAGATAGTAGGTTTTCCACTTGGTGGGCAGCTCCAAGAAGTGATTCATGTACCTAGTCTCCTTCCATCTTCTACCTTCCATGATGCCCTGCAGTAGGAGAGCATGTGGGGGCAAGATTTTCATGAGTCAGGCTTACTTTCTTTAACTAAAATTTTGGCATATGGCCACATATATCTTCATTAGAAAGGAGCTCTGGTAGCGTAGTGGTTACAAATCGGACTGCGAACCTTAAGGTCAGCGGTTCGAAACTATCAGCCGCTCCGCGGGAGAAAGATGAGGCTTTCTACTCCCGTAAAGATTTACACCCTCGGAAACCCTGTAAAGGGTCGCTATGGGTCAGAACCGACTCAACGGCACTTAACAACAACAACAACATCTTCATTAGAAGTTGCAAAGTGTAGAGCAGTGGTGCGTTTAGAATCACAATCTTACCCATAAATCCTTTAGACCTTAGTGTTAGGAAATCTTTCATCTCACCTACTGAGCAAGAATGCTTAATTTGGTAAATTAAGGCGAGCCATGTGACTAATTGTGTTTTGTCTTGTTATTGTTGTTAAGTGGAGTTGAGTCAGTTCCGACTCATAGAGGCCCTGTGTAGGGTTTCCAAGGAGCAGCTTGAACCGATGGAATTGCAGTTCAAACCTACCTTGTAGTCTAGTGTGTTAACCCAGAGTGCCAGTTTGGTTTTAGCTATTAGGAAATTCAAAGCTAAATATAGTATTCAATTGATACAACTATTCTTTTCTGGGGCAATTATCTGCTATTTTCATTATGTGAATCTTTTTCTTCTATCTTTACTTTAATGGTTCTATTGCCTATATACCTTCTGTTGTAATGGAACTGAAACTCTGGAAATCAGTGGAGATAAAAATGATGAATAAAAATATGACACCTTTTAAGTGTGGTAAGATTTCATAAAGCATTTCTGTAGGCACCATGTTATTTGATTCTCTCACCAGCAAGGTAGGCAAGGCAGACATTTCATTTCCCTTTTTACACATAAGGAGAATAAGACTCAATAATATTTAATTGAATTTCTTCATGGGGCAGAACCAGGGCTCCAGAGTAGATGATCAGCTTCCCAACCCATCATGTGACATGATTCCCAAGGTCACAAGGCAAACTCTCTGTAGGATGTTGCACTACAGAACAGCAATCTAATAGGATAAAGACTTCATTAACAAAATGAGCATGTTAATAGCACAGTTCTGTACCTTGGTAACTTGGAGCTAATGCATAATCAGCAACCAATCAACAACTTCTACAATAAAATCAATGAAGAGAAAGGATTGAAGAATAAAAGGAAAAGGTAAGAATAAGTCGTTGCTTTATTATTATTATTATTTCCTTTCTAAAGGCATCCCCATAGAGGCTTCAGAACACATAAACAAGTAAAACTTAATCTGTAGCTCTATTATATAGTACAAAATGCTTTCAGCTGCCTCAGCCAGTTTATCACTCTCTAAACAAAGGCAGCATGTCGGAGCATTTCTCGCCTCAATTCCCTTAGTGGAATCAAAAAACCTATCTTTGAAGGCAGCAGAAAATCAGTGAAGCTGAAGGTCCCCCGCTCCTCAGCATTAAGGTAATAACATGAAGATAAATCCAATACCTCTGTATTGGAAACTGGCACAATTGGAAATGACAGAGGAGTTCTTTGGTAGTTTTTGTCTGACTTGCTAGAATCATGGGTGATGTTAGCAAATTATGCCAACAAGGAAGTAAAGTTGTACATTAAGACAAATGAAAAATGTGTGTTCCAAAATGCTACTCTGTCTTTAGGCTGAATTTTTTGTCAAGTTCATACCTTTTCCAGTTTCTTTGTGTGCTTCTGTAAAAGGTATTTATAAAAGTTAATCAGAGGGGTTCATTAATAGTGTTTTTGTTGAACAAAAGTTTTAACCTTGAATTTGGCTAGAACTAGTACAGAGGTATG
>NW_006408561.1:14095940-14097067 GCF_000296735.1 Chrysochloris asiatica | reverse complement strand
CTTGGAGTCCAAGATGGCCCAACTTTGTCTCTCATACTTCAGACATATTGTCAGGAGGGACCAGTCACTGGAGAAAGATATCATGTTGGGTAAGGTGGAGGGTCAGAGAAAAAGAGGAAGACCTCCAATGAGATGGATTGGCCAGGTGGCAGCTTTGTTGGACTCAAGCGTGGCAACAGTAGCGAGGCTGGCCCAGGATCGGACAGTGTTTCAGTCTGCTGTGCATAAGGTCACTATGAGTCGGTACCGACTCGATGACACCTAACAACAACAACAAGTGCAGAGGAATAGTCCTAGTGTGGCAAAGTGGGTCAGTGCGCTAGACAGCAAAGTTGGATTGAACCGCAACGTTAGCTGTTCAAGTTCACCAGCTGCTCTTTGGACGCCCTATGCAGGGTTGCTATGAGTTGGAACTGATGTGACACCACTTAAAAACTAGTTCAGAGAAAGCAACCAAGAAGTCTGGTATCAAAGAGAGAGACTATGAAAGAAGACAAGATGCCTATTAGTATTCATTTGTAGTACAGTATTTGTACTCAAAGGGCATGGGTTACTTTTTAAAAAATTCCTTTAAATTAAAAAAAGAAAAATGAAGAATACTGACAATTAAGGACCTGTAATTTGTGCCATTTTGGTTTTACATTTGTCACATGTTTTATCAAGCATAATACACTTGTGATGACACCATTCCTCTCCTTTGTTGCTAGTAATTAGAAGTCCCTGAATTTGTACTTTGGTGATTTATGAGTGTTTCTCAAGTCTGCCTCACACTTGCTTGGGGAGAAGTCCCTCGAGTCTTTCAGTTCCTTATCTTGTCTTACTGCCATTTTGTAGATATGACTCTCATGATTTCCTCACTCTCTGGGTACCAACATTCTCTGCTGAGGACTACCAGGGACACTGATTTCTTCTCTACTTATTCTCCTCCGACATGTCCTTTTCTAATTCTCTCTGAAAACCCGAGGCAAGCTTGTCATACTTGTCCGACTCCAGACCTACACTCTCTGATATGATGGTATCGAGCCACATATGACTATTTTAATATTTGTTGTTGCTGATGTTGTTAAATGCCATAGAGTCAATTCCAACTCCATGCAACCTGTAGAGAGTTTCCAAAGAGTGGCTGG
>NW_006408561.1:14094569-14095840 GCF_000296735.1 Chrysochloris asiatica | reverse complement strand
TGTGCCGTGTAGTTGGTTCCAACTCATAGTGACCCTGTACAGGGTTTCCGAGGCTGTAAATCTTTACGGGAGCAGAAATCCTCATCTTTCTTGTGTGAAACAGCTGGTAGTTTCGAACTGCTGACCATGAGATTAGCAGCCCAATTCGTAACCACTACGCTACGAGAGCTCCTTAGCTTACTCTTTAGTCCCATCTTAATATTACTCCTCAGTTCCACTTTAGTCCATTCTGCTCTAAGGTGTCATTGACTTGGTTCTGAATCATAGTGACCCTGTAGAGAGTTTCCAAAGAGTGGCTGGTAGGTTTGAACCACTGACCTTGCAGTTAGCAGTCCAGTGCTTATCCTACAGTACCAAATAAGAACCACCATAATCTTGCCTCATTAATTGTTGATGTTAGGTGCCATCGAGTTGGTACCGACCCATAGTGACCTTGTATAGGGTTTCCAAAGAGTGGCTGGTGAGTTTGAACCACCAACCTTGTGGTTCAAACCGACTTTGTAATCTGGTGCTTATCCTACAGGGCCAAATTAGAACTTAATAAAATTAAAAAGGCAGTTTTTACACCACCAGTCACATTTTAATTATTCTGTAGCTGCATTCAGTTATTGGAAACTATATTATACAACACAGATTACAGAACATTTTCATTATCACAGAAAGATCCATTGGCTAGTGATCCTTCAGAACCTTCTCACGATTCTCTAGGGACTTGTTCCTCTTTCATACTCTGGCCTCCTTTGTTTATACAGTGGTTGTTCTCAACCCCTCATTCCTGGAAAAAACACCAGGCCACTCATGCCCCAGAGCAGAAGTGAAACTGATTTTGGTCATAGAGGGAACAGAAAATATTTTCTGTTGCCTTACTCTAAGAACTTTTCTTCATGGGTTTAGTTACTTTCCTCGGACTAAAGAGTGGAAGCATTCAGTCATTTCAAGGGAACAATCTTAACCCTGCTGCTTCATCTGCAGTTAAAGTTCAACAACTCGCACAATTATCTGACACTGGGATATCACTCACATTGTTTTAATCACAGTGGCTATATTTTGGACACTTTAACAGTCTTGTTGATTTAGGGCTAACCAAATGTTGATGCTTCTGCTTAGACAGCTTCCACTTCCCTGCCAATTAATAGCTGTTTATACTTCATGTTTCAACATGGTGAATTAAGTCTTCATTCTCCACTAAGATTGAACAAGCACCTTATTTCTTCCCTTTCATAGTTTCCTGTACCTCTCCTTTGTTGCTTTAATCACTGATGCTCTGGCTA
>NW_006408561.1:14082914-14091545 GCF_000296735.1 Chrysochloris asiatica | reverse complement strand
CCCCTCCTTTTGTTACAAAACATCTACCTTTACATTTCCAACCCTAACAATCAGTCCTGATAACAATTATTGAGTTATTTACACAAGAGTCTTATCCTCATCTCCTTTCACCAGCCCCGTCCAGACACTCAGTGGATATTCTACCTTCCCCTGCACCCTCTGGAACTAGGCTTCCTCTTGAAAGCTTATAAGCCAGTCACTTCTTGCCTTTTTAGCTCCCCTATTTTGGCTAGCCAATGTCTAAATTGCCAACTCTGTCTACCTTGTGTACCTAGGGGGTGGGATTGATCCTTGCTGTAAGATTTGTTTCCTCTTTTCAGCTATTATATTCATAAGTATAGGTCAAGTTCATTAAATTGTAGCAGATTACTCTTTTTTTCCCCTCTTCTTTCTTCTTTTAGTTGAGTTCTGATCATCCAGCCATTGAAGCTACGTCAAATGGGTACTCTCTGCAAGTATAGGGTTCTTGTGCATCTCCCCTCTCTTCATATCAGCTGGATGCTTTACTTTCTGCTCTAGTCCTTTGTGGTCATGTTTCTGTCTCTGGGCCCAGGAGTCCCCAGGTCATGCCATGCTGCTGGCCAACCAGGTCTCCACCTGGCTTTACAGGAGTCTATTGAATGTGGTCAGACTTAGCTCAAAACTTCATTGCCTCCCCTCCCCCCACTTCCTTTTATCGGTGACCAATGTGGTTACCAGCAAGACCACATACCTGTTCGAATATTTCCCTTGATTCTTAGTCTTGGAAGGGGGTTTGCTCTGAGGGGACCCGACCACTTGCCTTGATGACTATCTGGTGAACAACTTGCTTGTTCTTGTAGTAGTCAGTCAGACTGCTATTATTTTTTATTTTTCCTGCTGGACTTTCTTTGAAGAAAGTCTTCTGTTCTTCTAGCTGCTCCAGGGTGGTCTGCTTGTCCTTTCAAGTGTAAATTTCCCAACTCAGAGGATTCTGGATGGGGATTAGGATTCCACCTATGCAGACTTCCATTTTTGTTTTGGATTTTTCCTGCTGGTCTTTCTTTCAAGAAGTGTCTTCTGTTGCTCTAGCTGTTCCAGGCTGGTCTGCTTGTTATTGACTCTTTTTACATGTATATTCAAAATTCTTTGCCAATACCACAATTTGAATGCATCAGTTCTTCTGTGCTTTCTTTCTATTGTCTATGGGTAGTATAAATATTAAACAGGCTTAGCTGCTACCTGAAGGGGGGGGAGGTTTGCAGGTTTGAGTCTCTCAAAGGCAGCCCCCTCCCAAAGAAAGACCTAGGGATATACTTCTGAAATATTAGCTTATGGAAAACATTATGGAGTGCAGGTCTACTCTGACACACATGGGGTTTCCATCCATAAGACAGCAACTGGTTTGAATACCAAGTATGAATAGCAGTTAACCAGGGAACTGGTGGGGAGACAGAAATTGTTCAAGCAGAGTTAAATACAATACCATTGTTTGTTTAAAGAAAGACAGATCAGGCACAGTGTAAGAGATAAGTCAGCTTGGTGAGAGACTCTCAACATAGAACCAAGAGAGTGAAGACTACAGGTACAAAATGAGCTATCTAGAGAGAGCAGTGACTAAGATCAGACTAGAGAGATTGTCCACATGGGTGGAGAAACAACAATTTCTTGAAATTTGTCCAAGATACAGAAGTAGGATTCATTTCTGGAAGAAGAAGGAGAAGCAAACAAACAAAGGTTAGCTAACAATATTAAATTCCATTCATTTTTATGAAACCTTAACAGTCCCTTTATTAAAGACAATTAGAATTATTAATACAGTACATTTATTCTCACTATTAAAAATTAAGTGATGTATGAAACTCCCTATTAACCATCTCTACCTCCAGCTACTGTGTTCCTCAAGATAACTACTCTTAATGTTATATCCTTCCTTTATATTTTAAATCCATTTCCATATATGAACATATACATATCACATACACATTTTATTTTACAAATGATATATTTACATATCTTATCATAGTCTCTGTATTCAGAAAAGAGTGTCACAGAAATAGCAGATAATCATGTGAAAATAACTCAAACACACTAGAATTGTGGGAGTCCTGTGGTGGCACTGTAGGATAAGCACTGGACTTCTAATTGAAAGATTGCCAGTTCAATACAACACCTTCTCCTTGGAAAACCTGTACAGGTTCACTATGAGTCAGAACCGACTCGACAGCAATTAATAACAACAATGACTAGGATTTTGATCTGAAATTCTAATAAAAAAAAGATATAATTTTTCATTAATCTGATTGCCCAAGATGAAAAATATTCACTATTGGAAAGGAATAGATGAAATAGGCTTTGTGACTAAGATTGTAAGCCAGAAAATCTGTTTTAGAATGTATATAATATATGTATATGTTTTTCTTGTTGTTAAGTGCAAATGAGTTGGTTTTGACTCACAATGACCCTGTATAGGGTTTCTGAGGAGTGGCTGGTAGGTTTTAACAACTAATCGTGCAGTTAGCAGTCCAGTGCTTATCTTACAGTGTTACACCAGGACTCCAAATATATATGTATATATATATGGAGCTCTGGTAAAGTAGTGGTTAGGAGTCAGGCTGCTAATCTCACAGTCAGCAGTTTGAAACTACCAGCTGTTACCCTGGAGAAAGATGAGGCTTTCTGCTCCCATAAAGATTTGCAGCATCAGAAACCCTATACAGGGTCCCTATGACTTGGAACCAACTCCATGGCATGCCACCACTGCCACTATATATATATATATATATGTTAGTTCAAACCTACCAGCTGCTCCTTGGAAACTCTATACAGGGTCACTATGAGTCAGAATTTACTCAACAGCATGTAACAACATATATATATATATATGTGTGTGTGCATGTGTGTCTGTGGGTTAATGCGCTAGACTGCAACGTTGGTTTGAACGGCAAGATTGGTGGTTCAAACTCATGAGTCACTCCTTGGAAACCATACACAGGTTTGCTGTGAGTTGGAACTGACTCGATTGTACTTAACAACAACAACATATATTTCTATCTATCTATCTATCTATCTATCTATCTATCTATCTATCTTTTATCTATCTATCTATCTATCTATCTATCTATCTATCTATCTATCTATCTATATCTATCTGTCTGTCTGTCTGTCTATCTATCTATCGATCACTCTATCCTTTTTCAGGGATGGATGAATCCTGACAACATGTCCAAAAATGAGAGATTAAATCTTGTCATCTTTGCTTCTGAGGAGTATTCTGGCTGTACTTCTTCCAAGAAAGATTTGTTTGTTCTCCTGGGTGTCTGTGGTACTTTCACAACTATAATTCAAATGCATCTACTCTTCTATGGTTTTTAAAAGCTTCATTGTCCAACTTTCACATGCAAATGAGACAATTGAAAATACTATTATGACTTAGATCAGGCACACCTTATTCCTTAAACTGACATCTTTGTTCTTTAAGACTTTAAGGAGGCCTTTTACAACAAATTTGCCTAATTCAATATGTCCTTTGACTTTTTTCAACAGCTGCTTTCATGAGTATTAATTGTGGATCCAAGCAAAATGAAGTCTTTGACAATTTCAATCTTTTCTCTATTTATCTTGATATACTATTTATTAGTCCACTTGTGAGGATTTTTGTTTTCTTTACATTGAAGTATAATTCCAAACTGAAAGCTATAGTCTTAGATCTTTGCCAATAGGTATTTTAAGACCTCTTTGTTCCAGCAAGCAAGGTTGTATCATCTGACTATCACAGGTTGTGAAAGAGTCTTCCTAACTGATGCCACATTCTTCTTAGAATCTAGTTTCTCAGATTATTTGTTCAGCATACAGAATGACTACATATATTGAAAGGACATAATCGTGATGAACACTTTTCCTGATTTTAAACCATTAAGCATCCCCTTGTTGTGTTCTAACAATTGCCTTTAGGTCTTTGTACAGATTCCTCACAAGCACAATTAAGTGTTCTGGAAAACCCATTCTTCACAATTCCATAGTTTGTTATAATCCACATATTTGTAGATCAACTATGTGGATATTGTTGATAAAGTCAATAAAGTACAAGTAAACATCTTTCTGGTATTAGATCTGCTTTCAACCAAAATCCATCTCATGTCAGCAGAAATATCCCTCATTGCATGTCCTCTTTGGAATCAGACTTGAATTTCTGACAGCTCCTTATCAGTGTACTGCTGCAACTGTTTATGAATAGTCTGCAGCAAAATTTTACTTTCATGTGGTAATATGATATTGTTTATTGATCTCCACATTCCATTGGGTCACCTTTCTTGGGAGTAGGCACACATATATGGATCTCTTCTAGTTAATTGGCCAGGTAACTGACTTACAAATTTCTTGTTATAGATGACTGAAAACTTCCAGTGCCCCATCAGTTTGTTGAAACATTTAATTTGTATTCTATAAATTCCTTGAGCCTTGTTTTTTTTTTTTTACCAGCATCTTCATTGCACCTTGGACTTCTTCCTTCAATACGACCATATATGATGCCTCTTGAAATGGTTGAGCATTGACCAAATTTTTTTGGTATAGTGACTGTGTGTTCCTTCCATCTTCTTGTAATGCTTCCTGTATGATGTTCTTGATGCCATCTGACAGTTCTTCTGTTCTTTGGTAATTAGTGTCTAATGCATCAAATTTGTACTTGAGATGATCTTTATATTCAGGTGGGATATATGCATGGTCATATTTTGGCTCTCATAGACTTGAAAATTCTATTCTTCCATCTCCAGAATCATTTCTATCACTAAACTCACATTTTCCAACTACTGTTCCTTACTCTTTGTTTCCAACTTTCACATTCCAATCACCAGTAATTATCTATTCATCTTGATTATATTTTTGATAAATTTCAAATCAAAAAAGTTAGTTGAATTCTTTAATTTCATCATAAGTGGCTCAAGTAGTCGGTGTATAAATTTGAATAATAGTGGCCTTAATGATCTTTCTTATAGAATATTATCCTATAATATCACAGACAGCACTGTATTTCAAGATTGATCCTGTAATGCTTTGTTTGATGATGAATGTGAAACGATTCCTCTTCTATTTGTGATTCTTGGCACAGTAAACAATAAGATAGTTTGATTCATAATGACTCATACCAGCCCATTTCATCTCACTAGTGTTGAGAATATTAATCTTTATGCATTCCATTTCATTTTTAATGACTTCAAATTTTCCTAGATTCATACATCATTTCATGTTCTGATTATTTATGGATATTTGCAGTGGTTTCTCCTTATTTTGAGTGGTTCCACATCAGCAAATGAAGGTCCTGAAAACTTTGCTCCATTCAGGTCATTAAGGTCAACTTTAATTTGAGAGCTAACTCTTCCCCAGTCATGTTTTAAGTGTCTTCCAACTTAAGAAGCTCATGATGGCACTGTAGATGACAATATTCTGCTACTATTCATAATGTTTTCTTCTTCTGGCACTATATCTGGCAATGTTCTTCTGCTATTAATAAGGTTTTAAATTTTGAATCAGACAATCATATGATTTACTCTGTTGGGAATGACAAATTCAAGAGAATGGCATTGTATTCATTGACAAAAAGAGCATTTCAAGATCTCTCTTGAAGTACAGTGCTTTCTGTGTAGAATACTATCCATATGCCTAAAAAGAAGACCAGTTAATATTACTATTATTCAAATTCATAGACCAACCACTAATGCCAGTAATGATGAAATTGAGGAATTCTACCAACTTTTTCACTGTGAAGTTGATCAATCAAGATGCAACATGCAATCAAGATGCATTGATAATTACTGTTGATTGGAATGTGAAGGTTGGAAATAATGAGGGAAGATCAGTAATTGTAAAATATAGTCTTGGTGATTGAAATGATGCTAGAGATCGCACAGTAGAGTTTTGCAAGGTCAACAATTTATTAATTGAAAATACCTTTCTTAAGCAACATAAAAGGTGATTGTACACATGGATCTCACCAGATGGAATATACAAGTATCAAAGTGACTACATCTGTGGAAAGACACAGTGGAAAAGCTCAATATCCTCAACCAAAACAAGTCCAGGGGCTGACTGTGAAACAGACTATTTATCGCTCATAGGCAAGTTCAGACTGAAGCTGAAGACAATTAAGACAAGTCCATGAGAGCCAAATATGAACTTGAGTGTATCCCACCTGAATTTGAAAACCATCTCAGGAACAGATTTGAGAGATTATATCTGACCATCCTGGCTTCCAAGGAGGATTATGGCTGTACTTAATCCAACACAAATTGGTGTGTTCTTTTGGCAATCCATTGTACTTTTAATATTCTCCTCTAACACCATAACTCAAATGCTTGAATTCTTCTACAGTTTCCTTTATATGAATAAGGAAGAAAGCCTCATATGCATGTGAAAATTGCACAACAAATAAGGAGGTTTATAGAAGAATCAATGCATTTGAATCATGGTATTAGAGAAGAATACTAAAAGTACTGTGGACTGACTGCCAGAGGAACAAAACATGTGTCATGGAGGAAGGACAGCTAGAATGCTTCTTAGAAGTCAAGATGGCAAGACTTTGTCATTCATATTTTGGCTACTATCATTAGCAAGGTCCAGTCCCTAGAGAAGAGCATCATGCTTGGTTAAGTGGAGGGTCAGTGAAAAAGAGGAAGAAACTCAAAGAAATGGATTGACACAGTGGCAGCAGCAATGGGCTTACATGTGACGATTGTGAGGATGGCACATGGTTGGGCAGTGTTTCATTCTGTTGTGCATAGGGTAGCTATGAGGTAAAACCAACCCAGCAGCACTTAGAAACAACAAACAATAGCCTTAGTCTTTTTAACTTCCGCTAAATGACTCTTCCTGATGGGTATGGGTAAAAGAAGGTGACAGAAGATACCAATATAATGATTTGATTCAGTTTTGAATGATTGTTAACAGATTTAATTGTAATTGTAAAATCTTGGAACACTGACATCAATATAAAATGAGTCATCTCAGAAGCTGAAGCAACTGTTTTAAAAGTATGTATTTAAAAATGAAAGAATATACCATGCTCATGAATAGGAAGACTTAACACTGTGAAAATGTCAACACTACCCAAAACAATCTATGGAGTCCCGGTGTGGTGCTACAAGATAATGCACTGGATCACAGGTTGTTTGGTACAGAAAGGTTGGTGGTTCAAATTCACCACTTGCTCCTCAGAAACTGTATACTTGGTCGCTATGGGTTGGAACTGAATCCACGGCACTTAACAACAACAACTATCCAAAGCAATCTATAGGTATAATGCAATACCAATTCAATTTCCATTATCATTCTATAAGGTTATGGAAAAACTGATCACTAAATTTATACAGAAAGGAAAGGGACCTTAGACAAGCAAATAATTGCTTAAGAAGAACAAAGTTGGAGGCCTCTCACACCCTGATCTCAAAATTTACTATACAGCCACAGTGATCAAAATAGCTTGGTACTGGTATAATGAAAGATGCATAGATCAGTGGAATAGAATTGAGAATTCAGAAGTAAATCCATCCATGTGATACTTGACAAAGGACCAAAATACATTAAATGGGGATGAGATAGTCTTTTTACAAATTGTGCTGGCAAAACTGGAAATCCGTTTGCAGAAGAATGAAGTAATACCCCTAACTCATACCATATACAAAAACAAACACACTGTATATTAATGACCTAAGTGTAAAGCCTGAACTGTAAAGATGATCAAAGAAAAAGTAGAGACAAATCAAGGGGTTCTAATATCGAGCAAAAATATACTATCAAACATTACTGAAAACACAGAAACAGCAGGAGACAAAATCAGTAATTGGGACCTCCTAAAAAATAGACATGTGCACCAAAAGATTTTGTCTAAAGAGTAAAAGTGGAACCCCCAGATGGGAAAACCTTTTTTGCAATGAAGAATCAGGGGATTAATCTTTAAAATTTTAAACTGCAATACCTCTGCAAGAATAAGACAGCCCACTTAAAAATGGGCACAGGACATGAACAAGCACTTCACTAAGGAAGATTTTCAGGCAGTGAACAAACATATGAAGAAATGTTCACCATCATTGGCTATTGGTGTTGCTCTTGTTAAGTGCTGTTGAGTTGGTTACTGACTAATAGCAACCTGTATAGGGTTTCTGACGAGCAGCTGGTGAGTTTGAACTGCCGGCCTTGTGGTTCAAACCGACCTTGTTGTCCAGTGCTTATCCTATGGTGCTGCCAAAACAACAAGGGAGGTTAGCAGAAAAATCTCATACCAGCATTAATAGCAAAGTTAGAAGAAAGCAACTGCTGGCAAGGATGTGGAGAGACTAGGACCCTTCCTACTTTGCTGATGGAACTGTAAAATGGTTCAACCACTGGAAAATGGTGTGGCACTTCTGCAGAAATTTGAAAACAGAAGTACTGTGTGACCCAGCAATCCTGCTATTTGGTGTATATTCACAAGTAATAAGAGTCAGGATATGAGTGGATATATACACACTGATGTTCATCACAATTCTTAACAATAGCAAAAAGGTGGAGACAGCCTAAATGCTCATTAAAGGAAGAATGTATAAATGAACTTTGGTACATGCACAATGGAATACTATGCCACATTGAAGGATAACCATGAATCTGTGAAACACTTCATACATGGATGAACCTGGAGGA
>NW_006408561.1:14079061-14080774 GCF_000296735.1 Chrysochloris asiatica | reverse complement strand
GTGTATTCCTGGTGTGGCGCTATGGGTTAATGTGCCAGACAGCAGCTGTTTGAACTGCAAGGTCGGCAGTTCAAGCTCACCATCTGCTCCTCGGAAATCCTATACAGGGTCGCTATGGGTCAGAACCAACTCAATGGCTCTTAACAACAACAAACATCCATAAATATAGGCCAAGTTCATCAGATTGTAGCAATTTACACTTGTTTCCTTTTTCAAAAAAATCATTTTTTTTTATTATCTTCCTCTAGTTGAGTTCTGACCATTAAACCATCAAGGCTAAGTCAAATGGGTACTATCTGTAAGTTTGAGTGTTCTTGTGCATCTCCCATCACTTCATATCAGCTGGATACTTCACTTTCAGTTCTATCCCTCCATGGCTATGTCCTTGTTCATGGGCTCAGGGGTCCCCAGGTCTTATCACACTTTGGTCTTATCACAACCAGCCCTTCCTCTTCTTTCTCTCATCTCCAGGTCAACAGGAGTCTATGGATCATCATTGAACTCAGTCCATATCTTCATTGCTGCCTTTCCCCCTCTTCCACTCACCAATAGACAAACATGGTCACCTCCAAGCTTACATGCCAGTTTATGTGTTCCTTTTGAGTTTCAGTCTGGGGGGGTTGGAGGGGGAAGGGGCAGTTGTCCTTATGGCTCGCTGGTGAACAATTGGCTTGTTCTTGTAGTAGCCAATCAGACATCCATTTTTGTTTTGGAGTTTTCCTGCTGGTCTTTCTTTCAAGAAGTGTTTTCTGTTGCTCTAGCTGTTCCGGGCTGGTCTGCTTGTCCTTTCCAGTGGGAATGTCCCCCCTCAGAAAGTTCTGGATGGAGCTCAGGTTTCCACCTAAGGTCTTATACACTACAAAGGTTCCAGAAGAAGCTATTTCACTGGGCAAGTTCTAGAACACCTTTTAGGTATTCCAATGAACACAGGCTTACAAACTTTTTGTAATCCTGTTTCCTGATACTCCTTTCTATCCCACTCATGTGTCTATTTCACAATAATAGGAAAGGAAAACCAATATTCATAAGACAGTCAAGCATCTTAACATTATTTCTTCTCTTCAGACTATGTCTTGATTCCTGTATCACAGAGCCCTTTTCTTCCAAGAACCATACATCGCTATTTAGCTCTGTCCCATTTAGTCCATGTAAACCTGCCTCAGTGTTCCCTTATTTACTTTGTTCTTCCAGCCCTCTCCCCCTTCTTGTATATTGCCCTTCTCTATCCCCTACCCTGTGCTCTTCCGTCCCCTCCCAACCCCCTCCCCTACCCCTCCAATAACGAACAAAGAATTTTTTTTCCCTATTAGTATGAGTATCTTTTCTTAAGCTTTTATAATAATGGTTTTATGCAATATTTGTGAGACTAGGATCTTGGCCACTTTTTAGGTCTTGAGATGAATTCATGCTCATGGCTCAATTTTCAGCCAAGCAGTAGATAAGTATATAGTGGGGACAACACTAGTAAGGTATTCTCACCATGGAATGTTCAATAACTCAAAATCAAAAGGACATTTACCTTAGGAATAAAAATGAGAAAGGCATAGGATATTGGATGGAATGCAAATAGGAAACACAGGGAGGAAGCAGGATAACTGTTGTTGCATGGAAGGAATTGTAATCATTGGGATGAAACAATTTATGGTTTGTTGAAAATAAAACTGATGATTCTCCCTGTAAACTTTCATGCAATTCACAATAAAAAGTTTTAAA
>NW_006408561.1:14076432-14078590 GCF_000296735.1 Chrysochloris asiatica | reverse complement strand
TTGAAAATACCATGGCTTGGGTCAGGCACACCTTAGTCCTCAAGCTGACATCTCTGCTCTTCAGTACTTTAAAAAGTTCCTGTGCAGCAGATTTGCCCAATGCAATACGTCGTCTGAACTCTTGACCGCTGCTTCCGCGAGTGTTGACAATTGATCCAAGAAGAATGAAGTCCTTGACAACTTCAATGTCTTCTCCATTGATAAGAATGCTGTTTATTGGTCCAGTATGAACATCAATTAAGCTAAGCTATCTGTTGTCTGTATTATTCCACTGGTCAAGTTCATCCCCAATTTATTAGCTTAGGCAAAACAGATGATAATGATGAATATCATCTTAGCTCTATAATAGAGAATTGAAGGTGTCAATGGATTTAGGGTAAAATTTACACATGACAATTATGTTTTTCAAGGATTATAAATTTCTTTATTTCAAAGTTGACTTATTGATTCCCACTTGTCTCCACATCTGCATTTACAGCTTAAATTCACTTATAATTCACCAACTGGATAGAAAATTTAACTTCGGAATTTTTGGTTTTGGGGAGTTTTAATCCAAGCATTGACTTTAGTGCTAGGATTTCAAAACCTGTATTTTTGTGAGTCACAAAACTTTGATTCCATTTAAGTTGGTGAACTCTTGAATCATTGATATCATACTATAAATGAAAGTCCTAATCAACTTTAATCCATTGAACCAGAAAAAAAATAGTGATCTGAACCTTGGCTAGCTGACTAGTCTCTCCTGCTCTATTGTTCAGTCTCTCATGAATGTTCACTGGTAGGTGAAAAGTGCAGGGGATGCGATAAAGTGATGCATCTGTTTTGAAATAACATATCTAATCTTCTGTTCCAGAATATGCTCACAGGGTTTGACAGCAAACTCTTATACATATTCATAATCCACACGCTTTGTAACCAAGGGAAATTGAGGCAGATATAATAGAATGAAGCATGAGAAAGCAGCATGTTAATTTTAAATTTAATTATAGAGATTGGGGGAATGGATGCACTTTGATATTGTATACTCATTCAGCTGTCACAGAACATTACCCCAAAAATCATGCCAAATATTTGACAGAAAAAATATTATTTTTGGCGAAGTGTTTGATAAAACTAGCAGATTCTGGAGAAAACCAGACTCTGAGGTCCTATTAGGAACTATTTTTCATGTAACAACAAAAAAAGAAGCATTGCAGAATTCTAATAGTCTGAGTTAAAATCAAGAAGAAAGCTTTTCAACTAAAGAAAGGTTTCTGCCTCATACAGATTTTCTGTTTATTGAGTGTTTTCACCATAGTTAAAAGCTAAATCCAGTGGACAATTAGGAAAAATAATGTGTGTAATGCTTGTGGTCTTATTACTTTTGATATCCTTGAATTGTGTGTTAAGAGTTGTACACCTAGATTCTTCACTGAAGTCTTAAGTATTTGAAAAGAATAACCCTTGTCTGTCTTGTGCAAAGCTGATGATAAAATAGTGCTTGACATGTTGTAGCCTCTTGATATTTACTAAGTAAGAGAATTGTTAAACTTTAACACCTACTTCATGCTCCCTTGTATGGTGTTCATGCTCAACATATGTTTATTAACAAATAGATCAGTGAATGAATGGATGAATGAATGAAAGTAATTTTCCCAGTGGTTTACAATTCACCATTTAACATTAGCCTGTAGAGTCTTGAAGCGAATACTTGCCAGTGAATGAGTGCAGTGATTCTTGTGTCAGTGACATTCATCACTGCCAAAGTGGGCAGAACAAAGAGACAACAATACCAGAGTTGTGACAGTCAGATTGCGCTCTTTCCATAGTTTTAGATTGGGACCTGTAATCTTGTTTTGGGAAATCCTTATTTACAAAGCCGAAGAAAAGAAGACCAGTTTTCTTCCCTTATCCCATTATTAAATATTGCTATAGGAAAGAATGGAAAAAACAATCCACATACTCATTTCTAAAAGTGTTGGCACATTTTCCAAAGGTACAGTTAAGTGTCTGCTTTGAAAAATGTATTGCTCTTTTTGCCAGAAAGTATGCAAATATCTAATATCACTGCAACTATATTTTAGCAACGAATAGGTAAATTAAAAAAAAAAATCTCCAAGTTTGGTGAATCTGGGGCCTGGGTAAATCTTACATTTTGTTGATGGAGATGTAAATTGGT
>NW_006408561.1:14073657-14074790 GCF_000296735.1 Chrysochloris asiatica | reverse complement strand
AAATTATTGAATTATGCAGAAAGCATCAAAAGAAGATTGAAGGAATACACAGAGTCACTGTACTAAAAGAAACTGTTTGATGTTCAACCGTTTAAAGAGGTAGCATATGATCAATAGCCAATGATACCGAAGGAGGAAGTCCAAGGTGCATTGAAGGAATTGGCAACGAACAAGGGACAAGGAATTGATGGAATAAAAATTGAAATCTTTCAAGCAAGTGAGGCGGCACTGGAGGCATTCATTCACCTATGCCAAGAAATTTGGAAGACAACTATGTGGCCGACTGATTTGTGCCCATTCCAAAGAGAGGTGACCCAACAGAACGTGGAAATCATTGGACAATCTGATATCCCATGCCAGTAAAGATTTACTAAAGGTAATACAGAAATGGCTGCAAGCATACATTGACAGAGAACTTGCAGAGGTTCAAGCCGGATTAAGTAGAGGCCGTGGACCGAAGGCTATTGTTGCTGATGTCCGATGGATCTTGGTTGAAAGCAGAAAATATCAGAAAGATGTTTACCTGTGCTTTATTGACTATACAAAGGCTTTCAATTTTGTGGATCATGACAAGCTATGGACAAGTGGCAGCATCAATGGGCTCAAGCGTGGTGACAATAGTGAGGCTGGCCCAGGATTGGGCAGTTTCATTCTGCTGTGCATAAGGTCACTGTGAGTTGGTACTGACTCGATGGCACTACCAATAACAACAACTAGATGAGTATTTGACAAGATAGATCAAAGCTTTAAAAATGTGAGAATTCCCTAAGTCAGCAATTCTGTTTCTAGGAAATTTCCCTTAGGAAAGAATTGAACAGCTGTGCAGGAGTGCTTATCATAGGATTATTTTTTTTTTAAGACAGTGAAGCATTGAGAACAATTGAAAGTGTTAAAAATGGGGCCTTTATTGTATATTCTTTCCATAGCATATTATGTAGACATTATAAAGAACCAATTTGTATTATAATAGTTAAAGCTTATGATGTTAAGCAACATACAGAAGATAATACATATCTTGACACCCTTTGGTAAATATTACACAATTATACTCATATAATTCAATCTGTATGCTGAGCAAATAATACGAGAAGCTGGGTTCTACGAAGAAAAACGTGGCATCAGGATTGGAGGAA
>NW_006408561.1:14030323-14058203 GCF_000296735.1 Chrysochloris asiatica | reverse complement strand
TTGAGCTTCTTGAATGCTTATCTTTTCACTTTTCATGTTGTTAGGAAAATTTTCTTCCAGCTCTTCAACTATCTCCTCTGTAGGCTTGTGTGATTGTTCCTGTTCTGGAATGCCAATAATTCTTATGAATCTTAGGCCTTCTTGGATTTTTTTACCCTTTTTTGTATTTGTTCTATCTTAGTAGTGTTGAGAGATTTGTCTTCTAGCTCACTAGTTCTAGCTTCTGTTTCTTCAATTCTATTCCTTTGCCCTTTCAATGTATTGTCCATTTCTGATATTCTATTATTAATCGTTTGGACATCTTTCTATAGGTTTTCAGTTGTTTCCAGTGCTCTATCTATCTTACTTGATTGTTCCTATAGCACTTTCCTGACTTCTTCCTTATTTTTCAGTTTTTTTTATACCTTTTATAACCATTTTTAGGAATTCCTTCTCAGGCATTTCCAAGGCCTGCCCATCTTCTGGTATGGAGTGTAGGTCTACTTCCAGCTCATTTGCTTCAGTCACTTTATCTCGTTTCTGGACATGTGCAGATATGGTCATCTGCTTCTGTTTTTTGGGCATCTTCAGGGGTTATCTGTGGACTTAATACTTAGATGGGTATGTATTTTGGTATTTTTTATGCTTTCTGAATGCCTCCAGGTAGATGTGATCAGAAAATGGGCTTCCCTTTTCACTCTTCTTCCTGAGAAGTTTCAAGATACCACTGTTGGTCATTTTGACATAACTTAGGATTAAATTTTTGGAGTATTTCCTCTTTTGTTTGCTTGTCCCACTCCACAATCCCCATTCAGGCCTTTTTTCTAGTTGGAAACAGTTCAGGGCCGGCTGTTGGCCGTTTGGTTTTAATTGGAAACTTTCTCTTTAAATTTCGAGGAGATCTGTGTGCATGCGTAGTAGAACCCTCTGAGGGTGTGGCTGGGTGCCCACTAGCTCAGGAACCCCAATAGTCACCAGAATGGAAGTACGCAGATAACAAGGGACCAATGAATGAACAGACTAAAAGAAAAGAATGTCCACACCTTTATCTCTGTGGTTCTGCCAGGCATCTGTGGCTGCTCTGATCCTTCCCCCATGTGGTCTCACCCAAGATGGTGGCTCCTGTAGCAGTCTAGCGTCCCGGACTAGAGAGCTATAGATTTCTTGCTTCTGCCACAAATTCCCCCAGCTGTGAGCCTTCCAACCTTCTAAATAATCCTTTATATGTGGTTCAGAGTTCTGGGACCATCCCCTGAGCCAGCTTGGTTGGGTATTCTGTGTTGTTGTTGGTGGAGCTCCTTTACTGCACTTCCACCCGATCCGCCATCTTGTTTGTTCTCTGAAAGCTTAATCTTACTGGTTCTCCTTTGTATGTAACTTCATTTTTCCTGAGCTGCTCTCAGGATTCTTTCCTTGTCTTTGATTTTGGAGAGATTGATTATGATTTGTCTTGATGATTTTCTGTTAATTTCCTGTTTGAGATTTGTTCAGCTTCTTGAATGCTTATTGTCTTATATTTCATGAAATTTTCTTCCAACAGCTCTTCGACTATCTTTTTGTGTTTTCATTGATCTTTTCCTTTTCTGAAATTCATTACCCATAAATTCTTCTTCTTCATGGTGTCCCATATGAACCTTAGACTTTCTTCAGATTTTTTCATTCTTTGTTTTCTGATTGGTCTTCTATCTTAGTAGTATTGAGAACTTTATATTCAAGCTCACTAATTTGTGCTTCCATTGATTCAAATATGCTCCTTTTCCCTTTAAATGTATTGTTCATTTCTGAAATCCTAGTATTAATGTTTTGCATTTATATTTGCAGGTTTTCTATTGTCTCCATCCTTTTATCTTTTTTTTTTTGTTGTTGTTTATTCTTATAGTGTTTTCCTGAATTCTTCCTTGTTTTCTTCCACCTGTAAGTCATTTGGTGCTGATGGTGGTTGTGTGCCACTGAGTTGTTTCTGACTCAGAGAGAACTTGTATATGTTTCCCAAGGCTGTAACTCCTTTATGGGAGGAGAAAGCCTCGTCATTATCTCTTGGAGCTATTGGTAGATTTGAGCTACTGACCTTGCAGTTAGCAGCCCAGCTTGCAATTCATTATGCTACTGAGGGTCTTTCATAAATATTTTGGAGGTAAGTAAATATAATTCTCTGGTAGCTTAGCTACCAGAATCGGGCTGCTAACTATGGGAAGCAGTTTAAAACTACCAGCCATTCCATGGGAAAAAGATGAGGCTTTCTGCTCCCATAAATATTTACAGCCTCGGAAACCCTGTGCAGGGTCACTATGAGTCAGAACCAACTCCACGGTACTTAAAATAACAACAAATACAATTCTCTTGATTTCTTTTTCAGGTAGTTCCAGTACTTTTTTCCCCTCAGAAACTGTCTAGCTTTGCCTTTTGGTCACTTATATGAGCCACTATGTCTTTTTTCTTCATGTGAACAGAAATTGTATGTTGATTATGAGACATTGTAGGGGTGTTATATTTGTATCAGTTTGATTGTACATTGATGTATTCTTAGGCACTCACCAACTGCCCTTTGGTGACTGTGATTAGGTGATGGTAGCCTATGCACCATCCTCTGTTCACCATTTGTGTGGTTTAGTGTTGTTTGGGTTTGTTATTGATCAGGTATATAGAAGCTAGTATTGGCTCTTGTTCAGTGGGTGGAGTTG
The DNA here is from genome assembly GCF_000296735.1 of Chrysochloris asiatica. Lineage (NCBI taxonomy): Eukaryota > Metazoa > Chordata > Mammalia > Afrosoricida > Chrysochloridae > Chrysochloris > Chrysochloris asiatica. The sequence goes on along the minus strand of NW_006408561.1, from coordinate 14,055,543 downwards.
TAGAGGGCATGGTTGTGGCTAGTCTGGACACAGTTTCTGCCACTTATTGGGTGAGACAAGAAGACAAAACATACACACAAGAGAGAAGGAAAACAAACATAGTGAAAAAATAAAATAATAGAAAAAGAAGGAGAAAAAAAGTAGGCAGCAGCTAACAAAAATTACAAAACCCTAAAGAGAAAAGAGGGATAGAAGAAAAAAGCACGAGAGAGAAAAATAAGAGAAGAAAGAAAAAGAACTAAACACAATTAGGGAGAGGGTGTGTAAAAGGGAAAGATATCAGAGAGGAAAGAAAAATCAAGTGTATAAAATAAAGAAGCAGCAGCAGTTGGGAAAGAGAATCAGAAAAAAAAAAAGAGGTAAAAGTGGAGATATAAAGAATAAAAAGCAAGGGTAGATAAAGTGAGGAAGAGGAGAAGAAAGAATAAATAAACAAAAACAATGAAAGAGAAAAATCAGGGCAGGTGCCAGACCCAGCGAGGAGAAATTCTGGAGTCTCCTGCCAATCAGCAGTCCCTATACAGAGTCCGTATGTATTGGAACCGACTCATTGGCACTTAACAAAAACAACAAACCTGCCAATCAAAGACCTCGCATGGTGAGTGGGCATGAAATGAGACAGTGGTGCTCTGACTCTAGATGCAGTTCCTATAGGGCTAAGTGTTCACTGTTTAGGGGACCATATCCAGAAGGAGTTTGTGCAGACCCCAAAGCAGGTGGGAATCACGGTATTTCCATCCTAAAGGGCAGCTGTTGGTTAGAAGTTCTACTAGATCAGGGATGGCTAGAACCAGTTCATATCTGAAGCATGCCTCACCTGATTCCAGGTACTGGGTTGTGCTACTATCTCCCAGCCTATTTAGATGTGGCCCCCACAGCCCAGAAAGCAGGAGTTTCACTGGGAGTATATTCAGGTGAGGGTTGGTCATGCCTCTGTTCACCAGGGTAATGTGGGGTACAAGAAAAAATTTATACCTTTCTCTGCACCACCAAATGCCCTCTGCATCCAAAGCTGCTCACGAAAGCTAACGATAACCATGCATCACCCAGTCAGCCAATACAGGTCACCTGCCTCCATTTTTTTTTAACCTCACATTTCAGTTTGACTGCTTCTCTTAGTGACAGCTAGTCCAGGAATGGCCAGGCTTGATTCTGCAGGTTTTGAGCAGGCATCACCTGAACTCAGGCACTGGAATTGGTACAGATTTCTTCCCACTCCTTTGACAGAGTTTACCACTGTGCTGTTCATCTTTGTGTGGTTCCAACAGCTGGGAGAATGGAAGCTTTGCTGGGGGTATATGCGGGTGGGGGCTGCCTAGCCTCTGGTCACCAGGGGAGTGTAGGGAACAAGAAAAAAAATTGCACCTTTATCCCTTTGAGTCACTGGTATGTTTTTGTAATGATAATATGCTTTCTAGTCTCAAACCATTCACAGAAGCCTAAGATGGCCAGCTGTGCCATGGGTGGTTGGCCTTCACAGGTCAGCAGTCTGTCTCCTTTTTTATGTGTCCAGCTTTTTATCCTAGTAAGATTTCAATCCAATTCGCTATCCTTTCATCTGCATCTCAGGATTCTAGGACTATCATCTATATCTGTTTCATTTGGTTTCCCTTATCTTTGTTATAGAGAGTCTGTATAGACTTTCTGCCTAGTCTGCCATCTTCTATTCCTTCTATTCTTTTTGATGTTTTAATGCAGCTTTTTTTTTAGTTTTTATTGTGAATTGAGTGATAGTTTACATGGGAGAACATCAGCTTTACACTCATCCTATCGTTTTGTTTCATTACAATGATTATAATCCCCTCCAGACGCATCTGTTTTTGATGAGTGAGTGTTTCCAGCATTGCATCTGTTTGTTTGAAACATTTCATTTGGCATTCTGTGACTCCCTGGAGTTTTGTTTTGCACCAGTGTCTTTTGTGCAGGTTAGACTAATTCCTTTGGTACCATTGGTTCTTGTTCTCATGCTACCTCCTGAAATGAATGACTATTAGGAGTAGAAGGATGTATCTTTATAAATGGTATTCACTAGTTTTTATTTGGAAGACCTTCATTCAAATTAGAACAAACTCTCGGCTGGGAAGAAACAGTTGTGATTAAACTTTTCAATTAAAAAGTTGAGAATTAACTACTACATTCAGTATGTTTTAATGAAATAAAATTTTCTAAATATTTTCTTGGAGTCTTGTATGGTGCTGTGGGTTAATGTGCCAGACTGAAAAATCAGTTTGAGCCTCAAGGTCGGTGGTTCAAGCTCACCAGTCACTCCCTGGAAACCCTATGTAGGCTTGCTATGGGTCAGAGCCGATTTGACAGCAGTTCACAACAACAACAGCAGCAACAATAGTTTTTTTTAACTAAATATATACTTCATGTGGACACAAATGTGTCTTAAGCAAAATAATTAATGCTTAGTATAAGGAGCTCTGGTAGCATAGTGGTTATGAATCGTGCTGCTAACCTCAAGGTCGGCAGTTCGAAACTACCATCCGCTCCATGGGAGAAAGATGAGGCATTCTGCTCCCATAAAGACTTATAGACTCAGAAACCCTGTGCAGGGTCACTATGAGTCGGAACCGACTCCATGGTACTTAGCAACAGCAGCATAGTTGTTAGGTGTTGCCAAGTTGAGTTTTCACTGATAGTGACCCCATGTGATAATAGAACAAAACTTCTCCATAGGGCTTCTTAGGCTGCAATCTTAATGAAAACAGATGTTAAGGTCTGTTCTCCTGTAGAGCCATTTGTTGGGTTTGAGTTGCTAACCTTTTGGTTAGCAGCTGAGTGCTTAATGTACAATGTTTGAATAGAGTCATTTGATGTAAAGATGTCCTTTTACACAAATGATCTTATATAGGTTCACACAAACCATGAGAAATCTTATGATTTGACTAAGATCATGAAGTATTATGTCATAAATTTGGGTATAAATATTAAATTTTAAATGGATTAATATTAATTATGGTATATAACTGTGAAATTATAAATCCGTTGAAATATATTTATAATATAAAATAATAAAATAGAAAAAAATATATATCCAAATATAATTTTGGGGTAAATTGTTCTGTTATTTAATAATAAATATTCCAGACTCAGGATTTGTAACAACTGAAATATCATATGCAAATTCATGTTTAGATTAAAGAATTAAATTTCTCACCCCCCCCCCCTTTTTTTTTTAAAGTTTTTATTGTGAATTGAGTGATTAGTTTATGGGGATGAATATCAGTTTTACACTCATTATTCTTATTGCAATGATTACAATCTCCTTTGTGCATCATCATTCAACAGAATTTGCTTATATTCACTCTGTTGTTTTTTGGGGGCGTGAGTGGGAGTGGGGTGTATGCAAAAACACTCAGGAATATATAATCATTTAAACAACCACAGGACACATTCTGCATAGCTTCCTTTTTGTGGATTTAACTTTTGCCAAGAAGTCCAGGTTGGAGACCTCTTGCTCAGTATTCTCTGAGTAGCAATAAAGTGGCTCAGGACAAGATGGAAACCACATTGTTCACACTGGTAACATACCAGCATGTTACACATGAAATTGTCTTGTTTTAAGAACAGGTAAATGTTTACTTAAGGCAGTTTTCTATTTGTGCCTCTGATGAGGAGCACATTAGTGTGTACATTGCCATCACATTTTAAGCTGAAAACTAGCATCTGCTAATATTACGATAATGGTTTTAAAAGCTGAAAAACCTCAGATAATCCTGTTGTCATATATATATATATATATGTATTTGACCCCTCTAAAAAAGCATCTTCCAACCATGTAATTAGCAGCTATTCAATCCTGATAGGTAAATTTTGGTAAAATTAATAATTACATATACCTCTAAAGTCTCTCCCCCCCAAATTAAGTTAGCTAAATCCTCAGAGAACAGTTATTGTCTGTATAATGACTCAATTTATAGTACTTGCAGTCTTAAACCTTTTAGCATGGAATGAACCGTTCTCCAGTATGAGTATAAATGTGTTGTTGTTGTTAAGTGCCATTGAGTCAGTTCTGACTTATAACAATCCTGTACAGAGTTTCCGAGAAGCAGATAGTGTGTTTGAATCACCCACTGCGGTTCAGTCTGATCTTGTGGTCTGGTGCTTATCCTACAGCTCCACACACATCAAATTATCCTATGTGCTATAGGCATTGAGAGTCCTGGTGTGGCACTGTAACATAAAGTACTGGACCGACTTCAACAACAGCAGTATACACACCAATTTATTAATTTATTATGAGAATAACCCCCAAAGTTAGATTTTATGACTTCTATTTGGAGATGAAATAACAGGATGTGTCTAGCAGTCCTGTCTACACTACCACACAATCTCCCTACCTCAGTGTGCAATATGTATAGTGAGATGGAGTGAATGAGTTAATTCTAGGGCAAATGGAGCCAATGATAATATTGGAATTCATTGTGTGATAAAAGTTAATGTATTTGTACTTTTAAATATATATACAAAATCATGCACTACAATTTTACATTTAACTAATTCACTCATGCTGACATGTAATAAAATGAATAAATATAAACCACATATTGATCAAAACACAATGCTTCCTGAAGTTAGTTTAGATTTTTAAGTCAATGCAAAAAAAACTTTAAAATTTAAACAGACAGTTCAGCCAAAAATGTGGCATTGTCCTCATACTTACCCAGAAAAGATTATGAGTAAAAAATCAGTAATGAAACTACCAAGTGTATCCTGATAGTAATTGAACTTTTTGCTTAAATTCCATAAATTGTTTTGGTTTGTCTTCTGCCAGTAAATATTGGCATTATGAATGTGCAGACAACTCTTTGTAGTTGATTTTAAAAATTACTCTAAGAAAATATGCTATTAGCAATTGTAAGAAATGGCATAGGGTGGTGTTTGACCTCCTCTTACTTCACAAGTAAGGAGAATCAAACTCAGCATCAGCTGAAGCAGATTCCTTTGTGGCTGAGGTCAGACACACCTCCACCCTCTAAACTTTTTACCAATTCTCACGTCAGCCATCACTATCACACCATTCTCTACTTCTCGGTTGGGTTCAGTAATTCATTGCAATGGCCACACAAACTCACACACCATATTCCTGACTGTGGGGCTTATTAAGGTAGTTACACATTTCAATTCAGGATTTGAATTATTGAGGATACAGTTCACTGGTCAGGGTAGCCTCTTCTCAGCTGTGCCTGCAGATACACCCAACTCTGGTCCTCAGCCTCTCAGCTGAGCAGCCCCTGGCCTCTGCCTTGCTTCGGGCAATGTTATAAAAACAGTTTTAGCACTGCTGATAAATGTCCAAGGACAAGTCTCTGCACCATAAGTCTCAGTTGGAAAGCACTCAGCCCTAGATCTATGGGTCATTAAGTGCATTGCATTTACTTATGCTTCTATTTTCAGATCTTCTCTGATTCTGATTTTCCTATGTCTCTCTTTCCTTTGTGAGGACTTCTATGATTCCATTGGGCCCATTTGATAATCCAGAATAATCTCCATCCTTAATTTCATCACGTTTTGTCATATTAACTATAATATTCACAGGTTCTGGAAATTAGAACGTATACCTCTTTGGAGTGGGTGTGTGCATTATTCTGCTTTCCATAACCACCAGGACATGATTTTTGGGTGCTAGTTTGGGCATCTCTGCAGTTTTGAAAGAATAAATTTCATGCCTTAACTTGAGAATTACTTTATTTACTAGTGACAAAAATTGAGGATGTTGGCACCTAATTCTGTCAATTTTCTTGGCTCCCTCCCTCAGTTCACATAAATATAATGCTGACAAAGAATAAAAGACATTTTTTCACTGCATATTGAAAAAAATTGCCAACTAATACCACCATTGAGAATAGCCCAATGCTACTGTGCATGTGATACTTTTATTGTTGTCTGATTTTTAAAAATTTTTTTATTCTTGTTTGAAGTCTCCAGAGCCAAGACAAACCATCTCTATGTCCAGAGAACAATTTGTGCAGCGGATGAAAGAGATTATTGGTTGGGGTACGAAGAAAGACTATCAGGAGCTCTTTGACAAAGTGGATGTGGCCCGAGATGGCTTCATTAACTGGGACATGCTGACCTCATTCATGCTGTTAGCACTCTATGAAAAAGATGAACAAGCAAAGGCAACTGTGGTTCCCCAGTGGAAGACACTTGAATTCCTCCCAGTGAAACACAAGGACACAATTCAAAAAATAATTTTCTTAAAAAGTTCAAGTCGTTACTTGACTATTAGTAAAGAAGGTTTATTAGGTATCTGGGGAGAAAATTTAAAGCTGCAAAAACTACATCCCATCACTTCAGATGTCACTAAACTCAAACACCTGTGGGTGACAAGTATGGTTTCTCTGGAAAATGTAAACAAGGTACAAAGTCTTTTAAAAATACATTTATTGCTTGTAAAAAGGGATAAGATGGTGGGGCAAGGTTCCTAATCAATACACAAGTTTAGCACTAGCAGGAATAGCACAGCATCAGTCTTCTAGTGCTTCTTGTCTGACCCAGGAGTGTATACAAAGTCATTATTCAAGCTGCTCCCTTGGGTGTCTTTAAATAACTCTGCTGATAATGACTCAGATTCTTGGCTCTGTCTCAAATGTGGTCATGCTGCATTACTAGTGGATATGACCTTTACAACTCTGTAATTTGCAGCAGGATCATGGATCCATATGCAGAGCTGAGAAGCTATTATAGTACATGGCACAGTTAGATGCAATTACGGGGACTGCTTATCTGATTTCGATCACTGAATTAATCAGCTTCTAAATTCTAGTAGGCAAGGCCCCCCTCAGTTCAAAGATATTTCATATAACTATACCTATGAGAGAGGTAATATATTGAAAGGAAAATAATTTTTGATAAAAGGTCACAGTTTAAGTATCCATATTATTAAAATTTCATATTAGGCAGATGGCAAATCTTTACAGGAAAAATGTTCAAACACATACAAAAGCAGAAAGAATAATATTAAAATGGTGTGATGGATCCAAAATTTATTTAATCATTTTCAATTCATGGCAAACTTGTTTCATCTATACCTCAACAATGGGTCCAAGCATTAACAACAACTATGAGAAAAGGACAGTGTTTCATTCTCTTAAATTCCAAAACATCAAACTCACCTATAAATATTTCAGTATTACTAAAAATTTGTCTCTACTTTTACCATAACCATAATACCACTATTACACTTTGGAAATAGCAACAATTCCTTCATATCATCACATATAAAACCATGTTTATATTTTTGTGATGGTCTTTTGAGTTTTAAATAGTTTGGATCAGCATCACGAATGGTTGATACATCTCTTTCATTCTGCAGGGTAAGTATTATTGCATTTTGTTTTGCTATGATACTACTCTTAAAGAACCTGAGTGTTTGTCCTGTTGAGTTTCACATAGTCTGAATTTTACACATTGTTGTACATGGGCTTGTTTAATATGCTCATCTGTTCCCTGTATTTGGATAAATGGTTGCTGTTGTTAGATACTGTTGAGTTGGTTCCAGCTCATAGCTCTCCTATATACAACAGAATGAAACACTGTCCAGTCCTATTCCATCCTCATAATCTTTACTATGTTGAAGCCTGTTGTTGCATCCACTATATTAGCCCTTGTTGAAGGTCTTCTTTTTCTCTGACCCACTATTTTACCAAGCATGGTGTTCTTCTCCTGATAACATGTCAAAAGTACATAGGATGACATATCAACATCCTCGCTTCCAAGTAAGGATCATTCTGGCTATACTTCTTCCAAGACAGTTTTGTTCATTATTCTGGCTGTTCGTGACATATTCAATATTTTTCACCAGACCCATCATTCAAAGGCATCAAATCGTTGGTCTTCCAAATTCATTAACCAGCTTTTACATGCATATGAAGTGACTAAAAGAACCATGGCTTGGGTCAGGTGCACGTTAGTCTACTAAGAGACATCTTTACTTTTTTTACACTTTGAAGAGAACTTTTGCAGCAGATTTGCCAGATGCAATGTGTTGCTTAATTTCTTGACTGCTCCTTCCATGGGCATTGATTGCAGATCTGAGTAAAATGAAATTCTTAACAACTCCAATCTTTTTTCTCTTTATGATGATGTTGTTTATTGGTCTATTTGTAAGGATTTTTGTTTTCTTTATGTAATAAGAAATCCATACTGAAGGATGTAATCTTTGATCTTCATCAGTGTTTCAAGTCTTTGCTTTCAGCTTATTAATTAAGTCTTCTCCTAATCCTGATGCCAAGTTCTTCTTAATATTGTACAGCTTCTTGGATTATTATCAGCATACAGATTGAATAAATATGGTGAAAGGGTAACGATGATGCATAGCTTCCTTGATTTTAAACTACGCAGTATCTCGGTTTGTTCGAAGGAATTTCTCCTGTTCTTTGTACAGGCTCCACATGAGCATAATTAATTCTGTTTTGGAATTCCCAGTCTTTGTAGTGTTCTCCATAATTTGTTATAATCCACATGTTTGCATAGTCAACAAAACACAAGTAAAGAGCTCTCTGGTATTTTCCACTCTCAGTCAAGATCTATTTGACATCAGCACTGATATTCCTCATTCCACGCCCTCCTTTCAATCCTCTTCATGCATTCCATGCTCTGATTATTAATGGATGTTTATGGCTGGTTCTTGTCATTTTTAATCGAGCCACATAAGCAAATGAAGCTCCCAAAAGCTTTACTGCATCCACTTAATTAAGATCAACTCTATTTTTGGAAGGCAGCTCCTTCCCATCCTTATGCTGAGTGTCTTCCAACCTGAGGGGCTCATCATCTGGTATTATATCAGACAATAAATGCTAGTCTAGTATCAATATTTAACCAGATTCAGGTTTTCTTTTCTATTTCTTTTGAATAAGGAGTTATGTATTCTTCAATTAGGAAATCAGGAACACATGGTTGATTTTCATTTTTTTGAGCTGGGTATTCCTACATTCATTAATTCATTCTGGGTTGCAAGTTGATGGCATTGTAGTTTTTAAATTAGTGGCGAGTCAGAGAAAAAGAGGAAGACCCCCAATGAGATGGATTGACAAAATGGCAGCATCAGTGGGCTCAAGCGTGGTGACAATTGTGTAGTTGGCCCAGGACTAGGCAGTGTTTCGTTCTGTTGTGCATAAGGTAGCTATGAGATGGTACTGACATTATGGCACCTAACAACAACAACAACTTAATAAGATGCATTCACTCTATAAAAAGAAATGTTCCCTTCTAAAATAATTAATTCTCCTTTAGATACAAATTATACAATAAGGGAAAGATGTATACCAAATACTTTTATTTATCATTTTCTTGTAAAGAACAAACTGGTTAACTAATATCCTTTAAAGATGAATGGTGAGTATTATTATCATTTACTTGGTGGGGGGTGTAGGAGTAAAGAGTGAAGGTTAGGGCTTGTATTATGGCTAGGTCTTGGCTAAGCCTAGAAATTTGTTTATTGTTAGGGTTATGCTTAGGACTAGAGTTAATATTGGGGTGAGGGTCAGATTAGGTTTAGGAGTAAGGCTTGGTTTAGTTTTTAAGATTACAGTTATGTTATTTTTATTTGTTTATGTAGGAGTCCTGGTGTGGTGATATAGGGTAAGCACTGGACCGTAAAGCTGATTTGAACTGCAAGGGTGGTTCAAACCCACCAGCTACTCCTTAGAAACTTTATACAACGTCGCTATGCATGGGAACTGACTTGAGAACATTTAACAACAACAACTACTGTTTATTTATTGAAATGTATTTGATTTCCTCTTCATTTGGAAATTCTTTTACTGGATTATTCTCTCTTTTTACTTTATGGTTATTTATTTGTTGCTGTTAAAACTGTATCTCTGGTTCTCTCTTTCAGTCTTACGTTGTTGTTAAGTGCCTTCGAATCCAACTCATAGAGACCCTGTATAGGGTTTCCGAGGAGTGGCTGATGGTTAGCATTTCAGTACTTATCCTAATTTCAGTCTTATATGTCTGTTTTACTTTGCATATATCTGGGTTGAATCATGTATGTTAGTTTCAGGTTGTAGTCTGCTGTTATTGTTTATCTGTCTAAAAGTAGTTTTGGTAAGATTAGTTTGTTTTTTTTACACATGCTTTTAGCTTCTGTTTGTCTGAAAATGACCAAATTTTACCGTTGTATTTGATGGACAGTTTTGCTGGCTATATGATTCTTGACTGAAAATTTGTTTTTTCAGAGTTTTTTGTATGTCATTCCGTTGTCTTCTTGCCTGCATGGTTTCTGCTGAGAGACCAGTACTTAGTGTTATTAATTCTTCTTTGTAGGTAACTTTTCATTATTCCTGAGCTGCTCTCAGGATTTTTTTCATGTCTTTGGTTTTGAAAAGTTTGATGATAATGTATCTTGGTGCTTTTCTTTTGGTGTCTGTCCTGTTTGGAGTTCATGCAATCTTCTTCTCATCTTTAAGATGTTAGGGAAGCTTTTTGCCAACAACTCTTGGACAATATTCTCTGTGGTTTTTTAAATTTTTGTCCTTTCCTGTTCTAGAATTTTGATCACATGCAAATTATTCCTCTTCATAGTGCTCCACATAAACTTTAGGCTTCTGATTTTGTTGTTGTTGTTCTTTTTTCTGACTGTTCTTCTAGCAGATGATTATTGAGAGGTTTTCCTTCAAGTTCAGTAATTCAGCTTTCCATTGATTCCATTCAGTTTTTTGCCCTTTGAATGTATTATCTATTTGTCAAGTTTTAGTGTTAATTTTCTGGCTTTCTAGTTGCTGATTTTGTATAGCTCCCATGTTTACCAGTTGTTTCTATAGTTTTGACTATGTTTCCCTTGCGTTCATCTGTAGTTTTTTGATCTTTCACTCAATTTGTTGAAGTTTTGCCCAATTACCATTCTATTAAGTTTTTTATTGGGTAGTTCCGACTCTATTTCTGGCGTTACATTTTCTGACTCTGTATTTTGGTCACTTGTTTGAGGCACTCTGTCTTGTTTCTTTTTGTAAGCTTAAATTGTCTGTTTTCTCTGAGATATTGTGGAATCCTGATGTGGTGTTGTAGGATAAAGCACTGAACGGTAAGGTCAGTTTGAACTACAAGGTCAGTGGTTCAAACTCCTCCAGTCAATCCTCAGAAACCGTACATAGAGTCACTATGAGTTGGAACTGACTTGATGGCACGTAACATTTATATTTAGTTGATGAGTGCATATTGATGTATTCTCAGGTACTTACCACTTGTCTCCTGCTAGATGTGGTAGAGACCAGAAGTGTGAATGCAGTCAGTTCTCTGTTTATGTAGCATAGTTCAGGGTGGTTCCTGTGCCTCCCGGCAGAGCAGAGATTGTGCAGGATGCTGTACCTGGCTACTGAGTTGGCAAGAGCAGGGGCTACCTATGGCCCTGGATACCAGGAGTGCATAAGAACAAGAGAACGACCCACCTCTTTACTACCAATCTGCAGCCACATCCTGTACCCTCTGGCTGCTGTATCAACAACTGCTTTAAAGGTCTCAAGATGGTTGCACCACTCTATGCAAGTGCTCAGTCTGTCCATTTTTCTTCTCTCTCCCTGTTCCTGTTCAGCTTCCTATTCTAATTGGCACTTAGTCCAGTCCACTTCTCTGTCCTATTCTCTGATACTCAGTGCTCCAGGATTATCATCTGTTTCTATTTTACTTGATATCCCATGTCTTTGTTGCAGACATAGGCTCAGTGCATCTGCTTACTGTGACATCTTGCTCCAGGCTCTCTATTATTGTTTTTGTTATCACTACAGACTCATGAATGTAGACACATTTGTTTCAGTCCACTGAGCTGTTAACCCATCCTCCAAATTGCCTCATCTTTGAACAGTGGGAAGTAGTAACTCAAGTCAGCTTTTAGTCTTTTTGACATAGTCCTAACATTCTGTAAAAGCTTCCTTGCTTTCTGGTTTGTCAAGATGCCCTAGGATCATCTTATCTATTTCCTATGCTAGACCTAGGATCTGCCATTTCTCCATCAAACCAACTTCTTTTTAGTGTGAAATACTATGTTTTAATGCCTGGTACCATAAATAGTAATGATTATTATTAGCTTCCTATATGACACATACTATTCTAATAATCTTCTAAATATCACCATGAAGTAGATATTATTTGTTTTTTAGAGTGAGGAGACTGAACAAGGATAAGTTGAATAATTTGCCCTGGATCACACAGGATATAACCGGTGATGCTAGGATTTGTTAACCAATGCAGTTTGTTCAGAATCTGTGCATCTGAATGCCTCCACAATGCCAGTTAATATTTCCAGTATCTCCTTGCTAATAATTTAGTGCTAATGCTTAGGAGTCCTGGTGTAGTGGTGTGGGTTAATGCACTGGACTACAAAGTCAGTTTCAACTGCAAGGTCAGCAGTTCAAGCTCATCAGCTGCTCCTCGGAAACCCTATATAGCATGGCTAGGGGTTGGAACCAACTGGACGGCATTTAACAACAACAAGAACTATGTTTAACTTGAATGGATAAAAAGATAATTATCATCAAAATTAAGAAAAAGCATAGTCATCATGCTGTTAATATCATGTGATGTTTGTGTTGTGCTCTCTGTTTCTTCTTTCCAGGGCTAGGACTAAGTTTTAGTTGTTCCAATGGTTTTACTCAGTCTAGAATTTTAAAGAATGCTGCCTTTCTTCTCCCCCCCCACAAGTATCTTTATAGAGGTGGTGGTAGTTGTGTGCCTTTTGTTGGTTCGAACTCACAGCAAACCTGAATAGGTTTCTGTAAACCTTTACTTGAGCAAAAAGTCTCATCTTTCTCCGGTGGAGCAACTGGTGGATTTGAACTTCTGATTTTGCAGTTAGCAGCCCAAGATGCAATCCACCACAACACGAGGGCTCCTCTTTATAGAGGTATATATCCGCCAAATCTAACTGACAGCTTTTGTGACAGATTCAATGCTGGAGATCAAATGATAGAATTTTGAAGAGCAAGCAATTACTTATTCATTGCAAATACCTTTTTAAACAACATAAAGGCGATTATGCACCTGAATACCTACAGATGGAATACACAAGAATAAATTTAACTACATTTGTTGGAAGAGACAATGAGAAAACTCCAAATCATCAGCCACCATAAGGCCAGGTAATGACTATAGAACAGACTTTCCATTTCACATATGCAACTGCAGGCTGAATTTTAAACAAGTCCCTCAGAGCCAAAATATGACCCTGAGTTTATCTCACCTGAATTTAGAAACCATGTCAAGAACAGATCTTATGCATTAGACAATAATGACCAAAGTTAAGAAGAGCTGTGGAATGACATTAAAAAAGTCATAGAGTAAAAAAGCAAAGGTCATTAAAAATACAGGAAAGAAAGAAAATACAACAATGGATATCAGAAGAGTTTCTGAAACTTGCTTTTGAATATAAAGAAGCTAAAATAACTTGAAGAAATGAGCAAGTGAAAAATCTGAACAGAAAATTTCAGAGGACAGCTCAAGAAGACAAAGTCAAGTATTAAAATGAAATGGGCAAAGATCTGGATTTGGAAAACTAAAAGGTAAGAACATGCTCAGCATTTCTCAAACTGAAAGAAATGAAGAAAAAATTCAAGTCTTGACTTGAAATATTGATAGATTCTATAAAAAGAAAATGGAAGGAATACACAGAGTCACTGTACATTTCAAGAGGTAGCATATGATCAAGAACTGATGTTAAGGAAGAAATCCAGACTGCACTGAAGGCACTGGAAAAAAACAAGGCTCCAGGAATTCATGGAATACAAATTGAAATGGTTCAACAAACTGATATAGCGCTGAAGGTACACACTTGTCTATGCCAAGAACTTTGGAAGTCAACTACCTGGTCAATTGATTATTGGAAGAGATACATATTTGTGTACATTCCAAAGAAAGGTGACCAAACAGAATGGGGAAATCCTCAAACAATAGCATTATTATTATTGTTGTTGTTATTAGGTGCCATAGAGTTGGCACTGACTCATAGTGACCCTATGCACAACAGAATGAAACACTGCCCAGTCCTGGGCCAACTTCACAATTTTTGTCATTCTTGATGCTAATTTTGCTGAAGATAATTAAAAAATGATTATAGCAATATATCAACAGGGAATCGCCAGAAATGCAAACTGATTCAGAAGAGTACATGGAACTAGGAATATCATTGCTGATATCAGATGCATCTTGCTTGAAAGCAGACAATACCATAAGGATGTTTACTTATATTTTATTGACTATGAAATGGCTTTCAACTGTGTGGACCATGACAAGCTGTGGATAGCATTATGAAGAACGGATATTCCAGAAAAATTAATTGTGCTCATAAGGCACCTGTGCATAGAGGCAGTTGTTAGAACAGAACAAGGGGGTACTGAATGGTTTAAAATCAGGAAAGGTGTGTGCCCGGGTTGTATCCTTTCACCATACTTATTCAATCTGTATGATGAGTAAATAATCTGAGAAGCTGCATTATACAAAGAAGAACATGGCATCAAGATTGGAGGAAGACTCATTCACAAGCATCAATGTGCTTGCTGAAAGTGTAGATGACTAGATATACTTCCTGATGAAGATCAAAGACTACAGCCTTCAATATGTATTGCCCCTCAATGTAAAATAAAAATTCTCAAAACTGGATTCATAGATAACATCATGATAAATGGAAAAAAGATTGAAGTTGTCAAAGACTTCACTTTGCATAGAGCTACAATCAATGTTCATGAAAGCAGCAGTCAAGAAGTCAAATGATACATTCATTAGGCAAATATACTACAAAGGACCTCTTTAAAGTGTTCAAGAGCAAATATATCAGTCTGAGGACCGAGGTGTGCCTGACCCAAGTCATGGTATTTTCAGTAGTCTCATATACATGTGAAAATTGGACAATGAATAAGGAAGAGCATTGAAGGGTCGATTAATTTGAATTATGGTGTTGGAGAAGAATATTGGAAGTACCATGGACTGCTAGAGGAAACAAATCTGTCTTGGAAGCAGCACAGTCAGAATGTTCCTTACAAGTATTCTAAGGCATACTCTCTCGTACTTGGGCATATTGTCAGGAGGAACCAATCCCTGGAGGAAGACGTCATGTTTGGAAAAGTGGAGGGTCATCGAAAACGAAGAGGGCCCTCACCAAGATGGATCGACACAGTGGCAGCCACAATGTGCTCAAACATAAAAACAGTTGTGAGAAAGGTAAAGGATCAGGCAGAGTTTCATTCTGTTGTGCATAGGATCACTATGAGTCAGAACTGATTCAACAATTGATTTTAGATGATTATTATTACTTTAAAAAAAATTTGTATAATCATCTTTTATAATCATCTGCTTGCACCTCACTTAATGAACTTATTAGTTTTTGCATAGTCAACAGTATTCTCTATATACAAGACAATGTTATCTATGAATAGAGATATTGGTCATGATACATGATTCTTTTTTATTTAAGTTGCTGTATTTGCTTTGCTGGTGGTATTTGGTATGTTTGCTTGTTTTGTTTCCATTTATCTTAATATATTTGTTAATTATACTTGCTATTTCTTCTTTGATGCACTGGTTACTTGTTGTTGTTGTTGTTGTTGTGTTCCGTGGAGTCGGTTCTGACTCATAGCGACCCTGTACAGGGTTTCCGAGGCTGTAAATCTTTACAGGAGCAGAAAGCCTCATCTTTCTCCGTGAAACAGCTGGTAGTTTCAAACTGCTGACCTTGCGGTTCACAGCCCGATTTGTAACCACTACGCTACTGGTTACTTAAGGAGTGTATTATTGTTGTCCTTAAGTGCCGTCAAGTCGGTTCCAACTCATAGTGACCCTGTGTTGGGTTTGTGAGGAGTGGCTAGTGAGTTTGAACTGCTGACCTTGTGGTCAAGTGCTTATCCTACAGCACCACATCAGGACTCTGTTAAATTCTCTGTGAATTTCCTACATTTCCCTCTGTTACTGATTTCTAATTTCCTTCCATTGTGTTCAGAGAGCATAAGGAGTAAATTACTTATTTAACAAATAGGATAATCTATTAAATATATTTTGTTAATAGCTATCAATTTATGAAGCAATTACAATGATTTAATTAAGTCCTTCTAGATTTATTGAAATTTGTTTTAAAACCTGACATGTGATCTATTATGAGTAATGCTTTTATATGCATTTTTGAAGACTATGCGTTCTGTTATTCTTGAACAGAGTGTTCTATAGATGTCTGTCATAGCTAGATTTGTTAGTGTTATTTCAACTTCCCTTTCCTTGTTAATCTTCAACCTAGGTTTTCTATTCATTATTGAAGAAGGCCTGTTGAAGTTCCTATCATTGTTCAATTGTGTATTTCTTGCTTCAATTCTTTCAGTTTTGCTTCATATATTTGGAACTTTATTGTTAGATAAATGGTAAATCCTACATTATCGATAATAACATTAAATACAAATGGGCTTAAACTTGAATTAGAAGATAGCGATTAGCAGATTAAAAAATATACAATTCCTACATTTTTATTGATTTGTTCTCTTTACTGAGACATTGTATATATGCTTTACTTATTTCCTTAGACCTTGTTCTGTGAGGTGCCATTCAGTCGATTGCAATTCTTAGTGACCCTACGTACAACAGAATGAAACACTGTCTGGTCCTGCAACATCCACACAATTATTGTTACGCTTGAGACTACTGCTGCTGCTGCTGTGCCAATCCATCTTGTTAGGGGCTTTCTGTTTTTCGCTGACCCTCCACTTTACCAAGTATGATGTCCTTTAATAGGGACTGGTACCTTCTGATAATATGTCTGAGGTATGAGAGATGAAGTTTCGTCATTCTGGCGTCTAAAGAGCATTGTGACTGTATTTCTTCCAATACATATATGTCTGTTTTCTAGCATTCTTTTAATGTTCTTCTCCAATACAGTAACTCAAAGACTTCAATTCTTCTACAGTCTTCCTTATTCATTGTTCAGTTTTCACATGCATATGTAACTATTGAAAATACCATGGCTTAGGTCAGATACACATTAGTTCTCAGGCTACATCTTTGCTCTTCAACACTTTAGGGAGGTCTTGTGAAGCACATTTGCCTAATGCAATATGGAGTTTGATTTCTTGACTGCTGCTTCCAAGAGTGTTGATAGTGGATTCAAGCAAAATGAAGTCTGACAACTCCAATATTTTCTCCATTTATCCTTATGCTATTTATTGGTCTGTAGATGAGGATTTTTGTTTTCTTTATATTGAGGTATGTACAACTCATACTGAAGGCTGTGGTATTTGATTTTTATCAGTAAGAATTTTAAGTTCTCTTCTCCATCTTAACAAGAAAGGTTGTATCATCTGCATATTGTAAGTTGTTGATGAGTCTTCCTTCCATCCAGATGCCACATTCTTCTTCATATAATCCATCTTCTCTTATTATTTGCTAAATGTACAGATTGAATCAATATGGTGAAGGAATACAATCCTGGCGCACACCTTTCCTAATTTTAAACCATTCAGTGTTCCTTTTTTCTGTTCTAACAACTACCTCTTGGTCTATGTGCAGGTTCCTCATGAGCACAATTAAATATTCCTGAACACTCATTCTCATACAATAGCTTGACATGATCTACTCAGTCAGAAGTCTTTCCATAGTCAGTAAAGCACAGGTAAACATCTTTCTGGTATTCTCTGCTTTAAGCAAGATCCATCTGAGGTCTGCAATGATATCCCTTGTTCTACATCTTTGTCTGAATACAGCTTGAGCCTCTGACAGTTTCCTGCCAATGTGCTGTTTTATGAAATCCCTTTAGCAAAATTTTGCTTGCACATAATACGATATTGCACACTGTGCTTTGAGGAGGCACTCTTTCCCAGTTGTATTTTGAGTGCCTTCCAACCTGAGGGGCTCATCTTTTTGATATTGTATCTGATAATATTCTGGTGCTCTTTATAAGGTTTCTGTATTTAATGTTCTGGTGTTGACAGTGTTCCACTTCTATTCATAAGGTTTTCAGTGATTAAACATTCATAAGTAGCTCACCTCTCCTTCTTCTTAGTCTGTCTAAGTCAAGAAGCTCAGCTGAAACTGTCCACCATGGTTGTGCCCTGCTAGTATTTCAAATACTGGTGGTATAGCTTCCAACATCACAGTAACACGTAAGCCACCACAGTGTATGACAAACTGATAGACAAGTGGTGGACTGGCTTTAGTGGCTGATGTGTAAATTTGAATAATAGTGGTATTAACTGGTTTTCCTTGTAAGCATTTGGATATTATCCTATCACAGAGAGCATTGTACTATAAGATAGATCTTGAAATGCTCTTTTTGATGGTAAATGTGATGCCATTCCTTTTCAATTTGTAGTTCTTGCTGTAATAAACTATATGATTTTCAGAATCAGGATGGCCAACATCAGTACATTCCAGTTAATTGATGTCTAGGATATCAATCTTTATGTGTTTCCTGTCATTTTTGACAATTTCCAATGTTCTTAGATCCATGCTTCATACATTCCATGTTCTGATTATTAATGGATGCTTGCAGCTGTTTCTCTTCATTTTGATTTCTGCCACATTGCAAAAGAAGCTCTCCAAAATGTTACACCATTCCCATCATCACAGTCAACTGTGCTTTGATGAGGCAGCTCTTTCTCAGTCATATTTTAAGTACCTTCCAACCTGAGGCGCTCATCATCTGTCACTATATATGACAATATTCTGGTGCTATGGCCCAGGATCTTGCAGTGTTTCATTCTGCTGTGCATAAGGTCGCTATGAGTCAGTACCATCTTGATGGCATGTAACAACAACAACAGCAACAAATTCTTAAAGTTTTCTTCTTCTTGCATTATATCTGACAATATCCCACTCTTATTCATAAGATTTTCGATAGTTACGTATTCAGAACTAGTCTGCCTCTCCTTCTATGTAGCCTATTTTATGTAGTCTGGAAGCTCAGCTGAACCCTGTCCACCCTGGGTGAACTTGCTGTTATTTCAGTTACTGGTGACATAGCTTCCAGCATCATAGCAACATGCAAGCCACCGCAGTATGACAAACTATCAGACAAATGATGGTCTTTAAACATGATTTCTGCCAAGTCTTTGAACTTTCTTATAATAGCTGAGTTAAAGTCTCTGTGTAATAAATCCAATGTCTTTGCTTGCTCAGAGAGAGTTTGCATTGAGTGCATCACTAAACCCATTCTTCCACCCCTAGTATCGGGGCCATTTCCAGTGTTTTTGCATGCCTTACACATATTTTTTTGTTGAATACAGAACATTTAAAATAATGTAGAATATTTGAAATAAATTATCTTTGTCTTTAGGAGTTATTGGCTTTCCTTTTGATTGATTTATTGTTTGCTAATGTAATTGCCTGTAGGATGAGGCTCTGGACCACAAGGTCAGTTTGAACAGCAAGGTTGGCAGTTTAAAACCACCAGCCACTCCTTGGAAACCCAATAAAGGGTCACTATGGTTCATAGATGACTTGACAGCACTTAACAAACAATGGCAATGTAATTGCTTGTTGTTGTTGTTGTTGTTAAGTGCTGTTGAGTCAGTTCTGACCCAAAGAGACTGAAGATGTTTCCATTTCATACTCTTCAGCTTACTCTCAGGCTGGTAGTAATGAATCCATGTCTCATCACCAGTTACAGTTTTTTTTAAAAGAAACCTTCACCGTGCTTTGAGTATTGGTCCAAATTTTCTTTGCAGATGTCCAGATGCTTCTGTTTATTCTCTTCTGTGAGTTTCAGTACCCATCTGGCACAAACTTTTTGAAACCCAAGTCTGTCATAGATTATTTAATAGGCAAAGCCATGGCTGATTTGCCACATAATGCATTGTCACTCATCTATTCAACAGCATCATTTCACATGCACATTCAGTGTTGTCATCAGTCATGGACATGGACAGGTATTTTAATATAACTGGAGTGTCTATAATTTTTGACTCATCCTCCTATATGGAGTCCTGGTGTGGCACTGTTAGGATCAGCACTGGATTGTTAACTGCAAGATTGGCTGTTGAAATCCACCTGCTGCTCCTTATAAACCCTATAGAGGGTTTCTATGAGTCAGAACTATGAGTCAAGTCAGTTCCAACCCATAACGAAGCTGTATCTGGTTTCTGAGGAGTGACTGGTGAGCTTGAACCTGGAGACTTTGAGGGTCAAACTGATTTTGCAGTCCAGTGCATTAACCCACAGAGCCACACCAGGACTCCTAACAACAACATATGTATATATTTTTTCATTACTTTTAGCCTTTATTTTGTGAAATTTAAATGTAGTTTATATAAAGTAATTCTTCTTATTTAATCATTTTCTGGTATACTAACATATTCTCACAGTCGGCAGCTGGAAACTACCAGCTGTTCAGTGGGAGAAAGATGAGGCTTTCTGCTCCCATAAAGATTGACAGCCTCAGAAACCCTGTGCAGGGTCGCTATGTGTCAGAACCAACTCCACGGCACATAACAACAACACATTAGGTGCTTCCATTTTCATTTTATGGTCAACATTAATCTCTTGCCTAATCTAACATATATGGTCATACTTAGAATTTCTAGGCACAGAATTATTACTAGGTCAAAGTACAAGCATTTTTTTTAATCTTGAGAAATATACAAATAGGATTCCAAAAAGGTAGAGTCTTCAAATTTTATTAACATTTAATATTGTCAATGTTAAATTTTTTGCTATTATGAAACGTCATAATTATGCTAATATGCATTTTTTCACCACTTACTACATTAAGTCACATTTTTCATAGTAGTTGGCTATTTATATTTTCTGTGAATTGCCTTTCATGTTCTTTGACCATTTACTATTTGAATGCTTTACTTTTTCTATTTTTAATAGGAATTTTTTTCTGTTTTAGAGTGTCCATTTATTATTTGAATGTTTTACTGTTTCTGTTTTTATATCTCTAGATAATTACCCTCTAATGATTAGATGTGCATCAAATATTTTTGCCATGTTCATTAAGTTTGTGCAAGGTATTTTTTTCAAAAATGAATTTTATGTTGTGAAATAATTTCTTCTTTTTTGTATAGCTTGTTGTTGTTGTTAAGTGCTGTTGAGTCAATTTGACCCATAGCAACCCTGTATAGAGTTTCTGAGGAGCAGCTGGTGAGCTTGAACTGTCGACCTTGCAGTTCAAATGGCTTTGCATTCTGGCGCATTAACCCACAGTGCCACACCAAGACTAGATTTGTGTATTTAGGAAAGCTACATACAGAGTGTTTATTAGTTTATTTCTGTGACAGCCTCTGCTTGCTTGAACATACTTTGTAAAGTTCTTGGTCTGATTGTGCATGGTGTAGTTCTGTGTGTTTGTCTTTCCTTTAAGATTTGCCTTCTAGTCTCCCATGAATGGAGAAGTCTGATGGGTGTTTGGAGTGGTGCTAGGAATGAAAACATATTCAAATGCTTTTAATGGGAAACATTTCTTCTTGGCTACAGTCCAAAGTTAAAATAAAGCACATTTGTACCACTGTGTTACACTTCTGTGATATTGTTAGAAGCTTTCAGAGAAAAGAAAAAAAGAGCTTTGGACAGTACTGTTTCATTATTTCATGCCCTGTGTTGTGCGGGTTAATGCATTGGACTGCAAAGTCGGTGTGAATTGAAAGGTCTGTTTTCAAGCTCACCAGCTTCCTCAGAAGCCCTATATATACAAGATTGCTATGAGTCAGAAACGACTTGATGGCACTTAACAACAACAACAACAACAACAACATTGTGTTGGTCACCATAACCTGCTTTTTGTGTGTATGTGGCCTAGAGAAAGCTAAGCCTACCAGTAAGTTTGAGTTTGTGGTAAGATTTGTACATCTACTTTGCATACTGATTACACTAAGTTAATCATAAATGCTTTCCAATTTTCTCCTCTGCTACTTTAGATAGCAGTGGCGTTTACCAGTAAAGAGATTTGTTTCTATGATCTGCTGTCCAAAGAAGAATTTCCTTGTCAATACAAACTTCAAGGCCTGAAAGCAACGCCATTTTGCATGGATTATTGGTATAACCCTCTTGATGCCAATGAATCACTTCTTACCTTTGGAGACATAACTGGAAAGGTAAGTGAGAAAAGGACAAGATTGGACACTATGACTTTAATCATCAGACTTAAGCTCAAAATAGAAATGGAAATGCAATCATTGCAGCCTCCTAATTGGACTACACTATAAATGATAAAATCCTGCATGTTGGGCATGGAAAAGACAGATTGGGTCACAGATTCTTTGATTATAAAAAACAATTCTCATTGTAGTTTTCTTATATATGTATCTTGTTAAGTGTCAAGTCTGTTTCGACTCATAGCGACCTTGTATAGCATAGTGGTTATGAATCGGGCTGCTAACCTCAAGGTCAGTAGTTCGAAACTACCAGCTGTTCAGTGAGAGAAAGATGAGGCGTTCTGCTCCCGTAAAGGTTTGCAGCCTCAGAAACCTTGTGCAGGGTCACTATGAGTCGGAACTGACTCCATGGTACTTAACAACAACATAGGGATTCCAGTGATTGGCTAGTGTGTTTGAACTACTAACCTTACTGTTAGCAGTCCAGTACTTATCCGATAGCACCACACCAGGACTCCTTGTATATGTATAGTCTTAGTTTTTTGTTTAGAAAGAAAATGCCAGCAATTTTTTACCACAGGATACTTAATATTGTAGATTACAATATTAAATAATTACATAATAAATATCTAAATTTCTCATTCATGGCTCTTTCAGATTAATTGGTCTGACTTTCATTCATAAATCTGTAGACTCATTCTATACCAGCCTTCCACAGAATGATCATGTCCTATATCATGAAACAAAGGGATAAATGCATTAGGGAGGTCAGCACTGAAACCTTGACATTGGATACAATGATTTGTCTTCCTCTCAAATTTCACACAGACTTCTGGAAAACTATTACTTACTGAGTAACACTAGAATTCATCTTTGACTTCCAAAGTAGTCTAATTTGAACACTTTCCTTTCATAATTGTGAAAACTTTTCATTCTTACAGTTTTAAGTCACAAATGCATCTTGCTGTTATAGAGTTGGTTCTGAATCAGATAGCTGCCCTGTGTAGAGTTTCTGAGATTTTAAATCTTCACGGGAGCAGAAGGCCCCTTGTCTTTCTTCTGCAGAGTGGCTAGCGTACTTGAACTGTGGACCTTGTGTTTTGCAGTTCAGTACTTACCCTTGATAATTGTTTTACCAACCTTGTAGCATTTTCTGTCTTTTAATGTAACTTCCTGCATTTTTAGGAGCTCTGGTGAATAACGGGCTAAGCATTGGACTGTGGACCATAAGCTTGGCAATTCAAATCCACTCCACAGGAGTTTGAATTCAAATTCAACTCCACAGGAGAAAGATGAGACTTTCTGCTCCTGTAAATATTTACAACCTTGGAAATGCTAGGGAGCAGTTCTACTCTGTCATTGGAATCCATTCAACAGCAGTGACATGGTAGCCTGCATATTAAAAGTAATACAGAAGATATTCTTATTAAGTCAATGTCTATTCTTTATTAATCTTAAACAACAAAGAACATTCTTGCAACAATTATGTTGCCAAAGTATGTTTTTCTTTTAATGTTATCTCTCTCACAGGTTCAAGCAATTTCTTTCACAACAGCCTTGATATCCTTGTTTGAGCGGCCTGCTACTGCCCATGAGGATGAAGATGGCACCATGACCATTCACTGGGGAGACCTGCTCTCTGGAGATCACAAATGTTGCTTTACATTAGAGCACACACTTCATCAAGGAGATTGGGTCAGGCAAGGTACAGAATCTGAACAATAATGAATGAAAAATGTCCCTTTTGACTTGTACCTTATAGTCTTTGATCAAAATGTAAGTCTAGAAACTGATATTAATTGGTTCTCTGGAGGTTTTGGCTTTGACTCTGTTATCCCTGAGCGCTGGTGGGGATTCTTTTTCTTCCTGTAATTGATGCTTCATCCAGTTGACTCAGGTGAACTACACACTTAAGAAATCCCAAGAGATGGGAGAAGATTGACACAGAATCTATATAATGGCGACCAACTATGATACTGATCTCATCAGTTACTTTCAGAATTATTTAATGAAAGCATTTAGCAAGAACCCCCAGAATTATTCCTTAGTTTTCTTAACGTTCTCATGTGAAGTATATTAGTTTAATTTCCTTCAAAAGAGGTTATTCTTATTTTTTTTATTTAAAAATTTATTTTGCATAATGAATGAATGTCTTTAATCCAGAGTACTTAAGAGATAGTTCTCTGTGTGATAGAATTACCTTACAAAACAACATCTAGGGACTTCCGGTTTGGCAGCAGCAGAGCAGAGTAAGGTAGGACAGGCTCCATGGGGGAGGCCTGAAAACCCAGAGACATGGCTCTCTCTGACGAAACTGCACCAGAGCTCTAGATCTAGCATAAGGGTCAGGGTGTCAGTTTCCCACAACCGTCAGTGTAAAAATCATGGTATAAAAGAAAATATTGTGATTTAGAATTCGGTCAAGAAACAAGACTCCCTCTGTGGCCATCTTGCCTGGGCAGAGGTCAGAGGGCTTGGGGCTACAGCCAGACAGGCACAGGGAACCGGTGCTAAAAGCTGCACAGTGACATTTGCAAAAGGAGGTGTGGGGGGATTCTACACTTTTTTTTCCCTCCTCTTCCCTATCGTGTCTTCTTTGCCCAGCCTGGAAGCCTTCAGGAGGGTGGATGTGCACCCCCAAATTAGTCCAGCCTTAAGACCACAGCTTTACCACAGCACAGCGAGAAAGAGCCCCCTCGGTCCAAGGGCAAATTCTTTGGTTGCTGCTTTTGAATTCTGCTTGTGGGTCCCAGCTGTAAACTTAATTTGTGCAGAACCATTAACCCCTGCCAACCCAGCAAGAATGAAAGCAGGTTTGGCCTGACAGACAAACCATATGAACTTCTGTAAAACCCCAACACAAAAGGATGCAACTATTTCAAGAATTATGCTGTGCACACGCAGATACTTAACTGACCTTAAGAGACAAAAATAGTAAACAATCTTTTTCCCATGAACTTCTCAGTATCTATCTGCACACCTCTATGGTAGTGACTAGAGGAGGGGCCTGAGTGAGTGGACACCCCTACCCACTATTGGAGGCTTCTACGATGCACACACACTGCCTATGTAGCAAGGCGACTGGACAGCTGGCCACAGTTTTATTTTTGTTTCAAAGTGGAGGTTCTTTTCTCTGCTTTTATATTGCTTCTGCTTTTGGGCCTTTTGATCACACATTTTTCCTGGAGGTGGGAGCCTTTTCTCCCTACGTTA
>NW_006408561.1:13991847-14018696 GCF_000296735.1 Chrysochloris asiatica | reverse complement strand
TCTATACAGGGTCACTATGGATCAGAACTGACCCATATATTTAAGTATGTATATATCTTGGTGTGGCACTGTAGGATAAAGCACTGAATCACAAGGTTGATTGAACCACAAGGTGTTAGTGGTTCAAACTCATCAGCCAGACCTTGGAAACCCTATACAAGGTCACTATGAGTTGGAACCAACTCAGTGACACTTAACAACAACAATATATACATATACTTAAATATATATATATTGCTTTTGTTTAGTACTGTCAAGTCAGTTCCAACTCATAATAATCCTATGTAGGATTTTTAAGAAGCAGCTGGTAGATTTGAACTGCCGACCTTGTGATTTATAGTCCGGTGCTGATCTTACAGCGTTCCACCAGGAGTCCAAATATATATAAACTTTAGCCTCTTTTCTTGGTTGAGATCTTTTATTCATTTAAAGATTCTCTACCTATTGGCATTATAGGAATATTTACATGTCATTTACTCAGAAATATAAGTTGTTGAGATAGTCTTAAGAAACATAATTTATAATGTGCAAACAAGGAAAATTTTAGTAATTATTTTAATATTTATGCAGTATCATGTTCACTCTAAATCATGCCAAATCCAGAAATCAACAAGCAATACTTAAGTGTCCATTTGCACAGATCTTTGTCCATTAGGAACTCAGGATTACTGGACAGAACAATGAGAAACGTATTTACCAAAGGTTGCTGGAGTAAGAGTCTCCTGTTGAGCTACGTTCAGTGAATAACATAGTTGGTTATATATATATCTTGGTGCTGAGAAGCTGAATTATGTATTAACATTGGAAGATGCCAAATAGTGAACTACCTGAACTCATAAGAGTGAAATTATTTTCCTTTTTATTAAAATATTATTTGTGTTTTAAATGAATAATCCCCATGTATTATGTGTGTGTGGGGGGGGAAATTTTTTCAATTTGACTTTGAAGGTCTTAAGAAGTTTGTTGAATGTTATTCAAATTTTTTAAAAATGAAAACAGAGCTACCCACAGGAAGCATGCTATAAGGAAGAATTACTGCAAACAGAGCAAGAGTGTTTTTATGATTTCAAAGAAAAAGTGGTTTGGGGTAGGAAACATGTATTTACAGTAATGTCCAACTAATTGGAAAGATGTTGAGGAAAATACAGCAGAAGAGAAAATTCTTCAAAAAGGAGACTTGAGTAGTAAAGTATATGTAAGTTTCTGATTTCACAAGTTTTAGGTGTGAAGTTCAAGTACCTCAAAGGAGATCCTACTTTACTAACAAATGAATGCTTTCTCCCAGATTTAGATCTTAGAGGTTAGAGTTGTTGTTAAGTACCGTGGAGTCAGTTCCAACTCATAGTGACTCTGCACAGGGTTTCCAAGACTGTAAATCTTTACGGGAGCAGAAAGCCTCATCTTTCTCCCGCGAAACGACTGGTAGTTTCGAACTGCCGACCTTGAGGTTGGTTAGTAGCCTGATTCGTAACCACTACGCTACCAGAGAATTTTTTTTTCTTTTTTTTTAATAGTTCTGTAATTTCAATTTGGAGCCCTGGTGTGGCACTGTATGATAAGCCCTGGATTGCTAGCCACAAGGTCGATAGTTCAAACCTCTTAGCCACTCCTGGGAAACCCTATAAGGGTCGCTGTGAGTCAAGCCAACTTGATGGCACTTAACAATTTCAAAAAAAAAGAGAAAGGGAGAAAGACAAAGGCAAAATACGGGCAAACATCAGAATGAAGGTTTGTTTTTGTTAAGTGTCATTGAGTCCGTTTCAACCCATAGTGATCCTGTATAGGGTTTCCGAGGAGCAGCTAGTAAGCTTGAACCGCACACCTTGCAGTTCAAACTAACTTTGCAGTCCAGCGCATTAACTCACAGCACCACACCAAGGTTTAGTAGTGTTTATTGTCCAAGGTCTGCAAGACTTACTCTATCAGGAGCAAGCAACCCGTGGCTGCTTTAATTTAATACTCTTTTAACCCTAACAACATGAATTGATATTCTTGTCCTCTCCAGTAATTATTTTTGTTGATTTTCTTCTCATTGTATTAAGGGAATATACAATTGAGGAAAGAAAGAAATACATGAGCAAGCATGGTACTATGTTGTCATTGAAGATAGGTAAAATATCTGTAAAACTGAAATGTCAAATGCCACACTCAGTTTCAGTGTAAAGCCTACTGTTTTAAGATAAGATTCAGCCTTTTAACTCAAAACTTTCAAGGAGAAAATGTTTTCATTTTGTCTGAGTGGGTCTTGTCCTATTTTAATGGAAAAATAATTACATTCTGAAGTCCTTGTAAAGTAAGTAGATCATTTGGACATTATTGGAGAGTCCTAATATAAATAAATGTCTTGAACCTCAGAGAATTTCTTTTTTTTTGGTTCCAAATAATTGCCTCCTAATAGTAGTGAGGTTGGCCCAGGATCGGGCAGTGTTTCTATCTGCTGTCCATAAGGTCGCTATGGGTCAGTTCCGAATTGATGGAACCTAACAACAACAACAACGTCATTGGATGCAAGGTCGGTGGTTCAAGCTCACCAACTGCTCCTCGGAAACCTTCTACAGGGTCGCTATGGGTCAGAACGAACTTGATGGCACTTAACAACAACAGCAATGTCACTGGAAACCTTGGAAACCATGACTGAAAATGAAGCAGCTGAAAAAATGAGTAATAAATTTCCAACAGAAAAAATTGAAAGGTATTATTCCCTTTTTTGACCATAGTTTGGAGGAAGTACAAAATAATTTTAACTAATAGTGAAATATTTTATTGCTGTGCTAATTAATGGAGAGGTTTCAAAGGTTTTAGATGACTCCAGGTTTGGTTAGGGATTCTTCAGAATTGATAGGGAATCAATTTGGAAGCATAGGTCTCTGGGTGGAGCAAACCAACCTCTCAATCATGGACAAAAGTCCAGGTGATAGACAAAAAAAAAATTCCTATGGAGCAGTTGTGCTCTGTGATGTATAGGGTTACCCGAATGCTCCATGGCATCCCTGTGTTTTGTTTGTTTGCTTTTGTTTTAAGTTCAGAAGAGTCACCAAATTTCATGTTTTACTTGTGTATTGCTCTACTTCCCTGAACCTGAATCAGCCCTCCAGACAAAATGATGGTACTCTTCTGATTTAGCTAGGTCATTCCTGTTGGTACTTACAGTCCTGAGCTAGTAGTCTAGGTTTAAACCAAGAGATTTCTTCCTGCAGATTGTTCTATAACATGGTAGAAAGGTTACAATTCATTTGTATCATGAATATGAGTGGAATAGGTGTTTTGAAAAGCCATTAAATTAATTGTATTAATTACTTTTAAATGTGTGCTCAGCAGTGCAGAATTATAAACATTTTGATTTTTTCAAATGGAACAGATATAGCTAGTCTTTCCTAACTTTCATCTCTCCTCTTTGAAATTGAGAGTCTCATGGTGGGCTCAAAGAATGGGCTTCCTACTTCAAAATAAGACATGCTACTGAAAATAAACTCCCTCAAACAAGAGATTATCAAAGGAAGTTCAAAGTAAGGTGTTTTTCTAAGTCACATGACCCATATAGAAAAGGTGAACATAAGAATTCCTAGCCAGAAATGGCCCAGTTTTCTCCCTTGCTACCGTCTCTAGCTGTTGGCCAATGATAAAGAGTGGCCATATTCATTCTTACTCTAAGTGCACTTAATAGTGTTATTTACTTCGTCTTTAGGTAGCACTTTCCATTTTAAAACTACTTCCCCCACATTAATGAATTGCTGTTACTGGGTCATTTTGACAGCACACAGGAGAATGAGGATGGCTTTTAGTTACCTTTAACACCTCTTGTTATGAATATGTGGCAAGAGATTATAAGAGTTGAAAGTTCTTAATGGCTGAATAAGATCAAGTAGTCTTATTTCCCTCTCAAAATATTATCCAAAAGCAATTTAGAAAATAATTTCCTCTGCCAACCCTCAAACTCATTTAAAACATTAAAAATAAATATTTACTAGCTCATCTCATTTCTAGCTTGGCATTAAAACACACACACACACACACACACACACACACACACACACACGCAAACCTTTTCCATTACAACCCATCACTTCCTTTCCTCTGTTCAAGAAGTAAGGAAAACATTTTGTTTATCAGATAATTTGATTTTAAGGAAATTGGCTTTCATCTCACCTTTCACTCGCATTCTCAGGAACTCTGGCAGTTACAGTTCAATCAGAAACAAGTTATAACTTGGCTTAGAAAGAGTGTGAATTGTTGAGCTTCCAAAATGTAATATTGCAGGCCATAATGTCACTTGGTCACCTGCAGATTCAAATCTTTGAATACTAGAACAGATTGCACTTCTTAAATCTTTCTTTATGGCCTAAAAACTAAAGAAAATATTTGAATATAGTATGGCAACACATGACAAAGTAATTTTCTGGGCAGAAAGATTTTATTTTAATTGTATTGTAATTATATTATGGGATTTCTATGGATTTGAAGATATAATTACAGTGTTGTGTTGTATACTTCAGATATTTTAATATTGCTTCACTGAGTCAAGTGATAATAACCTTTAGCACTGTCTGTAAACAAGGGGAAGCTTTTCAGTGGGGATGCTTCTTGAATGAGAACACTTGCCATCAGATTTTATTCTGCCAGTACTTCTAGTAACGTAGCAGTAATAGTGTAGCAGATGAGCAGGAACCTCTTTGTACCTGAAATAAACTGCTCCCTAATGAGTCCTGGTATGGTGCTGTAAGATAAGCACTAGATTGCTAATCATAAGGTTCGTGGTGCAAACCCACCAACGCTCTTTGGAAACACTATGCAGATCACTGTAAGTTGGAACTGACTAAATGGTACTTAACAGCAATGATGCTCAGAGTGAGCTGTGGCTCTGTAGGATAAACACAGGACTGCAAACCACAAGGTCAGTGGTTTGAGCCCACCAACTGGTCTGCTGGAGAAAGACGAGGCTTTCTGCTCCCACAAAGATTTATGGGCTCAGATACCCTATACAGGTTGCTATGAATTGGAAATGACTTGAAGGCACTTACCAACAACACAGAGGTTCAGGGGCCATTGGTAGTTCAGTGGTAGAATTCATGTTTGTCATGAGGACATTTAGGATTAATTTCCAGCCACCATACATTTATTAGTAGGGGCTTGTGTGTTGCTGTGATACTGAACAGGATGCAGTGTAGCTTCCAGATCATAGTATACTAGAAAGAAAGGCCTGGTAATCTACTTCTGAAAACCAGCCAATATTTTGATTCTTTGTGCATGGGGACACCATGAGTTAGGAAAAAGATGGGGAGAACATGAATATTATTCCCATGGGGAATAGCCACAATAGGAATGTGAGAGATTAGGAAAAGGAAAGACTCAGGAAGAATTCCGGGGTTAATCAGTGATCATTATCGGTAATAGAAAGAACCTTAGATCTGGGCCTGGTATATACATCTCAGTATGACGTAGTAGGAAAGACAACAGTACACAAAAAAAAGAACCCCCGCCGCCGCCCCCAAGTAGCTCAAAGACAAACAGGATTTGGTTCAAGCTCATCCACAAATTTAATATTTGTGCATGCCCTTGGGCAAATTGGCTTTCTGATTGTATTTTTCTTCATCAGTAAATCCGTGAACTCCGGTAAACCTGGACTCCTGGGGCGATGCTGTGGGTTAATGCCCTGGACTACAAAGTCAGTTTGAATTGCAAGGTTGGTGGTTCAAGCTCACTAGCTGTTTCTCGGAAACCCTATACATTGTCACTATGGGTTGGAACTGACTCGACAGCACTTGACACCAACAAATCTATGATTATTCACTGAAGATTATTGTAGAGTGAAGACACCTGGCAAAATGCATGGCTAATGAAAGGATTCAAATAAATGATCCTAATAATGTGGTCTCCTAGTATCAATAAATTGAGTTAAGAATCCATACCATCCAGACAGAGTTGTTGTTGTTGTTGTTGTTGTTGTTAAGTGCCATCGAGTCAGTTTCGACCCATAGCGACCCTATACAGGGTTTCTGAGGGTGTAAATCTTTACGGGAGTAGAAAGCCTGATCTTTCTCCCGCGGAACAGCTGGTAGTTTCGAGCCACTGACCTTAAAATTCGCAGCCCGATTCGTAACCACTACGCTACCAGAGCTCCTCCAGACAGAGTAGAGTAGTAGAATACTTGGTTTTTGGCAGTTCCATGTTGCACAGTACATATCACTGTGAATTATTCTACGTGCCATGTGTGGTTTTATTTTTTATTTTTATTTTTTATTGTGAATTATGTGATAGTTTACATGGGAGAACATTAGCTTTACATTCATTCTATCATATATTGTTTCATTGCTATGGTTACAATCCTCTCCATGCATCATCAACCAACCAAAGGGTATACTCTACAAGCCTGTCCCCTGGTCATCAGCACACAGCCCCTCTCCCTCTCTGGGTCTAAAGTCCCCAGCTACTCTATCTCTCCACATCATCGTCTCTGCCTCCATTTCTGCCTTCACTGCTTCTCTGGGGGTTTGCTCTGAGGGGACCCGACCACTTGCCTTGTTTTCTCCTGTGCGAGCAACTTGCTCATTCTTGTAGTAATCAGTCGGACAACCTATAATGTTTTGTATTTTTCCTGTTGGTCTTTCTTTCAAGAAGTATCTTCTGCTCTTCTAGCCACTCGAGGCTGGTCTGCTTGTCTTTCAAGTGGAAATTTCCCACCTCAGAAGATTCTGGATGCGGTTTAGGATTCCACCTATGGTCCTATGTAATGCAAAGGCTCTGCAGGAAGCCTCCTTCACTGGGCACGTTGTAGCCCCATTTTAGGTATTCCAGTCAGTTTTAGACAGAAGACAGACTTACAAGCTTTCTATGGTGATATTTCTGGCTATTCCTTTCTCTCCCCCGTAAATGTCTATTTTATAATGGTATGTCAGGGAAACCAAGATTCAAAAGACAGCCAAGCATCTTAATGTTATTTCCCCCCTTTTCCCCATTCCAACTATGTCTCAATCCCTGTATCCCAGAGCCCTGTTTTTCCAAGGTTGTACATACATTGTTATTTACTTCTGTCCCACTTAGCCCATGCAAACCTGCCTAATTGTTTTTCCATCCACTTTATTCTTCCACCCCCTCCCCCTTCTTATGTATTGCCCCCCTCCTTAGCACCCAAACTATCATGTGTCTATTCCCTTCCCTGCGCTCCACCTTCCCCTCCCTTCCCACACCCCACCCCACACACATCCCAGTAACCAGCAAATAATCCCCCTGCTTTAGTATGGGTCCTTTTTCTTAGTCTTTTACAGTAGTTGTCCTATGCAGTATTTCTCCTTTTGTGACTGACCAATTTCACTCAACATAATGTCCTCAAGGTTCATCCATATTATGTGGTGGCTTGCAGATTCCTTGTTATTCTTCAAGGTAGCATAATACTCCATTATGTGTATGTACCACGGTTTGTTTATCCATTCTTCAGTTGATGGGCACTTAGGCTGTCTCCATCATTTTGCTATTGTAAATAGTGCTGCTGTGAACATTGGTGTGCATATATCTATTCTTGTTGTGGCTCGTATTTCTTGTGGATAAATACCAAGTAGAGGAATTGCTGGATCAAAAAGTATTTCTATTTCCAACCTTCTGAGGAAGCATCATATTGCTTTCCAGAGAGGTTGGACCATTTTGCAATACCACCAGCAATGCAGGAGCGTCCCATTCTCTGCACATCCTCACTAGCATTTATTGTCCTCTACCTTTTTGATCTTTGCTATTATTACTGGTGTGAGATGATATCTCATTGTTGTTTTGATTTGCATCTCTCTAATCATGCCATGTGGTTTATGAGTCATTTCTGCTTTGAATCCCTTTGTGAAAGTCCCTTTTGCATTTTAGATCCTTTTATTTGTCCCTTAGAAATAGTATTAGGAGAATATCAGCATCAAAGGCCATCTAAACTCATTAGAACTTTGAAGAAAGTTTAATCAGTGATGACCACTGATTAAATCAAAGGGTGTACATTATTGAGCAAGGGAAATCTCAAGAAATCACTTGAAAAAGCAGGTGAATTAAAAAAAAAAAAAGTAAGAGTTTCCCAACTCAAAATAACTTTGTAACCTGAGATTCATCACCTTATTCATCATGTATCTTTCGTGGACTTTGTAAGTGCAAGTGGGGAGGTTCTTAAAAATCCACATATGTTGTATACATACTTGTAAACATATACATCCTTATGATGGAGAGGATCTATACATTTCATCAGATTCCCAAAGGGAGGTTTAACTTTGCAAACTTCAAGAACTTCTGATGAATTCTCTAGAGTATAAAACTATATCATTATCATTTTATACTCTAGAGATTGTTTGGTAGTGTCTTGCTACTTGAAGAGCATCAGCAGCATCCTCTAGGGTTTGTTAGAAATCTCAGGCCTACTGAACCAGAATTGGCATTTTAACAAGATTTGCTAGGTGATTTGTGTACATTTGGATACTTGAAAATCTCTTTCTAGAAGCCAATGGCTCAGACCTTATGTTTTGAATTTGACCCTACCAAATAACTAGTGTCCTGAGCTTGAGTAAATTCCTGAATATTTCTGTGCCTTTGTTTTCTCATCTGTAAAATGGGAATAAACATAATGAATCCCTCAGAGAGTTATAAATGTGGAATAAGGAATTGCTATGTGTAAAGTGCTTAGAAGAAGGCCTCTCTGCATGTAAGCTCTCAATTCACATTAGTTCTTCTGATGATGCTGACTGCTAAAGCTTGGAGTGAGAGGGACAAAGGGAAATAGGGGAGATCACTACATTTGGTTATGCCTAGGAAAAGAGGACAAAACCCACCCAGGTTTGTTTGGGGTGCTCAGATGTTCTTGTAAAAAAGGTGATAATATGTTTGGATCAGGGCTTCAAAATGACTTGAACTAGCTGAGTCATGACTGATGCAACAGAATTGGAGTGAACCCAGACTTATAAAATGTATGTGTATCAGAATGATAACCAAAATGGAAAAAAATTAAGGTCAAAGCCCTAGAATACAAGACTTAGAAGAGTCACAGTGAGCCCTTTCAGGAGCCTAATAACAGAGATTGGATTATTACCAGGCTGTGGAGTATGACACACATTCAAATTAGCACAGGAGGCCACCTTCTTTGAGCTAGGTATTGTTCTCAACTCTTAGACATAGTTTTGCCTGCTTATTATATAATATCAAGGAGCACAGAATAAGCACTGGACTGGTAGCCACGAGGTTGGCAGTTCAAACTGGTTTTGCCTGCTTATTATATAATATCAAGGAGCACAGAATAAGCACTGGACTGGTAGCCACGAGGTTGGCAGTTCAAACTGGTGTGGGATAAAGATGAAGCTTTCTGCTCCTGTAAAATATTTACCATGTCAAAAACCATGTGCAGGGTCACTATGAGTCAGAACTGAGTTGACAGCACCTAACAACAATAACAATTATACAATGTCAAGTGTGGTACTCTTGGGAGACAATTTTTTGAAAGCTATCCTATTACAGCAATGTTTCTTAGGATATACAAAGCTGCAATATCCCTCTGCATATGAGGTAGGAGGTCAAATAAGAAATCTTCCAACTGTGAGGCACAAATCATTGAGATAAATATAAAACAGAACATTCGCCCAGACAGATAGGGCAGAGTGGTTTAAAGCCGATGAAAAGAGCACCTCTGGTAACTTACTTGTTGGAACCTGTAAGTCTGACAGGAATGGAAAGGACTTTGAGGTACAAGGCAGGAAGGCTGGTCTTACTTGGGAAGAGGGATTTTGCTGTGTATCACCTGGCACTACGCCATGGGAAATGCAGAAGCAACATTCCAACTTGAGTCTCTAACTGCTTTTCTGATGCTTGACAGGGGTTGAATCTTGCCCATCCTACTCTCAAACATTCTAGACCAGTCAGTATTTTCATAATCTGTGGCTCAGACATGAGCTGCACCTTTGACGGACAACAGATGGCTGGAAAAGCTCCTGTTTATCTGCACCAGGGCCAAGGCGAAGAGCACAGGAATTTGGCCAGTTGTTCAGTTTATATCTCCAAGACCCCATATGACTATTGTGTTAATAGTGTTTCCTGACATATGTTCCAATTAAAAATATTGAAGGTATCCCTAGAATAGGAGAAAAGTTGGAATGCAAGATTTTTTGTAGCATCTCACTATAGGGTTTTTGGTGGGAGGTGGTGTAGAGTTTAGTGAGAAGTTTCTAAGTATTTGGAAACCATAATCTGGGTTTCATTTTGAACTCTAATTATTAAAATAGCTCTGATGTGCTAATATCTTGTTAAAAAACAACTAACATTTATTTCCCTTGAAATTTTGTTTTTTATTAGTTTCTTACGCTGCATCTTTAGATGCTATCATTTCCAGTACAACTAGCAATATAAATTCTGTGGTGCTGGCTTGGAGAGAGAAATCAAAAAGGCATCTTAAAATGACATCCTTCAACATTGCCCAGGGCATTCATGCTTTTGATTACCACTCTCAGCTCAATTTAATTGGTATGTAAAATAAATCATGATAACGATGAGGGCCTCATAAATAGTCTGGAATGTGTATTTGTATGCAGGAAGCCTCTCTACCTTGTTGCTTTATTGCCAGAGAGAGCAACTTGGGAAGCTCACATTTTATTGCCTAAGAATGTGTGGTGATGCATTATGATGTATGGTATGTATGTATGAATTACTTTAGGGTAAAAATCTAAGAAAGTGCCCCAATGCTTTAATGAGTCTTTTTATTAGGATTGGTGGTAGTATAAAATAATGCAGAGAAGGAAGGCAGTTTGTGTAGCATCTGCCATGCTGCTATCTTCCTAACACCACCAGATGCTCAACCCAAATGAATACATCATTTTTATTGTTATCACACACACACTCACTCACTCACACAGACATATAAATAACATAGAACTGCACGATGTACAGTGTTTTCTATCACTACTCAGATGAAAACCTCTAATGCTTTTGGAAAAATTTTAGGTTAGCCTAGCTTTAGTTTAAGTCCTGATGTGGCACTGTAGGATAAGTAGTGGACTGGAAACTGTAAGGTCAGCAGTTCAAACCCACCAGCTGCTCTCTGAAACCCTATTCAGGGTCACTATAAATCAGAACTGATTTAACAGCAAGCAACAAAGCTTTAGTTTACTAAAAAATATACCTTTTTGGTGTTAAAAGGTATATTTTAATTGAGGGAATGTGAAGGTTTGTTAGGATTAACTATTTAAATAAAATATCTAAATATTTTGAAAACTCTTAAGTTGGTATGTATAATTTCCAACATTATGAAAAATATTCAACATTATCAAAATTTTAATATGCTAGTTAAAGAGAACATATGTGGCCTATGAAATGGGTCATGTTCACCCTCATTCAATAATTATCATCACGTACACTGTGTTGATATTAACTAGAGAGCTTGGTCCCTAAAATTCCTAACAATAGTACCTGGTGATCATGATAAAAGATGCCTTAAATATGGACTCAAGAATATACCGACATCAAACTTTCAAGGAATAGTATAGATTTATTTAAAAAAACTGCAAAGTTGGTGAACTTAGTTTGGCAAGACCATAGATATCTACCATTTTATTGATTATTTTAATTCCTCTATATTGAATAGTTCTTTGTGCTTATTGTAGTGCTAGAAAACAAGAGTGAATAAGTTCAGTTCTATAGACTACTTCCAAATAGGGAACAACAAAGAATGCTATACTGAATATCCCCAAACCTGAGAAAGCAATGCACATTCTGCTCTTGAAACATTCTATAAATATAACCAATTTCTATTTCAAAATACCTTATTCTCTCAAAAAAGGTGAACAAAATTATATTTCTGGTGCTTGCTTTCTTATGAATACTTGATTATTTACATGGAAGTTAAAATAATTAGTTTGTAAAATATTTTTAAGTTAACTTGGATGCTATAAATATTGTTTTCTTTCTTTCTTTCTTCCTCCTGGGATAGCTGCAACACAGCCCATTCTCCTTGACTGTCCAGGTTTGAGAGGGGAAGCAAAGGAAGAAGGATTGTGTCCCCACCTAGTTAGGCTTCTGGCTGGCTTCTGAATGTGACTAATTGGGCTTCCTTTCCGCGCATGCACATTCCATCCTCCTTGCTCCTTCCATTTGAACCATTTGCATGACACAGTCATGCCTATTAGTCTGGGCTTGTTGTTGTTGTTAAGTGCCATCTAGTCAGTTCTGACTAAGTGACCCACCAAGGAGCAGTTGGTGGGTTTGAACTGCCAACCTTGTGGTTAGCAATCCAGTGCTTATCCAACAGTGCCACACCTAGTTGTGCAATCACTTTTCTTCTTCTGTTTACCAGGACAGATGACATTTATATTGACAATAAGCTAATTAAAAAAAATATTAATATATATATAGTTGGCTATTACAGCTTTTAATATCTCCCACCCTCCCCCTTTATTATTCTTATTAGCAACTGCTGGCATTGACAATAAAGTTTGCCTTTGGAATCCCTATGTTGTCTCCAAGCCAACTGGTATCCTTTGGGGCCATTCTGCTAGTGTAATAGCCGTCCAATTCTTTGCTGAAAGAAAACAACTTTTCAGCTTCTCCAAAGACAAAGTAAGTAACATTGTACCTTCTATTTATTTTGTCTTGTCTCTTTAGTTCCTACTCAGATATACACTGGATCCTGAATTTCTCTGAGAAGGTGTATATGTTTTAAAAATATATACTGGATAACCATTGTGTCTCTGGAAAAAAATATTTTGGAAAGGTATTGATTAATGGATACTTAACCATGGTGGTGGTGGTGGTTGTTGTGTGCCGTCGAGTTGGTTCCGACTCATAGCGACCCTGTATAGGGTTTCCAAAGCTGTAAATCTTTACAGTAGCAGAAAGCCTCATCTTTTTTCTTCCAAGTAGCTGGTGGATTAAAATTGCTGACCTTGCAGTTAGCAGTCCAACAAGTAACCCACTACGCTACCAGAGCTCCTTATACTCAACAATGTTGTTGTTGTTGCAAGGTGCCATCAAGGCAGTTCTGACTCATAGCGACCCTGTAGAGAATTTGGTGGTGGTGGTGGTTATGTGCCGTGGAGTTGGTTCTGACTCATAGTGAGCCTGTATAGAGTTTACAAGGTTGTAAATCTTTGTGGGAGCAGATAGCCTCATCTTTCTCCGGTGGAGACACTGGTGGGATTGAGCCACTTGCCTTGTGGTTAGAAGTCCATTGCTTATCCTACAGAGCCTCTGTGGTCCACATATTGTCTTGAGTAAATGGGCAACGTATTTCATTGATTCCATTTTTTAAAAAAAATCATGTATTCTTGAATATAATTATTATGTGCTCTCTATATGTAACACCTGATTAGTTTCTAAACTTTTCACTAATTTGGCAAGAAAAAAGATGGGCATGAGATAATGTGGGTTTGGTAAGATATTGAATAGGCACAGCCAGTTCACTACTGCTGCTTTGATACTGAGGAGACTGTCGGTTAGAAACCAAGATTAATTTGAAGAATACCAAAAACATTAAGAAAATTTAATTGAAGAATATCAATCCATTTTTATTTGATGATATTGTTATGGTGAAAAGGACACAACCCAGAAGCTTAATAGGCCAGGTAGCACCGTTGACCATAGGACTTATTACTAAGAAATATTTACTTAAACACTTTCCTTAATCTCTAAGACTCGTACTTTTGTTCTCTGAAAAGTGTATACTTCCATTTTACAGAGTAACAAAACTATTTTGAAGCATTTTACATTCTGCCTGACTTCAACTCCTTGGTCTTGCTCTACCTGTAAATCCCAATTATTTTACTAGATTAACGATCATGTAAACCTTTTCTCTTTCTCTTAAACTTCAGCAATCAATTGCCAATTCCTGTTGATTCTACCATGAAATTGTGCTTATAAGCCTTCATCTAAGTTGCCACTACCCTAATTCAAAATCTCATTGTCTTTTCCTAAATTACTGCAACAGTTCCCAAACATGTCTCCCTTATTTCAGGCTGGCTCAATTCTAGTATGCAATTCAGTCTGCTAATAGAGAGAAATCCTTCAATACTCCATCTCTGCCCTTGGCCTAAAATAACAACTCTAGAATGTTGTCTACCAGTCATACTTTACTTTGACTTCCTGTTTTTCTTCCCAATTCATTTAATGCTTCAGCCATGCCAAACTATTGACTATTCCACCTCCCGGTTTCATGGTTTTTCAACACATTCTTCTTTTTGTCTTCAACTCCATCTTCTCCATGACCAATTGACACATGCTTGTTTATCCACCAGGTCTCAACCATTTTGGCATTTTTACTCTGCATACCTGTTGGACCTTGTGTGTTCCTCATTAGAGCTTGTATCTTTTTTTTTACTATAATTGTTTTGTCTTTTCAGCTTGCATAATTGGCATCTTTGCAAAAACAAAAACAAAACTTGGTACCTTACAGTGTTTATTAAAGGATTATTGGTTGACAGCTCAAAGAGAATACAAATTATGACAAATTTTCAGTGTATTATTGGTAGTCCAGTGAAAGATGGTATTACACATGTATGAAGCACCAAAAAAACTCAGAGCGAAACTTTTTATGATGCCTTTGGACGACTGTTGTGGCACTGTAGGATAAGCATTGGACTTCAAACCACAAGGTCAACAGTTCAACGCCACCAGCCACTCCTTGGAAAACCCATGCTGAGTTGCTATGACTTAGAACCAACTCAATGGCATTTAACAACAACAGCAAAGGTGGATCTAGTTTTTCCATTTTTAAAATACATTTTTTCACTTTGTTTTAACTCCTATTAATAAGTTTACTGGATAGTAGAGGTTTGCAAATTGTATCCCTTACTAGATTTTGAGTGCTTGAAGGCAAGGCTTATTTGCTGAATTAATCTTTATATCTCTTAACACCTAGCACACATTATGTTGTTGTTGTTAAGTGCCATTGTGTCGGTTCCAACCCATGACAATCCTGTATAGAGTTTCCAAGTAGTGGCTTGTAAGCTTGAACTGTTGACCTTTTGGTTCAAACTGATTTTGCTATCCAGTGCATTAACCATGGCACCACACCAGGACTCCAGCACACATTATATACATATTGAATATAATATATAAAATAATATAAATGTTAACTAAGTAACAGGATTCATGAGATTAGGGATTATACTTGGATTGTGCTATACCTATAAAGGAGCCTTGATGGTGTAGTAAGTTACACACATTGAGCCATTAACCATGGGAGAAAGATGAGAGTTTCTTTTCCATAAAAATTTACTGCCTAGGAAACTCCAGGGTTGATATGATTTGGAACTAACTCAACAGCACACAACCACCACTACCACCGTAGCCATAAAACAAACCAAACCAATTGCCATCCAGTTGATTCATGTTTCGGGAAACCTCAAGGTTACAGAGTAGAATTGCCCATGGAGGTTTTCTGGGCTTTAATCTTTATGGAAGCAGATTGTTAGGCCTGAATAAGGGCTAGGCCGGGTAGGTTTGAACTGCCAACTTTTAGGCTAGTAGTTAAATTCAAACTACTCACAGTAGGTCTTTAATAAATAGTCATGAAATGAATCTATATCAAACAGGTACAAAACAAATACCAAATGTTTATTATAAGTTTCCTTAAAAGGTTTTATAATTTTGAAAGCAACTGAGAAAACTTTCTCAAAGTCAGGATTGATGGATACAGCTCTCATCAATGTTTACTTGATGATGTATGCAGTTTGGCCTCTTCCAAAAGCAGTTTTATCTTTCTATTTTTTCTCTGAATTCCAAACTCTTACATTATAATAAAGCTTGTCATGCTGTCTTTCACATTAGTCTAAATCCATTTCACTTTGATAAATGCACAATAGTTGCAGTCTTTTAGACTTTACAATAGATAACACGGCTTTCTTCTGCCAGGTGAAGTCTTTGCTTTATTGACATAACATTCTTTTGGATATTTTATAGGGCTGGGGCTAAGTTAGAGAACAGGGGAAATGAAAGAAAGTATCAGTTTTTCAAAGAGCCTTTGAATGAACCATGTTTTGACCAGTGAGTTGCTAAATTAGAGAGAATTTGCAGAACTAAGCAATTTAGATCGAAATAAATTCCTCTAAAAATTATCTGCAACTTCAGTTATTTTTTTGTAAGATTGCTATGTTGTCACATTTTAGTGATGATTCAACAATAAATGTATGCTTATAGAATTTGGCCCAATTGCCATTTGCTTAGTACTACTATACCAATTCTCATAAAATGACAATCACTGAAGGCAAGATATTTCTGGGAACCAGTGATTCAATCAATTGGCGAAGGACCCACCTTGGGGAGTAGAAAGATTTTCAAAGCTCAGGGAAAATCTCTCTCTGGGGGTTAACATTCCAACCAGTGAGTTTGAATCCACTTTTCTATTGCTTCTCCTGGGTTACTAATCCTGATTTTGCCACCAGAATCAGATCAATGTTTCTAACTTAAGCCTTATGTATTTGAGATTGTGATTTTCCCCAGAACCTGACTTATATATTGTACTCCCAAATCGGGTACAGAAAATGCAAAATTAGATTTTTGTTTTGTTTACTACATCTTACCTGTTTTCCTTCTTTTTCCTTTTCCACACCTCACCTCACCAACTACCATTTATCCACCCAGAAGTAAACTATTTTCGTTCTATTTAAATTACACAAGTAAATGAATTCATGCACAGTCCTAAAAATTACAAATATAGAGAAGCATGTAGAACAAAAAGTGACTTTTCCTCTTGCTTACTTCCCCACCAAATATCAATGTTTTCCCTATTGTTGATGTTTGATGCATACCTCTCATATTGTTTTTATTACATAATTAATATTTTATATGAAAGGGCTTCAAAAAGTTCAAGGGGAAAAAAGAATTAAAATATAATAAATAATTTTTTTCACAAATTTTTTAAAGCCCTCCAATATGTTATTTGGTATGTTATTATATATTGTGTCCTATGTGTATGTACAAATTCAGAGTAATATTTATTATTAGTTTTTATATAAATAAAGTAACACTCTACATATTTTCCTTCTAGGTACTTTTCCGTAACCATTATCTCCAGGAGATCTTTCTATATGAAAGTGCATGCATGTGTCTTTTGATCTGCTACATATTAATTCATTGTATGAATGAATAAATTTGAGTTCTCTATTGACATAGTCCACCATTTGTCTGTCAGTTTGTTGCACAATGGTGGCTTGTGTGTCTGTTGCTGTGATTCTGGAAGCTATGACACTGACATTATAAATGCCAGCAGGGTCATTCATGGTGGACAGGTTTCAGATGAGCTTCCAGACCAAGATTAGGAAGAAGGACAGACAGATTGCTTTGGAATATTTAGTCACTGAAAACATTATGAATAATAGCAGAACACTGTCAGAGACCAGCAGAATATTGAATATTGAAGCATGATGAAGAGCACCAGAATATTGTCAGATATAGTATTGAAAGATGAGCCCCTCAGGATGGAAGGCACTCAAAATACACCTGGGGAAGAGCTGCCTCCTCAAAGTAGAATGGACCGTGATGATATGGATGGAATAAAGCTTTTGGGACCTTCATTTGCTGATGGGGCACAACTCAAAATGAGGGGAAACAGCTGCAAACATCCATTAATAATTACAATATAGAATTACAAAGTATGATTCTAGGAAAACTGGAAGTTGTCAAAAATGAAATGGAACACAAATCTCAAAGTCCTAGATATTAGTGAGCTGAGATGGACTGGTATTAATCATATTTAATCTGACAATCCAATGATTTACTATTCCAGGATTGACAAATTGAAGAAGAGTGATGTTGTACTCATCATAAAAAACAATTTCAAGATTTATCTTGAAGTATAATGCTATGTATATGATAGGTAATATCCATATGCCTACAAGGAAGACCAGTTAAAACCACTAGTATTCAAATTTAGACACCAATCACTACAAGCAGTATTGATGAAACTGAAGAATTCTACCAACTTTTTCAGCCTGAAATTGATCAAACATGCAATCAAAATGTATTGATACTTACTGGTGATTGGAATGCAAACGTTGGAAACAAAGAGGAAGGATCAGTAGTTGGAAAACATGGTCTTGTTGATAGAAATGATGCTGGAGATTGCATGATAAACTTTTGCAAGACCAGTGACTTCTTCATTGCACCAAAGGAAAGGTATTTATAAACATAGATTACACCAGATGGAATACACAGAAATTAAATTGACTACATTTGTGGAAAGAGACAGTGAAAAGTTTCATATAATCAGCCAAAATCAGGCCAGGGAAGACTGTGGAACAGACCATCAATTGCTCAAATGCAAGTTCAGGAACAAAGGCCTAGTGATGTATTTCTGAAATGATCAATGTCTTGGAAAACTGCAAGGACCGCAATTCTACTTGAGAGTTGAAATGGACTTAGTGGCAACTGGTTTGGTTTTATTTGTTACTTGAAGCAAAAGTTGTTGTTAAGTGCCATCAAGTTGTTTCTGACCCACAGTGACCCTGTATAGAGTTTCTGAGGAGGGACTGGCAAGCTTAAACCACTGACCTTGTGGTTGAAACTGACTTCACAGTCCAGCGCATTAACACAGCACCACACAAGGAAGCAAGAGTCAACTACAAAAACCTGGTCTACGACGTTATTTGAACCACAGTTCTTTTGTTCTATGTTTTTTGTTTACTTCTTTTCAGACTATGTTGTTGTTAAAGTGCTGTTGAGTTGGTTTCAACTCATAGGGATCCTATGTAGGGTTTTCAGGGTACAGCTTGGTGAATTTGAACCATTGACCTTGTTGTTCAAACTGACCTTGGAGTCCAGTGCTTATCCTACAGCCACACTATAAATGCTAAATGAGTACAAAATTTAAATTTTAAGTTGTTTAAATTTACTTTGTATATTAATATTAGAACTGTGATTGTTGTCAAGTATCTTTAGAAAATTTTTCTGAAAGACTGGGGAAAACTTTGTCTTGATTTTCAATGTTATGTGAATAATGATAATGGTAAAAAGTCAGTTTAATTGAAATAGAAAAATTCCACAAAATTAACTTTGGTCAGGAAAAAAGAAAGTACCTGAAACAGAATGTTAACATTAATTAATATTAT
Source organism: Chrysochloris asiatica (assembly GCF_000296735.1). Classification (NCBI taxonomy): domain Eukaryota; kingdom Metazoa; phylum Chordata; class Mammalia; order Afrosoricida; family Chrysochloridae; genus Chrysochloris; species Chrysochloris asiatica. Next base: position 13,999,656 of record NW_006408561.1, on the reverse strand, counting down.
TGCCAAATTTGAACTGTGGAGTCAGTGAGATTTCTGCAAACAATTAATAGTGTTTGGAAATGTTTCAACTTTTTCGAGGTTAATGATAGAATACATAAATGAACACTAAGTAGAAATATGAGTTTTCGATCTACCTGTTTTCTCTCATCTCAATTTAAGGTAATTAGAAATTTTAAAAAGGAGATAATGGTTATGGTAATAATTAAAAGATGAATCACACAAAAGAAGATTTTAATTGAGATCAGTGTCTAGACTTTAGACCTGTGAATAAATGGCAAAAATCTGTTTTAAAGAGGATACTGTTGTATGACTTTAAGACAGAAAACATTAGCTCAGATATTCAGAAAATACTTTTGATAGACTATGAGCATATCATGTCAAATAAAATTGTCTTTAAGTTTTTATTTATTATGAGTTTCTGGGTTAATGACTTAAATTCTGCATAGCTAGAGTTGTATGTAAGCTTATAAAAGGTATTTAGGAGAGTCAAAGTCACACACACATGCATACACACACACACACTCTTTCTTTCTTATTGCCATTTTATGTTTATTCCCTACAGTATTGCAATTAATACAGGAGGTAGTAGGAAATGTTTGTTGAAACCAAGGCAGTCTCATTTCAATAATTAATTCTTGAGTCTGTTTTTACTGCTCTTTCCCTTTTCTAGTCCCTAGGTGATGCATATGGTTAATATACTCACTTGCTAACTAAAAGGTTGGAGGTTCAAATCTACCCAGTGGCACCTCAGAAAAAAAGGACTGGTGATCTAATTCCAAAAAATCAGCCATTGAAAGCCCAATGGAACACAGTACTACTCTGACACACATGTCGTCAGGAGTTGAAATTGACTCACTGACAACTGTTTGTTGTTATTTTTATATGTTATTATGAAATTATAATTTATTTGTTTTTCTCTTAACTATGGTGAATTTAACTTAGACATGATATAAAAAGGAAATAATTTAAATTTGATTTTAACAAGTGCATTAAAAACAGATTCTCCATCCATCCACGCTTCTGTCTGTCCATTCCTTCATGTGCCTATTTATCTATGAAGTTTTCCATTTAGAAATGGAATATTTAAGACACAGAAGAAAGGAGTCAAGCCAGTGTTTAGTTCTAATTTACCTGTTTGAAATGATTCAGGGAGAAATTCTTCAGTAAAGCTAGGTTGAAAACTTGATTGTTTTCCACACTATTTTAAACCAATCTTCACAATACTTCTTAAAGTTGTTTTAATTATTTTATTTCAGAATATTTAGATCACGAATTGGACAATTTCACTAGGCCAGTGCATAGAATTGACATAAGTTCAGAGTTGGCAAGACTCCTACAAGAGACAATTGAGAAAATGGAAAGGTAAAATCACATACCTAAGGTGACAAACCTAGGTAGTTTTAAGACTAGAATTCAGGTATCTAAAGTCTCATTTTACTGGTTTCTGGTTCAAGTGTATAAGAATGATGCAGTGTTAGGCTATAAAATTTTAACAGTTGAAACAAGATATAAAAATAAGCAGGAAAAAATGTCAGTAATATCTTGTGAAATGCTAAATTTCATCTTTGTTTTTATATTCTTGCCAGTATAAAAATGAAGATAGAATAGATTGCCTCCATCTATGACATCTCAAAGACTTGACTTAGTAAGTCTGAATTTGGACAGATATCATGAATCTCAGCTATCATGATGTAAACAGAAAACACTACAATTTAGATGAAATTGTATGGAAAATTTAAATAAGAAAGAATTAATCATTGTATGATTATTATCGTTTTCAATTTTATCAATTTACTTATTTTTCCTACTAAGAATTAAGAAAATATTTCTAGGATCTTTGGAATGCAAATTGATTGTATATATACTCCTTTTTTGTAGTTCTGATGTGGTGCTGTTGGATAAGAATTGAACTGCTAACCACAAGATTGGCGGTCCAAACCTGCCAGTCACTCTTTGGAAACCCTATTGTGATGGTGGTATGCCTTAGAGTCAATTCTGATTCATAGAAACCCTATGTAGGTGTATAAGACTGTAAATCTTTACAGGAGTAGAAAGCTTCATTTTTCTCCTGCAGAGTGACTGGTAGATTCTAATTGCTGTCCTTACAGTTAGCAGCCCAGCTCATAATTTACTATGCTACCAGTGTTCCTTGTTGGAAACCTTATACAGCATGGGTGGGGAACGTTTGGTCCACAGGCTCTATTGTTGTTGTTAAGTGCTGTAGAGTTGTTTCTGACTCATGGTGAATCTGTATAGGGTTTACGAGGAGTGGCTGGTGGGTTTGAACTTCCAATCTTGCAGCTCAAACTGACCTTGTGGTCCAGTGCATTAGCCTGCAGCATCGCACCAGAACTCAAAGACCCTATAAGGCCTGAGAAATCATTTGTCTGGCCCTGACAAGGCAATTGAACACAGAACATGACATTCAATAAATCTAGGAGCTTTCTTCATAGCTGCATAAATTTATATTAACTGAATCATAATAATAATGTAAGTTTTGAGGAGCAAGCAAGGAATATCCATTATGGGATAGACAGGACACATGTGAGTACATGACAGAATCAACATGTATGCTTCTTGGCAGCTGCCTGATGCCATAAGATGATTCCTTATGACGTTGATGACCTTGCCGCTGATGATTGAGAATAATGTTGAGTCTTTGTCAACACAGACGATAACTTAAATACAATGTTTATTCACATGTTCACAATCAACAATCCTAGCAAAAAATGAATCTCAGCTAGAAGATTAACGAAATTACAGTACACAGAAAAGACCTCAAGAGCAGACCATATGAATGTTGGATGTGTTCCAAAAATCCAAGGTGCAGTATTACAACAGTGATCAGAGCAAAATAATGGTGTTGCTGGTGATACATTCACTGGATTGTTATTAAAATTTAAGTGGTGTGCCATCCTACCAATGGTGACTACAAAGAAAAAACAAGTTGATGCATAGTGTCAATCTTTCCAAGAGAAATGGACAAATGATCATTTTGTTGTTGAAATCATAGGCAAACTTGTATGCTTAGTTTGTGGTGATACATTGTTGTTGTTAAGTACCATGGAGTTGGTTCCAACTCATGGTGACCCTGTGCAGGGTTTCCAAGGCTGCAAATCTTTACAGGAGCAGAAAGCCTCATCTTTATCCTGCGGAACAACTGGTAGTTTCGAACTGCTGACCATGAGATTAGCAGCCCAATTTGTAACACAGCAGTATTGAAAAAAGCCAATCTGGAGAGTCATTACAGCTCAAAATGCACTAAACTCAATGCATTGGGAGGCCAAACGTGTCTGGGTAAAATCAATACCTTAAGAAGAGTTTGGAATCACAACAAGCCGTGTTCATTAGGCATCACTGTGACAGGGACAGTGTTATTCAGAAGAGTTATGTAGTGAGCAAGCTAATCACAAAGAAGCTGAGGCGTCGTGTACAGTGAAAGTTTGTGAAAGAGTGCATGGTGGCTGCTGCAAAGTTGTTAGCAACAAAGTAAAATTACTGACAAGATATTGAAAAATTTTCTGATTAGATTACTAACAAGATAATGAAAAACACTGAAGGATTCTGCAAGAGATTTCCAATTTTTCTCTCTGGTTTGTGATGAGACAACAGACATAACAAACACAGCCCAGCTTTCTGTTTTTGTTCATGGGTCAAGTGCAGAGTTTGACACACAAGAGGAACTGCTGTCAGTGGACATTATGCATGGTGCTACAAGAGGTGAGGACTTATTTGAGAGACTTGTTTTATCAATGAGAAAGAATGATCTAACATTTGAAAACTTAAGTGGCCTTACTACAGATAGAGCTCACAAAAAGGGTTAATTGCATTTGTCAAGAAAGAACTGAATCGTCCCAGTCTTGATCCAAGTGATTTGATTATATGCCCCTGCATTCTAAACCAAGAAAGTCTCTGTGCACAGGCATTGCGACTCAACAGTGTGATATCGACAGCAGTATTGTGCATAAATTTTGTCCAAAGCAGAGCTGCCAGCTTAAGGATTTACTGAATGATCTTGACTCTGAGGATAGTGATCTCATTTATCTCTGTGAAGTGCGGTGACTGGGTCTTGGGAACATGCTCATGAGGTTTTACCGATTGCAAGATGAAGTCAAGAAGTTCATAGAGATGAAGTAAAAACCTGTCAGGGAACTCTGATAGTATGTGGCTTTGTGATCTAGAGTTCATGGTGGACATTACCAAGCACCTCTCAGAGCTGAGCGTCAAGATGCAGGGCTCCAACTAGCTTCTCTCAGCTCCCTGTTTTCAAGTGTGAAATCATTTGAAGCTAAATTAAGGATATAGAAAGTGCAACTTGAAAGGAATAACATAGTGCGTTTCCCTACTCTGGAAGGACAAAAGGTTTCCATGACACTTGAATATGCTGGTGAATGTGTGAAACTAATTGAAGCATTTAATGAAAGATTCAAGGACATGAAAAGTAAACAAGAGGAACTGGAACATCTTTGCTACACAGTTTAATGTGGGACCAGCTGCTTGAAAACTTATAACATGAAATCATTCAGCTGCAAAGTGATGATGAGCTGAAAGCTAGGTACAATAACCTCCCACTGCTTGAGTTTTATAAACATTATATAAGCAGTGATGAATTTTCACCTTGAGGAGATATGCATTGAAATATGCATCTATGTTATAAATATCTAAATTGTCTTTCACAGAAAAGAGCTCCTCCACCCTTTCTATGGAGTCCTGGTGTGGCATTGTGGAATAACACACTGGACCCCAAGGTCAGTTTGAACCGCGAGGTTGGCAGTTCAAATTTACCAGCTGCTCTTCAGAAACCCTATACAGGGTTGCTCTGAGTTGGAACCAATTCAACAGCACTAAACTGTAACAGCAACACCCTTCCCATGCAAGGTCACCATGAGTCAAAAATGACTGGTCAGTACTTAAAAACAACATATTTCTTTCTAAATTTTGACCTTAATCTATTCATGAAGAATGTCAAAGAAGAAAAAAGTCCAGAATACCTAAATAATGTTTTGTGGTTAAGTACCTTTGTGTCACTTCTGACCAATATCGTCCCTATACAGGGTTTCTGAGGAGAGGCTGGTAGGTTTGAACTGCCAATCTTGTGGTTTGCAGTTCAGATAATAGCTAGATTTTATCAAATAGATTAATAAAAATAAATCATTGTGAAACAGGTTTCATAATTAAAAGGCTAAAGACTGGTTAGGAAGGAGGGGAAGTAGAGTTATTTACTTTCAAGACAAGGTATATGATATTTCTGATTAAGCTGAAAAATTTCTTGTCCAAAATGATTAGTAGGGACCTGTAAGCCAAGAAAAATAGACAGTTAAGATACAATAAATAATATGTATACCTGGGGAATGAACGTGTAATACTAATGGTTGAACTCTAGTCTCAGAGATTCTGTTTCAGTTGACCTAAGCAAAAAGCCTAAACCCGGAGAATTTCTGAAGGCCTCATAGGTGTTCTAGCAGAGATAAAATATCAATGATATAAAAGATGGTAGAAGAAAAACTGAAAAACTCATGGCATGTCACATACCATCACATACTTTGTAGAAGTAGCTAGGACACTGCTTTAATGCATCTGAGACAAAGTTGTTAAGTGCCGTCGAGTCAGTTCTGACTCATAGTGATCCCATATAAGGTTCTGAGGAGCAATCGGTTAGCCTGAACCACTGACCTTGAGGTTCAAATGACCTTGTACTCCAGTGCTTTTCCTATCCGTGATGATAGAACAGTGCTATTACTTTGATTCTTGGCAGAGAGTAAAAATCAAGAATTAAAGAGGGAAGGTAGATTTAGTGGGATTAACTGATTTTAGGGTTCTCAGTATAAGAAGTAAAAACAACAATAGAAATTGGACTTAAGAAAAATTAATGAATAGATAAAACATTTTTTGTTTACTTGCTAATTGCAAGAAGTAACCAATTGTTGTGAGCCAGTGGTTCATTTATTTTTAATTTTTAATTTAATTTATGTGAATACATGTCAGTGAAATATTAAAGCCTACATAAATTACTTGAGCAACACAATGGAAAATGATTCTGGGGAAATTACAATGCATTAATCCTGCTGAGTTACTGTTAATCTACATTTAACTATGCCTCAGATTGTTATTCTGACACGAAGTTAGTTTCTACTTCTTAGAGGGAATTCAACAGTCAGGGTGTGACTATTATAAATTCTATGAGTATTCTAGAATTATCTAGATGTGTCTAATCTTATGGCTTTAATGTTCAAAATAGCAGTGTATCAATTCTGTTTATACTTAGAACAAATTGAAGTATATTTACATATCTTCTTGTAGAATTTATATATTTGAATATAAACATTTCTGGAGAGCTGGCAGTACCTTTTAAATACCAAATGGTTTAGCAATCATCAAGAATCAGAATAAGTAGTTCTTGAAATTCTTGCCAAGAACACATTATTTATTTTACGAATTTACTTGTTACTGACCCTAATAATACTCATTTATATTTTCTTTGGGTTAGAGGTATAAACGATGCTGTTTATCTGGTAGGATTGACTAGGTTAGTTCAAGTTTACTTAAATAAATGGTAGATGGAGAGATGACTATATACAGCAGCAATCTTTCTACAAGATATTTGAAAAAGTTTCACAAAACAGCATTGTGTATTATATGAGATTTACAGCTGGGTGAATAACAACGTAGAAATAAGACAGGTTTTTCAGGGGTTGTTATATCCTTGTACCTAATCTTCACATCAATAAGCTACAAAAAACCATGAGTTATTAAGTGAGCTACAACGTTCAACAAATTTAAAAAAAGTATTTATTGTGCCTTCACTAGGTCTCATGGCATGTGTGAACAAATCAGGGAGGAATGGTCAATAGTATTGGATTAGAATTCAAAATGATATGTTCACATTGAAATTCTGAGTCAAAACTTGGCAGAAAAGAATAAAAGAGCTTTAAATAAAATTCCTAGTCTTAGCTTGAAGCATCAGATTTTGAAAGTAGGATGGAAGAGATCTGGTTTGATCATTTGTTCATGGGAATACGATCTAGGATTTTGCTCCATCAGTACCTTAAGGTGAGTAAATAGCATGATGAAGTAGCTTAATAGGTTCCTTTAAACACCTGTAATTGTGGTCAGTCCTGCTGTGGTGCTGTAGGATAAGCACTGGACCACAAGGCTGATTTGAACTGCAAGGTGGCAGATCAAATCTGCATACACTCCTCAGAAACCCTATACAGGGTCACTATGGGTCTGAATTGACTTGAGGCCACTTAACAGCTACAATGGTAGTCAGAACACACCAGATGTGTTCTCAATTCTGGTTACCTCATTTAAAACAGGTCCTTGGGAGCTCAAACATGCTAATCTTCCACAGAGAGGAAGTAAGTGCGCTGCCTCAAATCAATGGTATAGTGATTAATGTGTAAGTCTATTATTTTTATTATATTATTTTACTTAAAACATGGCTAAAAGTTATTAGATTGGGAGGAATGGGAAGAAAAAAGGAGAAATGAAGTACAACTAGCTACTCTTTTTCAGAAGATTCACTTGGTATATGAATAATTGGCACATAAATTAATATGGACAGAAATATATATGTATATGGAGTCCTGGTGTGGCACTGATCGCAAGATTGGTTTGAATCTCAAGGTTGGCATTTCAAACTCCTTGGATACCTTAAACAGGATCACTATGAGTTGGAACTAACTTGATGGCAGTTAACAAAATATATGAATATGGAGTCCTGGTGTTAGCACTGTAAGATAAGCAGTAAACTGCTAGCTGCAGGTCGATGGTTCAAACCCTCCAGCTGCTCCTCAGAAACCCTAAACA
>NW_006408561.1:13984736-13991442 GCF_000296735.1 Chrysochloris asiatica | reverse complement strand
TTCATAGCAAACTTGTATAGACTTTCCGAGGAGCAGCAGGTCTGTCTGAACCACCGACATTGTAGTTAGTAGCCCAGTGCTTACCATACGGTGCCACACCAGGACTATAGATGTACATGTATCATTTAGTATGGAGAAACTATACCCCAGAAAGCTAAAGGAGATTACCTTTACCTTTATGGGTTGAGAGGAATGAGTTGGGGGATAAAAACCATCTGGTATTATTTAATTGTAAATCATGAATGCATACTAAGATTTTTAGGGCATACAAATGGTTTGTATTGACTACTAATCGTAAGATTGGAGGCTGAGATGCACTGAATGGTACCACAGAAGAAAGTCTGGTAATCTGCTTGCCTAAGATCATAGCCATCGAAAATTTAGGAGTACAGTTTTACTATGAAACATATGGGATCACCATGAGGTGAAACAAACTCCAAGGAAACAGGTTTTTTTTTTTTTTTTTTTTAATTATGATTTTAAAGTAAACTAGGTCTGGATGCCTATCCTTTTCTGGAGAGAGAGTGAAAATAATGACAAAGTGAAAGAATATCAGCAGTCATACATGAAGGATTTGTTGTTGTTGTTAGGTGCCATCTAGTCAGTTTTGACTCAGCAATTTTATGCACAACAGAAGGAAACACTGCCCCATTCTGCTTGAGCCCATAGCGGCTGCCATTATGCCATCTTGTTGGGGGCCGTCCTTTTCATTGACCCACCACTTTACCAAGCATGATGTCCTTCTGCAGGGACTGGTCCCTCCTGATGTATGTCCGAAGTATACGAGATGAAGTCTCATCATCCTGGCTTCTAAGTAGCATTCTGGCTGTACTTCTTTCAACACATATTTGTTTGTTCTTATAGCAGTCCATGATACTTTTAATATTCTTCTTTATCATAATGCACCAATTCTTATATGGTCTTCTTTAGTCATTGTTCAACTTTCACATGCATCTGGGGCTACTGAAAATACCATGGCTTGGGTTTATCATGATGCTATTTATTGGTCCAGTGGTGAGGATTTTGTTTTCTTTACATTGAGGTGTAGCCCATACCAAAGGCTGTGGTCTTTGATCTAAATAGTTTCAGTCCTCTTTGCTTTCAGTAAGCAAGGTTATATAATCTGCATATCAAAGGTTGTTAATGAGTTTTCCTTCAAACCAGATGCCACATTGTTCTTCATATAATATGTTGTTGTTAAGTGCTGTCAAGTCAGGTTCCAACCCATAGTGACCCTGTATAGGGTTTCCAGGGAGCATCTGGTGAAATTGAACCACAGGCCTCCCAGTCCAAAGTGAACTTTGCAGTCCAGCGCATTAACCAGCAGAACCATACATATCAAGACTCCTCATATAGTATAGTTTCTTGTATTATTCACTCAACATACAGATTAAATAACTATCATGAAAGAATACAACCCTGGTGCTTATCTTTCATAATTTTAAACCATTCAGTGTCTTCTTGTTCTGTTTGAATGACTGCCTCTTAGTCTATGTACAGGTTCTTCATGAGCACAATTACATGTTCAGGAATATACATTCTCTGCAGTATTGTCCATAGCTTGTTATGATCCACAGTTGAAAGCCTTTGCACAGTCAATAAAGTACAGGTAAACATCTTTCTGGTATTCTCTGCTTTCAGACAACATCCAGCTGACATCAGCAATGATATCCCTTATGCCATATCTTTATCTAAATCTGGCTTGAACCTCTGGCAGTTCTCTGTCAATGTACTGTTGCAGCTGTTTTGGAAATTCTTTAGCAAAATTGTACATTTATGTGCTACTATTGATAATATAAAATCATTTCTGCATTCCATTGGGTCACCTTTCTTTGGAAAGGACACAGATATTGATCTCTTCAAGTAAGTTGGTCAGGTAGCTTCTTCCTCATCAGTTTGTTGAACGATTTCAATTTGTATTTCGTCAATTCCTGGAGCCCTTTTCTCTGCCAATGCCTTCAGTGCACATGGATGTTTGTATTGGGATGAGGTAGGATCATATAGAACCATCATTTAAAATAGTTTTGTGTTTTTTTCTCTCTAAAGGAGTTTATGATTTAAAATAGGTTAAGAAGTAGAAGATATTATTCCATGGAGAATAACATTTTTCTTGGTCTAGTAGAAGTTCAGTGAATAGGAGGAAGCCCCCAATGACAGTGGCTACAAAATGGGATCAAACATAGCCATGATTGTGAGGAGGTGCAGGATCAGGCCATGTTTTGTCCTGTTGTACATAGACACGAGTTAGTACCTACTTGACTGCACCCAATAAGAACAGCAATAAGCAATAGGTGGAGAACTTTTCAATACAGGGTCATCAGCTTTATGAGGTAATGATCACTCATATATTTATTTTTTTTATTTATGAATTAAAAAAATAAGGTAGGAAGGTTTACAGACAAGAAATCAGTTTTATATTCTACAAATCATAGACTTTATTTCATTTCAGTGATTGCAATCCGGTCCGTACAACAGCAGTTTCCCTGCTTCCTCCCTGTGGTTACCCACATAAAAATATCCTCTTTCAAAGACATATATTTGTCCTGCCAAACCCATTCAGTCCATGTCTCTGCCCATGTAGCTACATACAGAACACTGTTGTCCCAAGGTTGTCCAACAAGATGGATCGGCCAGGTGGCATCATTGATGGCTTCAAGTGTGGCAGTGGTAGTGAGGTTGGCTCAGGGTCGGACATTGTTTCGTTTTGCTGTGCATGGGGTCGCTATGAGTCGGTTCCAACTCGATGGCACCTGACAACAACAACAACTTCTATTCCATTTAGCTCTTGCATACATCCCTGTGCATTCACCTGTCTTCATCATTCCTTTAACCAACCTCCCTCTTCTTATATTGTCCTTCCCCTTCTTGCCTTCCCTGTAACCAAAATTAACGTATGTCTAGTTCTGCTGTGGCACTATTGGATAAAGCACTGGACCACAAGGCTGGTTTGTACTACAAGGTTATCAGTTCAAACTCACCAGCTACTCCTTGGAAATCCTATACAGGGTTGCTATGAGTTGGAACTGACTCGATGGCATTTAGCGACAGTAACACCATCCTCTAGCCAGTGAACTGCTCTTTCTTCCCTTCCACCCCTGGTAACCATCAAACAATGTTTCTCTTATTATGACAACATTTTTTTAGTTTTTACAATAGTGATTTCATACAATGTTTATCCTTTTATGATGGACTTATTTCACTCAGTACAATGTCCTCCAGGTCATCCATGTTATGAGGTGTTTTGTAGATTCGTTGTTATTCTTCAATGTTGTGTAGTATTCCACTGTGTGCATGTACCAAAGTTTGTTTATCCATTCTTTAACTGACGGATATTTAGGCTGTCTCCATATTTTTGCTATTGTGAATAGTGCTGTGATGAACATCAGTATGCATATATCTACTCATGTTCTAAATCTTATTTCTTGTGGATATATATCAAGTAGAGGGATTGCTGGGTCATACAATACTTCTATTTCCAACTTTCTGAGGAAAAAGTACACCATTTTCCACAGTGGTTGAACCATTTTACAATCCTATGAAAATCCAAGAAAGTCCCCGTCTCTCTACTCCCTCACCAGCATTTGCTACTTTCTGTTTTTTCGAAATTTGGTATTAATTCTGGTGTTGTTTTGATAGCATAGCTCACCAGCATTTGCTACTTTCTGTTTTTTCGAAATTTGGTATTAATTCTGGTGTTGTTTTGATAGCATAGTTTAATTGTTGTTTTGATAGCATAGTGGTTACGAATCGGGCTGCGAACTTTAAGGTCAGCAGTTCAAAACTACCAGCTGTTCCGTGGGACAAAGATGAGGCCTACTGCTCTGCTAAAGGTTTACAGCCTCGCAAACCCTGTACAGGGTGGCTGTGAGTCAGAACCGACTCCACGGCACATAACAACAACAATGGCTAATGATCCTGAGCTTTTCTGATTTTTATCAATTGTCTGAATGTCTGCTTTGGTGAAGTGTCTGTTAATGTCCTGTGTCCATTTTTTAATTGGATTATTTGTCTTGTAGAGGTGTTGGGGTGGTGGGTGGTTGTTGTTGGTTGTGTGCCGTGGAGTTGATTCTGACTCATAGTGACCCTGTAACAGGGTTTCCGAGGGTGTAAATCTTTACAGGAGTAGAAAGCCTAATCTTTCTCCCGCGGAGCGGCTGGTAGTTTCGAACCGCTGACCTTAAGGTTCGCAGACCGATTCGTAACCACTACGCTACCAGAGCTCCTTATCTTAGGTATTGTTGTTGTTGTTGTTGTTAAGTGCCGTTGAGTCGGTTCCGACCCATAGCGACCCTGTACAGGGTTTCCGAGGGTGTAAATCTTTACAGGAGTAGAAAGCCTAATCTTTCTCCCGCGGAGCGGCTGGTAGTTTCGAACCGCTGACCTTAAGGTTCGCAGCCCGATTCGTAACCACACTAAGGCATTGTTGTTGTTATGTGCCGTCGAGTCGGAACCGACTCATAGCGACCCTGTACAGGGTTTCCGAGGGTGTAAATCTTTACAGGAGTAGAAAGCCTAATCTTTCTCCCGCGGAGCGGCTGGTAGTTTCGAACCGCTGACCTTAAGGTTCGCAGACCGATTCGTAACCACTACGCTACCAGAGCTCCTTATAGTTTTCTGTAAATTTTAGATATTAGTCCCTTGACTAGTATGTCGTTGCAATTTTTTCCCACTGTATGTTGGCTCCTTTTTTACTCTTTTGGTGAGATCTTCTGATGCACATAAGTGTCTTATTTTTAAGTGGTCCCAGGCATCTATTTTGTCTTCTGCTGTTTGTATGTTTTTGCTAATGATTGATAATGTATTTATGCCATGTATTAGAGCCCCTAAATTTCTCCCTATTGTTTCATTGATTTATAGTTCTAGGTTTTACATTAACAACTTTAATCCACATTGAGTTTGCTTTTGCATATGGTGTGAGATATGGGTCTTGTTTCATTCTTCTACAAATGAATTTCCAGTTTTGCTAGCACCATTTGTTGAAGAGACTATCTCTAACCCATTTTATGTATTTCGTCCTTTTGTGAAACATCAGCTGGCTGTATATGGATTTACTCTTGGGTTCTCAATTCTGTTCCATTTATCTATGTATATTTCATTGTACCAGAACCAGGATGTTTTTGGCACTGTGGCTGTGTAGTAAAGTTGGGATCAGGGAATGAGAGGCTTCCAACTTTTTCTTAGTAAGCAGTGCCTTGGTTATCCGAGGTTTTCCCCCTCTAGTTAGTGATCATTTTTCCCATCTCTTTAAAGAATGATATTGGACGCTGGATTGGGAGTCCTGGTGTGGTGCTGTGGGTTAATGCAATGGACTGCAAAGTCATTTGAATCACAAGGTTGAGAGTTCAAGCTCACCAGCCTCTCCTTTAAAATCCTATACAGGGTCACCATGTGTAGAAACTGACTCAAAGGCACTTAACAACAACGACATAGATTTCTTTGGGTAGATTTGACATTTTTATAATGTTAAGTCTTCCCGTCCATGATCATGGTGTATTCTTCCATTTTTGTTGGTTTCTTGAAGTAGTGGTTTGTAGTTTTCTTTGTATAGGTCTTTTGTTTCAGTGAACACTCATTTAAACAGAGATATCTTTTAGAGATAATTCAGAAATCATTCTAAAATTGGATAGGATATCTCATTTGAAAGAACCATTTTCTGCTTTTGCTTCTGATACTTATACAATGAAAAGTAATACATGTATTTATTGTACACTTATTTCATGCTGATAATTACGCTAAGTACCTGACATGGACTCTCTCATTTCATCCCCAGAACATCTGGATGAGGTAGGTACTACATTAAGGGACTTGCTGCTAAGGTTATCTGGTGTTGCTGTAACAGGACAGAAATACTGGGCAGCCTAACAAACAAATTTATTTTCTCACAGTTTAGGAGGCCAGAAGTTCAAATTGCAGGTACTGACTCTGAGGGATGGTCCTTGCCTCTTTTCATCGTTTGTTTCCTGGGAGATCTCATGTAGCCTGGCATTTATATTCCCCCATTTCTGCTTGCTTGCTTGGTTGCTAGCTTAATCTGCTCTTGTTATAGCTCAAAAGAGATTGTTTTAAAACATACCCTCCACTAATACTGTATCATTAACATAATAAAGAAATCCCATTTCCAAATGGGATTATTATCACTTGGGATTACTATCACAGGCTTTTGGGAGACATAATTAAATCCTTAACAGGGATAGAACCAAGATTAGAATTCAGGAAGCATGGTGGCCCTATTTGAAGGATTTTTTCACTGTCTGCACTTGGACCATTTCTCCCTCACTGGCCTGTGCTAATTTTGCACCTTTCCTAATACAGGCAACACTTGCACCCGCAAAGCTGCTCTTACTTTTTTCTCCTCAGGAAGTTAGTGTGACTCACCCTCATTGGACTGAGGGGAGTCATGAGGCAATGGAAAGCAGTAAAAACAATTATTTAAGGTCTGATGTGGCACTGCAAGGTAATACACTGGATTGCAAGGTCAATTTTAACCGCAAGATCACCAGTTCAACAGAAACACTACACTGGGTTGCTATAGGTTGGAACTGACTTGATGGCACTTAAAAACAACAACATTTAACTGAAAAAGTAAAGATTCAGTCCTTATTGTACTATAAATACATATCATATATGTGTCTTAATTGTGTTTGAATGTAAATATAAATCTTTGATTTATTTGAATACCACTTCTTTTATTTCATTTATAGATGTG
>NW_006408561.1:13956876-13984636 GCF_000296735.1 Chrysochloris asiatica | reverse complement strand
CCCGCGGAGCAGCTGGTAGTTTCGAACCGCTGACCTTAAGGTTCGCAGCCCGATTCGTAACCACTACGCTACCAGAGCTCCATATATATATATATATATATATATATATATATATGTATGTATGTATGTATTCATATATTGGGAGTGTTGGTGGTGCTGTAGGATAAACAGTAGACTGGTTACCACAAGATCAGCACTTCAAACCTATCAGCCACTCCTCAGGAGAAAGATGAAAGTTTCTGGGCTCAGAAAAGATTTATATAGCCTCAGAAACCCTATGCAGGTCACTTCTAGTCAGAACTGACTCAATGACATCTAACAACAACAATATTCATATATGTTTTTCTTTATTTCATATATGTATATATGAGCAGGCTTCAAAAATGCAAATAAAAAATGGAATTAAAAGATACAAAAAATTTCTGTGAAGTTTTGGAAGTCCCCTCACATATACATATACACATACACATACTGACACCTACACATGGATACGTACACACATGCATATACAGGTGGTCCATATGAGAGTATAAAATTCATGAAGACTGATATTTTTCTGGATTATGAGTCAGAGGAGATTTCATTTTATGACGTGAATACTAGATCTCCTATTTATACATTCACTGGTACATTTACAGGAAAATTTGACCTTATTTCTCTAGTGGACTGCCTTCAAACAGTCTTACAATCTGTAAAATCATAGATGATAGATGAATGAACTGGAAGACTGTTCAGAATTTTTTGTGTTTTCTTTAGTATACTCTTTTTAGGGTATTATATAGTCTTGTTTGGAGTTCTGGTGTGGGAATGCAGGATAATACACTGGAATGCAAGATTTGTTTGAACTGTAAGGTGTGGGTGGTTCAAACCTGCCAGTTGCTTCTTGGAAACCCTATACAGGTTCTCTATGAGTTGTAACTGATTCAAAGACATTTAACAACAACAACAACAACAACAACATACACACACACACACACATATGTTGTTGTTAAGTGCTGTCAAATAAGTTTGAACTCATAGTGACACTGTAAAGTGAGAGAGCAGCTGGTGGGTTTGACCTGTAGGATCACAGTGCTGATGCTACAATGTCACACCAGGAGTCCATATACATGTGTTGTGTGTATATATATGAAATTGGAACCCTGGTGTGGCGTGGTGGGTTAATGCACTGGACTGCAAGGTTGATTTGAACTAAAAAGTCAGTTCAAAGTCAGACCACCAGCCACTCCTCAGAAACCCTACAGAGGGTCACTATGCGTCAGAACCAATTTGATGTCACTTAACAAAAATATATGAAATTACAAATAATATTAAATGATATATATTATATATACCCCTAGGAAGTATTTTTTTTATGTGCCTCTATTAACAGTTTTTTTCTTTACATGTTGCTGTAAAAAAATAAGCATAATGTTTTTACAAAAATACCTCCTGTAGTATAGGGTAGAGGGAGCAGGAGCAGTTGGCCAACAAACATAGGTGGCAAGTGATAGTTGTGTATATTGTATTAGTAATGATATGAAATTATATATATACTATATAGAGAGAGCCCTAGTGTGGCACTATAGTATAAAGTGTGAGACTGCAAGGTCAGTTTGAAATGCAAGGTTGGCAGTTCAGGCCACTAGCCACTCCATCCATGGAAGCCATATACAGGGTTGCTATGAATCAGAACCTGTCTTGATGGCACTTAACTCTAGCAACTATATATATATATACATATACATATATACATGTGTACACACACACGTATATATATATGAAAGAGAAAGTGAGGAGTCCTGTTGTAGTGTTGTGGGTTAATGCATGCACTGGACTGCAAAGTCAATTGAACCGCAAGTTCAGCAGTTCAAGCTCACCAGCTGCTCCTTGGAACCCCTATAAAGGGTACCTATGGGTCAGAACCTACTTAATGATACAAAACAACAATATATAGTTTTTGATATTATATATCCAGAGAGAGAGAGAATGACAGTTGTATTAGTTTTCTGTTGCTACAGTGATTTATTACTACACATTTGTTGGTTTAAAACAACACAGAATTGTTATTTTATAATTTTGTAGGCTAGAAGTCCAACATGGGTCTCACTGGGCTAAAATCAAGGTGATGATAGAGATGCATTCCTTTTCTGGAGACTCTGGAGGAGGTGGGGGTGAGCTTGGAATCTGTTGTCTGGCTTTCCCACTTCTAGTGGCTGGCTGTATTCTTTAGCTCATGGCCTTTCCGTCCATATTCAAAGCCAGTAAGAGAAAGTAGAGTCTTTGTAACATAATACCCTTTGATATCCTCTTCTGTCTTATTTTTCTACTTTAAAGGCTCTTGTAATTATTTTGGATTCATCCAAATAATCCAGAATAATCTTTTCTTCTCCAGGTACTTAATTTAATTACATCTGCAAAATCCCTCTACTATATAGCAAATTCACGGACTCCATGGGTTAAGATGAGGCGATACAGATAAACACTGACTGAAAACTGCAAGGTTGGCAATTCAAACCCACTAGTCACTCCTCAGAAGCAGTACAGGGTCACTATGAGTCAGAATTGACTCAGCAGTACTTAACAACAACATTAATGATTGTTGTTGTTGTTAAGTGCCCTCGAGTCAGTTCCAACCCATGGCGACCTTGTAAAAGTTTCCGAGGAGGAGCTGGTCAGCTTGAACCGCTGACCTTGCAGTTCAAACGTCTTTGCAGTCTGGCTCATTAACCCACAGCGCCACACCAGGACTCCAACATGAATGATTAGGATGTGAATATCTTGTTGTTGTTGTGAAGTACCATCAAGTCGATTCTGACCCATAGCAACCCTGTATAGGGTTTCCGAGGATATCTTGGGGGTCCATTTTTCTTTCTACCACAAGTACCTACTAAGTGCTAGGCATTATTCCCTAGTGAAATCAAACACAACCCTTTATTAGAATTGCTGAAAGTTTTGTTGTTGTTGTTCCATCGACTCATAACAACCTTGTATAGGGTTTCCGAGAAGCAGCTGGTGGATTTGAACTGTGGACCTTGCAGTTCAAACCAACCTTTCAGTCCAGTGCATATTCTACAGTGTCACATAAAGACCCCAGTTTAGGATATATTTAGCCAGATAATTCAAGTACAAAATACTATTTGCTATCAGAGAAGTGTTACCAGCTCTATGCCTGTAGAGGAAACAACTGTCTGCCTCAGATCAAGCGTGAGCTAGAAAAATTTATCGTTAAAAATTAGAATTAATCTTGACGTAATTACATGGCTTTATTGCTTTCATCTAGGTTCTAAGACTCTGGGATATTCAGCACCAGCTCTCAATACAGAGGATAGCTTGTTCTTTCCCCAGAAGTCAGGACTTCAGATGCCTCTTCCACTTTGATGAATCTCATGGATGCCTTTTCATCTCATTTAATAACCAGCTAGCTTTGTTGGCAATGAAAAGGGAAGCCAGCAAGAGGGTGAAAAGCCACGAGAGAGCAGTCACTTGTGTTCTTTACAGTTCCATCTTGAAGCAGGTAATGATGTTTCTCTGACATTCTCCTACACATCCCACATCCTGTATCACCACAGACTTTCATTTCATTAATTCAATCTAAGGAAATCTGAAGACAAGGGAGAAAAAACACATGGGAAAAAATTATTTACTAGCAATGTGCTTTTCTGAAATAATGTATGTTAAGGTGGGTTTGAAGAGTGTTTTCATTTTCAGGCAGTGCTGATAGAGTTACAGGGAACTACATTTTTCTAGCTAAAATAAACACAACATGCAGTGTAATTGAACTTATCTTTGTTACCAACTAGTTTGGGTCTTGATGCCAAATGTAAGGGAACCTGATTGTAAAATTCTCTTTATGAACACTATCTTCCTGTATCCCTGTGGAAAGTTCTGAAATATGCATGAAATATAATTAGCAGAGATCCATTTTGCCAGCATATTTTACACCAGTGGTTCACAGTGGCAGCCTGAAATGTATTCATAATAAAATGATTCAGTTAAATGTGATGCCACTTGGTATGCAGTGCAAGTGTTGTTTGTCTCCCCACCACTTTAATGATGCTCTGCAGCCCCTGCTTATGAGAGCACTACCTGCATCTCAATGAAGAGGCATGGCTTCTTGGGAGCAGGGATGCTGCATAGACCACAGTGCTTCTAGCAGACGGGGAGGTCCAGAAGGCAGGCCACAGGAACATGCTTTGGAGCAAGCTGTGGGTATCATGGGGGGAGTGGGCACCATCAGAGGTTAGTGGCTACGATCATCTCCTCAGGCTTGATAGGAGTGGCACAGCGGGAGCTTAACAGAAAGCAAGTATCCAGCTTGTGGCCAATTAAACAATAATTCCAAGCCATTCTTTCTATTCCCTTCTGCAGAAGCTTTTGCATTCTCTCAGAAATGAGGAGGTGAGATTTTGTGCAAGGGGTGGAGAGCCCTTTTGTTAGTAATGAGTAGTGTGGTATGTCACTACTTCAAACACCCTGTTTTCTTGTTATTTTAGGAGATAAAAATCCTTTACAAACCAATCCATTTTGCATTCCATCTGTGGGAAACATTCCCTCGTAAATGTTTTACTGAACTTTATGAAAGCAACCAGTTAATTCGGTTCCCTGGTGGCCACTGAGAGATACATATGTTTGCAGGAGAACATTTTGCTAATTGAGATCTGCAAAGTCAAAAAAGCTTTGCTTGTGCTTAGATGCTAAGCTAAGACTCTATGTTGCCTGGCCATAACATGAACAATAGTCTATGCGGAATTCAGGAAATGGGACACAAAGAAAGTCTGGATCCTTCATGTGGGTTATGAAGATAAAGCTAAAGTAATAAAATTATATTTCAGTTATAGGCAATAATAGAATAATCACATATGGTAAATGATATAGGAAGAATCACTATACAGTTGAGTTGGGTATTCACACCTTTACACATTGTCGTTAATGGCATAAGTAATTAAAAGCATTCGTATATGTAAAGTACATAGAACTGTTCATTGCATAGCATTTCCTAAGTATCAGCTGCCAAGCTGCAAAGAAACAGTTTAACATTATATTACATTTACAGTGATAACATTATAATACATGAAATCACAAAGAAAAACAGTATCACTCATAATCCTATCAGCCAGATATAATGATTAACATTTCTGAGTAATTAGACAAAAGAAAGAAAACAGTTTTAAACATGACTAGGTGCCAGGAATGGGGAATTCAAAGATTAGTAAGGTACAGTTTCTTCTCCCAAGAAGAGCAGAAGGCTATGAAATCCTTAAGGGCAGGCTCTGGGGCCTCTTTCCAGTGGTACTGGCAGGCACAGAGATGCTCTTTACATGATGGTGGAATGCATGATGGAGATGCAGACTTATTGTTGTGTGTTTTCCATTCAATTGCAACCCATAGCAATCCTATAGGCCAGGGTGGGACTGCCCCATTGTCAGATTGATAGATCTTTTCTCCTGCGGAGTGGTTGATGGGTTCCTCCTGCTGACCTTTCCTTTAGCATCAATACACTTAACTATTGGGCCTCCAGGGCTCAGGAAGCAGTGAAATAAACTGAAATGAAGTAGAGGTAAAAGAAGAGTGTTATCCATGGGAAATGATTAATTCTGCCTGGGGCAGGGTGGATGGTGTTTCAGAGATCCCTGGAAAGCTAGAGTGGAAATCTCTGA
This sequence comes from Chrysochloris asiatica, assembly GCF_000296735.1. Taxonomy (NCBI): domain Eukaryota; kingdom Metazoa; phylum Chordata; class Mammalia; order Afrosoricida; family Chrysochloridae; genus Chrysochloris; species Chrysochloris asiatica. The sequence goes on along the minus strand of NW_006408561.1, from coordinate 13,978,997 downwards.
AAGGGAGCAGATACAACATGAGCAAATAAAAAGAGGTTCAAACACTCACAGTGAGTGTATTTAGGAGAAGAATGTTCATTTTGGTGTAGCTAGTTTGTGGAGTACTTAGCAAACACTGTGGGAGTTGAGGTAGTAAATGGAGCTTACAGCCAGATTGTAAAAGTTATTGACATGTACCACAGTGTGGATTTAGAAAAATAAAGCATAGAATTAAAACAACAAGTATGATCTGGGGACCTAGACCATTCAGGGGTCAAACTATTTTCATAATACTGACTTATTGTTTACTATGATGCGTATACAGTGGAATTTTCTAGAGGCTACATCCATGGTGTGTGATGGCATCAATGCTCTGACCACTAATTTAACTTTTACGTCATATATTCTTGTTTTAATAATTTCATAGTTTTAATTTATAATATGTTGTTGTTGTTAAGTGCTGTTAAATCAGTTCTGACTCATAGAGACCCTGTATAGGGTTTCAAAGGAGCAGTTGGTGGATTTCAACTGCCTACCTTGGACTTCATTCTTTTTGGATCAACTATCAACATTCACATAAGCAGCAGTCAATAAATCAAATGATGTATCATATTAGGCATATCTGCGGACAGGACCTTTGTAAAATGTTGAAGAGCGAAGATGTCAGCTGGAGGACTAAGGTGCGCCTGACCCATGCCATGGTATTTTCAATCCTCGTATGCATGCGAAAGCTGAACAGTGAATAAGGAAGACCATAGAAGAATTGATGCCTTTGAGTTATGGTGTTGGAGGAGGATATTGAAGGTGCCTTGGGCTGCCAAAAGAACCAATAGTTCCGGTCTGGAAGAAGTGCATCCAGAGTGCTCCTTGGAGGCCAAGATGGCCAAACTTTGTCTCTCATACTTTGGACATATTGTCAGAAGGGACCAGTCACTACAGAAGGAGATCATGTTTGGTAAGGTGGAGGGTCAGAGAAAAAGAGGAAGACCCCCAACGAGATGGATTAGCCAAGGGGTAGCATCGATGGACTCAAGCATGGCAACAGTAGTGAGATTGGTCCAGGATCAGATAGTGTTTCATTCTGCTGTGCATAAGGTTGCTATGGGTCGGTACCGACTCAGTGGCACCTAACAACACCAACACCTTGTGGTTGGCAGTCAAGTGTTTACCCTATAGCACCACACCAGGACTCCAATTTACAATATACTAGCTATTTTGTATGGGGTCCTGGTGTGGTGTTGTAGGATAAGTACTAGGCTGTTAACCACAAGGTCAACAGTTCAAACCCACCAGCTGCTTCTTAGAAATCCTATAAGGACCTCTATGAATTGAAACTGACCCAACAACACTTAGCAGTGTGTATATATATATAAATTATTTGAGTTCTTCAATAATTTTTAGGAGTGTAATGGGATCCTGATACCAAAAGGTTAGAGGACTTCTTTGTAGTAATAGACAAAGAAAAAAGGCAAGGAAGTCAGCTACTATCAATTCCATTTGGCAGAAATTCAAAGACTGGCAAGATAATGGGAGAAGATGCTGATAGGATTATATGATTCCATTGTAAGTGGTTAATAGAGTTAATTGTGACTGTAAAACTTAGAACTTTAATGTGTAGAACTTTAATGAGCCATTTCAAAAGCAAAAATGGAGATCTCACATCTCACTATCATCAACTCCCCCCTTCCCCCAAAAAAAAGATCCCCAAGAGTTGAGCATGTCCTATGGAGTCTGATATCCCAGCACAATGAACTTCCTCCACCCAAGCACAGAAGGCTGTGCCAGAGGAGGAGTGATAGAGGAATACAACAGCAGAACCAAGAGTTAGAGCAGTGGGCTTCCCAGTTCCTGGAGCAAGTAAAGTTGAATTCCACTGGGCAGAGACTTACTTGCAGAGTAGGTGCACTAATCACATAGAATGCCAGCTTCTAGGTAGCCCACCTCCAGTTTTCCCAAAACACTTAATTGTTCTCATGGTGGTGGTTATGTGCCCTGGAGTTGGTTCTGACTCATAGTGACCCTATGCAGGGTTTCCAAACAGGAGTAGAAAGCCTCAGCTGGTAGTTTTGAACTGCTGACCTTGAGGTTCACAGCCCGATTCATAACCACTATACTACCAGAGCTCCTAATTGTTCTCATGAGGTATCTGCATATAGACCAAAAGGCAGTCTCTTGAACAGAACAAGGGGATATTGAGTGTTTAAATTCAGGAAAGTGTGCACCAGGGTTGTATCCTTTCATCATACTTACTTCAATCAGTATACTGAGCAAATAATCCAAGAAGATAAAATATATGAAGAAGACTGTGACATCAGTATTGGAGGAACACTCATTAACAACCTGTGATATGTAGATAGTACAACCTTGCTTACTGGAAGTGAAGAGGTTTTAAAATACTTACTATGAAGATCAAAGACTTCAGCCTTCAGCATTGATTGCACATCAATGTAAAGAAAGCAAAAATCCTCACAACTGGATCAGCAAATAACAAAAAAAGATTGAAGTTTTCAAAGACTTCCTTTACTTGGATCCACAATCAGCACTGATAGAAGCAATAGTCAACAAATCAAATGACCTATTGCATTAGACAAATCTGCAGCAAAATAACTCTTAACATGTTCAAGAGCAAAGCTGTCAGTTTGAAACTAAGGTGTTGTTCAAGCAGTCTCTGTGTGAGGTTGGAGAGACAGAAGTATATGAATTTTTCATTTCACTGACATGTACAAATGTATGTGTTAGGGAGAAGGTGGGGAATAATGATAACAGGTTTGACCTCTCCACCACGCTTTCCTAGGGAGCAGTGTTTGGCCTTCTGAAACCAGTTCCAGGAAAGTTCCCCCATCTTTTTGACACCTCTTATGTTGACTGTTGCTGCTTTGGGACGCCTTCTTTTCTTTTAAAGTTATTGATATTGTTTAGTTTTTACTTTAAGCCAGTGTCATGTAAAAACAAACGTAAGGAAGAACTAGAGAGTGAGGCACCCTGAGTTGGGGCTTGTCCCTAGTTTGCTCTTCCACAGCAATGCTTCTTGAGGTGAAGAAGTTTTTGCTTTTCCTCCTATTTCCCTTAGCCACTGTAGCCATTCATACAAAATTTCAATTCCAAGAGTTGATTCTCGTCTTCTCAGCCTGCAGTCTCTCAACACACTGGTCTTTTCTTACATTTTATCCAAACTTTAAGAGCAAACATACTGATGACATACATGTTTACATAAAAAGACATTCAGTGAGTAGTTGCCTCCTTCCTCCTGTTGTCCAAGGATGGGGTTCTCTTAGCATCAGTGACCTTTTCCAGTTAAACATTTGGACTAGAAGTTTTATTTTTCTCTCCTCTTATATTTTTAGTGTAAGGGAAAGATCCTTATCTTCCATTTTCACATCTTCCCACAGCTCCTCACACTCTTCTGGGCACGAAGTGAATGTTCAGCTGCTCGATTTAGTCAGTTACTGCTATTTCTCATTCCTAGTTAAATAGCAACCCACGCTTTTTCAGTTGGCTCCTGCGCTTAGGTTATCTGGCTGGGTGTCTTTCTTGAAGAATTTGCCTTTGTCTGAATTTAATGATTTCCCTTCTGTTGTTGTCATTCCAACATGTTGCCTGCGCCTCATTATCATTTCATTTTGTTTCAACTTCATGGGGACCTTGACTAATCCCTTTACAAAGTAACACAGAACATTTCTGTGATTTTTCTGTATCGGCCTGCCTTTTGGTACCTTCATATCCTAATCTAAGACACTGGTGTTAAGCCAGTTACTTTTAGAAGTAATCACATATTTTATTTCATCTGGCAATGCATGCCCTCACAACTAGAGTACATGCTGAGGCCGAATGAGGGAGTCTCTGGAATTTACACTTTCAAAGAATTAAAGAAATTCGAGTATCCTAGAGGCAGTTTAATGAACTGTCTTTGTGTTGAGTCCTTAAAAGCAGCTTTTCTTAAAGACTCATGAATATTAAGAAACTTTACAAAGACATTTCTAGATTTCATATGAACTGAAATAGATAAAAATGTTGAATTATCACTGTTACCCTCATCCTAATAATGTAGGTTATGGGTTTTTTAATTGAGTACCAAAAGAACAAACAAATCTATGTTGGAGGAAACACAGCCAGAATATTCCTTAGAAGCTAGGATGGCCAGATTTCCTCTCTTATACTGCAGGGATTTTGTAAGGAGGGACCAATCCCTGGAGAAGGACATCATGCTTTGGAAACTGGAGGGGCTGTGTGAAAAAAGAGGTAGACACCCCCACCCCCACCCGCCACTGTGATGGATTGCCACATTGGCAGAGGCAATGGCCTCAAGCAGAAGCACGATTGTGAAGCTGGCTCAGGACTGGGCAATATTTTGTTCTGCTGTGTACAAGTTCATTATGAGACAGTACTGACTTGATGGCACCTAACACCGACAACATGTCTTTTTCTAAGATGGGTAATATTTCAGTTTGTTTTGCATCTTGGATACATTTATTACCAAGCTAGATAGATATTCAGGCTTCATCAAATTTTGACAGACTAAATTATAGTCACTATTTTTATTGTTGAAATTCCTTTATTAGTTTCTTAAACCATTATAAGCTTATTGTAAGAAATTAAAACAATTCAGTAAAATTCAAAAAAGGAACTGAATATTGCTGAAATACCATCAAGGTTCTCTTAACATCTTTCTGTGCACTGCCTGTTTTACATAAATATGGTCCCGTAGCTTACCATTTATTGAAATATATTACCTTGTACCTAAATGTAGCTCTACTTTACTATTTTTAAAGGCTACACAATATTCCATGGTCTGTATGTATCATAATTTAATGATCGATTTCTCTTGATGACTTTTGTCGTTATGAATATTATGTTTTGTACATAAATATATATTACAGTAAATTATTAGAAATGCATTTCTATGTTAAGGGGTATGCATATTAGATAATTATATATATATTTCCAAATTGCCTCCCAGAATCTTACATTTTATCCATCCTTTAAGAGTAAACTTCTTGATCACATACATGGCTACATGAAAGATAGAGTGGTTGTTTGCTTCCTCTGACCGTGCTCCTGTGGTCCATGGATGGGGTTCTTATAATTCCACATGGGATGTTGGTGTTTGTTGTTAAGTGTCGCCAAGTCAGTTTCAACTTGTAGTGATCCTGTATAGGGTTTCCAAGGCTTTACACATTTGAAGCCTGGCCCTTCACTCAGAGGGGTGCTATCTCTTGAGGACGAATTCACACAATCACAGGAAATGCCAAATAATGTATTGAAAATGGGGGTGGGTATGATCTTGTGATAGTGCATCTCCTGTCTTCTTCTCTGTACGCCATTCTTTTTGGAACTGAGATATTTAAGAATTCAAAAAAAATCAGCTGGTATTCCTCTTGATAATTATAGTGTTTGAGCAAAGGGAAATAGACAGACTTGTAGTTTATCTGTAAATTACAAGACAGTATTCCTCTATGAAGTCCTGGTGTAACACTGTAGGATAAACACTCAACCATAAGATCAGTTTGAGCTGCAAGGTCAGCAGTTCAAATTCACCTGCCGCTCCTTGAAAACCCTAAACAGGATTGCTGTGGGTTAGAACCAACTTGAGGACACTTAACAACAATAAATAACATTCCTCTATAGTGCTTGTGTTTATGCCAACATTAATCAGTTTCCTTTCCCAACAAAACTGGATAGGCACTAATGACAACTTTCTTTTTGTCTGCCCTATTGCTGGACTCTGAGTTATTGCTGGGCTTGTGTTAAATATGGCTTTATTTCTCTGGACAGTCAAAAAGCCTTATGGTTACTACAAAAATGACATGGAGGCCATGTCTGACTTCCTCTGGCTTAACAAGGGGAAACTAGAATCAAAGTAAAAAATCAGCCTAGGGCCAATTCCTTTATGGGCACCAGTTCTTCAACCTTCTTTGTCCTTTCCTGACACCAAGCATCCCTCCCACAGTGCTCTGTGCTTCACTCTGAGTTCCATAATCCATTGCAGTGGCCACACAAAACTCATAGGTATACTGATGATTATGGGGTTTATTAGGGAAGCAAAGATGGTGTAATTTAGGATCTAAAACAACTCAGGATGCAGCAGTTTTAACAATCAAGAATACCTCTTCTCTGCCATGCTTCTGGCTTTCCTGTCAGTTTTGTGGCCCCTTGGCTTTTGCCCTCCTAGGGCAAGTGTTACAAAGCTCCTTTAACCAGTCTATAAATGCCCAAAAGGCACATTCTGCAAGTCAACCTCTTGCACACAAGCACTCAGCTTTACTGGGTCCATGGGCTGCTCTGTCTTTACATGCTGCTACATTGATGCCCACCCTCACCCATTCCATACTCTTCTTTCATGACGGTCTTGTGGGCTGTCCCTGCTTCTGAGGTGTTTTTTGTTTTTTTTTTTAACTTAGCTGGATGGCAAAACTAACCAATCCCAGCGTTAGAGTCCTGAACACCTTATTTGCATAGTCTTGGTGTGGCGCTGTAGGATAAGCACACAAGGTCATTTGAATTGCAAGGTTGGGGGTTCAAACTCACCAGCCATTCCTTGGAAACCCTATACAGAGTTATTATGAGTCAGAATGGAGTCCTGGTGTGGTGCAGCAGGATAAGCAGTCGACCACAAGGTTGGTTGGTTTGAACTACAAGGTTGGCAGTTCATACTCCTTGGAAACCCTATACAGGGTCTCTATGAGTTGGAACCAACTCGATGGCACTTAACAACAACAATATGAATCGGAATGACTTGATGGCACTTAGCAACAACAACTACCCAGTAATTTAAGGAGTCCCGGTAGAGTAATGGACTACAATTTGGGCGAACTACAGTTCGAATCTACCATTTGCTCTGAGGGAGAAAGATAAGATTTTCTGCTCCTGTAAAGATTTACAGCCTTGGAAACACAGTATAGGGTCATTATGAGTTGGAATCTACTCCACAGCATACAACCACCACCACTACTACCACCCCCCAGTCATATGGTGAAAGTTAAGACAACTTTGGATAGAAGAGCCATATCAAGTAAATTCATGGTACCACAGCTGCATGTCAGTACTGAGACTGTATTCTCTGGTAACTTCTTGGGGACATGAGAAATAACCCTAGTCTTATGCACACACACACTCACATTTGCTTATTTAAATATGATTAATTTGGAAGGTATAATAATCTCATATATTATAAAATTCAAAAGTACAAAAGGATACATAGTAAAAATATCTTGTTATTCCTGAGTCCCTGGGTGGTTAATACCATTAAGTACTCAATTATTAGCTGAGAGGATTATGAATCAAATCTGCCAGAGTTGCTGGGAAAATGGACCTGGTAATCTGATAGGTGAAATGAAGTATGCGATTCCTTCTAAAAAAAACCTGGTGATCTTCTTCAATAAAGGTCACAGTTTTGAACACACTTTGGAATAGTTCTCTATACACACTATACACACAGGGTCAACATGAGTCAGAACTGACTCTGTGGAAATTAATAATAAATTCTATTAAGTTTTTAAGAAAGATTCAGTTCCATGAGTACTCATTTAGGGCGTTCTATTCTTACAGAAATTTGTTTATATACCTATGTACAGTATCTTCACATTTTTTGTCTTTCTTTAACAAAATCATAATTCTATCATTTTGTAGCAGTACTTCTTGACTTAACCTTTTGTGTGTGTGTGTGTATACATATGTATGTTGCTGTTGTTAAATGTCATTGAGTTGGTTCCTATCTGTAGTGACCCTGTATTGGGTTTCTGAAGAGTGACTGGTGGGTTTGAATTGCCAACCTTGCAGTTCAAACTGACCTTGTCATCCAGTGCATGCATCATCCTACAGCATCATGCTAGTGTACATATGCATATATATTCTTTTAAATGCTTCTGGCACAAATGATAGCATATTACGTGAATAGATATACTATTTTGTATGTTTTTTTTCACCTAACATTATAGTATAAAGATCATTTCCCTTTATTATCTGGAGAATCCGCAGTCTTTTTTTACATCTGCATATTATTCCATTATGCGGGTGTACTTTATCTTACCCATCGATATTGAATTGATTCCGACTCATAGAGAATATCAAAAGGTTGGTGGTTTGAACCCACCAGCTACTGCTTGTCAGAAAGATGTGACAGACGGCTCCCATAAATATTCCAGCATAAGAATAAAGCCATTAAAAAGACAGGAAAAAAAGAAAATACCAAAGTGGATGAAAGTAGAGACTCTGAGACTTCATCTTGAATATAGACAAGCTAAAGCAACAGGAAGAATGATGAAGTAAAAGAGCTGATCAGAAAATATCAAAGGGCAGTTTGAGAAGAAAACTCAAGTATTATAATGAAATGTGCAAAGACCTGGAGTTAGAAAACCAAAAGACAAGACCATGCTCAGCATTTCTCAGGTTCAAAGAATTGAAGAAAAGAGTTCAAGTCTTGACTGCTGTATTGGATTCTATGGACAATTCTTTCTTGGCTGAAAGGAGAGAATGCAAGAAAATTGTTTACCTGTGTTTTGTTGACCATGCAAAGACTTTCATCTGTGTGGATCATGACAAGCTGTGGATGGCATTGTGAAGAATAGTATTCCAGAACGCTTAATTGTGCTTATGAGGAAACTGTACTTAGATCAAGAGTCAGTCATTTGAATAGAACAAAGGGGACACTTAATGGTTTAAAATCAGGAAAGGTGTGTACCAGGGTTGTTTCATTTCATGATAATTATTCAGTCTCTATGCTGAGCAAATAATGGGAGAAGCTGGATTATATGAAGAAGAATTTGATATTAGAATTGGAGGAAGACTCATTAACAACCTATGATATGCACATGATACAAACTTGCTTACTGAAAGCAGAGGACTTAAAATATTTACTGATAAAGATCAAAGACTACAGTCTTCAGTATGGGCTGCACCTCAATGTAAAGAAAACAAAAATCCTCACCACCAGATCAGTAAATTGCATCACGATAAATGGAGAAAAGATTGAAGTTGTCAAATACTTCATTTTGCTTGGATCCACTATCAACACTCATGAAAGCAGCAGGCATGAAATCAAATTACGTATTACATTAGACAAATCTGCTGCACAAGACCTCTTTAAAATGTTCAAGACAAAGGATGTCAGTTTGAGCAATAAGGTATGCCCTATTCAAGCGATGGTATTTTCAGTAGTCTCATATGCATGTAGAAGTTGGACAATGAATAAAGGAGACCATAGAAAAAATGTTGTATTTGACTTATGGTGTTGGAGAAGAATATTAAAAGTACCATGGAAAAAGTACAGACAAAATGCTCCTTAAATGCCAGGATGGCGAGATTTGTTTTATACTTCAGACATATCATGAGGAAGAACCAGTCCGTGAAGAAGGCCATCATGCTTGGTAAAGTGGAGGGTTAGGGAAAACGAGGAAGACCCTTACCAAGATGCATTGTCACAGTGGCAGCAGCAATGGACTCAAGTGTAACACTGATTGTGAGAATCACACAGGACTGGGAAATGTTTTGTTCTGTTGTGCATAGGGCTGCCACTAGTCTGAACCAACTCAATGACGTCTAACAACAACAGCAGCATGGCCACGAAGCAAATGACACAGGAAATATGAAAAAAAGAAGGAAAGAATACACAGAGTCACTGTCCCAAAAATACTTGGTTGATGTTCATTCATTTCAAGATGAACTTGATGACCAAGAACCAATAGTATCAAAAGGAAGAAGTCTAAGTTTCACTGAAGGTATTGATGAAAAAAAGACTTTAGGAATTATTAGACTGCAAATTGAAAAAAAAATAAACAAACTGATCAGCAATAGAGGTGCTCACTTGTCTATGTCAAGAAATTTGGGAAAAAACTAACTGGTGATTGGAAATAGATACATATTTGTGCTCACTCCATAGAAAGGTGACCAAAGAATACATAAATCATCTAACAGTCTTATTACTATCACATGCAGGTAAGTTTTTGCTGAAGATCATTTTAAAACTGTTGCCACAGTACATCAACATGGAACTGTCAGAAATTTCATGCCAGATTAAGAAGAGGATATGGAATGGGTGATATCATTGTTGATCTCAGATGAATCTTGGCTGAAAGCAGAGAATTCCAGAATGGTGTTTACCTGTGCTTTATTGACTATGTGAAGGCATTGGATTATGATTCAAAACCTGTGGATCATAATATGCTATGGATAACATTGTGAAGAACAGGTATTCCAGAATACTTCATTGTGCTCATGAGGAACCTGTACATAGATCAAGAAACCACTGCTTGAATAGAACAAGGAGATACTGAATGGTCTAAAATCAGTAAAGATGTGTGCCAAGGTTGTGTCATTTCACCATAATTATTCAATCTTTCTGCTGATAAAATAATCTGAGAAGCTGGAATATGTGAAGATGAACATGCATCATGATTTGAGGAACAACCTGGGATATGCTGATGACAAAATCTTGCATTCTGGGAAGGATGAGGATTTGAAATACTTGTTAATGAAGATCAAAGACTACATTCAGTCTTCATTATGGATTGCACCTCAATGTAAAGAAAATGAAACTTTTCACAGCTGGACCATTAAATACCACTGTGACAAATGGAGAAAATGTTGAAGTTGTCAAAGACATCATTTTGCTTGGATCCACAAACAACTCTCATGGAAGCAGAAGTCAAGAAATGAAATGAGGTATTGCACTGGACAAATGTGCTGCAAAAGAGCTCTTTAAAGTATTAAAGAGGAAATATGTCATTTTTAAGTCTCAAGTGTGCTTGATCCAAGCCATGATATTTTCAATTGCCTCATATATATGTGAAAGTTGAACAATGAATAAGGAAGACTGCAGAAGAATTGATGCATTTGAATTGTGGTGTTGGAGAAGAATATTGAATGAACCATGGACTGCCAGAAAAAACAAACAAATCTGTGTTGGAAGAAGTACAAGAATGCTCTTTAGAATTGAGCATGGCAATACTTTATCTCTCACACTTTAGAAATATTGTAAGGATGGATCAGTCCTTGGAGAAAGACATCATGCTTGATAAAGTAGAGGGTCATCTTTACCAAGAGGAAGACCCCCAGTGAGATGGATTGACACAATGCCAGCAACAATGGTCTCAAATATAACAAATATGAGGATAGTGTGGGACTGGGCTGTATTTTGTTTTATTGTGCAAAGGGTCTATGTTGAGTTGGAATGGACTGAAGAGCAACGAACAAGAACAATAATAACAATAACTTTGTTGATTCAGAGAGGTAGGTCCGAGTGCCTTTTGGCTGAGGCATATGGTAGAATGGAGCCCATTTGGGGCAGGGCAGACTCCAAGAGGTCATATGGCTGAGAGCCCAAGGAGCATTGAGAGGCCTGCCTACTGGCATGACTTAGAAGAGAAGCTCAGACTCGAAGAACTGTATACTGAGCATTTTTTATCCTGAATTGTAATGTCCCTAATAAACCCTATACTGGAGAGTATTGTCTGTGAGTTCTGTGTGGCTATTTCAACAGATTATAGAACCAGATAGAGAAGTGGAGAGTGCTATAGGAGGGACATTTAGGGTCCAAATTTGTGTAGAAGGTTCAAGGGTGGAGGCAAGTCTAATCTATGCCTCATGGGAATTGGCTTTGACCTGGCATGGAATTTGATTTTCCTTTCCCTTTGTAAAGTCAGGGGAGGTCAGATATGGCCCTCAATGACATTTTACAGGTATCTAACCTCAGATTCTGTCTGTCCTCTGGGAACAACTTGCTACTTATATATATTTCTTAAGTTAAGAAAGCTTAGATACATGTTAAACATATACACAAATATTGTAAGCATGTATAGTTGCACAAAGTTATGACATCTTCTCATGAACTGGTAAGTGTGTCATTACCATGCTAATTCTCTGCCCAGGGGGTGATTTGTACTATGCTAGGTGTGGCACTGTGGGTTAATGCACTAGACTGCGAGTTCAATTTGAACCACAGCGTTGGCAGTTCAAGCTCACCATCTGCTCCTCGGAAACCCTATACAGGGTTGCTGTGAGTTGGAACAGACTCAATGGCACTTAACAACAACAACAATGCAGCCTTTTAGGAGCCTTAGTGATTCATTGTGTTAAGGGTTGGGCTTAATCTATCAGCTGCTCTGTGGGAGAAAGATGTGGAAATCTGCTTCCACAAAGCTTTATAACTTCGAAACCCTATGGAGCCATTCCATACTGTCCTACTGGAGTCACTATGAGTTGGAATTGAATCCATTACAGTAGGTTTGGTGGTGGGTTTTATCTGTACAAGTACTGAGATCTTATTATTCTGCTGCCTCTCTACTTATTAAGCTGTAACTTGTAGAGATTTTATACAAAACGGAAATAAAAGAAGTAGCCTATATATATTATGGGATCCAAACAACACTAGCCAACATAAAACTCAATAATATTATTAAAAGCAATTACATCAAATATCCTGATCCACTGATAGCCAGTGGCATCTTCTGCTGTTATTTTTGCTTCCTGTTCTTGCTGAGATCTAGTTTTAGAGATGCATGCAAACGACAACTAAAATGCCTACCATCATTGGAGTTGCAAGAAGACAATTAGGTGACACGGGTACAGCTTCCCATCTCTTAGAATTGTCTTATTGACTCTGACAGCATCAGATGAGAGAGACAAAAAAGACCTGTATATTCCTAAACAGTCATTAACTCAGGTACATAAGATGGAGTGTGCTCCTGTCAGAACAACAATCTGCTATGAGACCCATTTGCACGGCACTGCAGTTATTAGGACAGTACCGTTTCTACTCTGCAGATTGTCATGGCCCTGTCTTCATTGGCTGAGGTATAGCTTGCTAAGAGACAGCCAAAAAGGAACTGAAAACTTAAAAAGAATTTGGTATTATCAAAATATGCTATATAGATGTGAAACCAATACGTATTCCTGGGTTTTATTATTGATAAAAACAGCTTGCTAAAAATAAACAGTCCTGTAGTCAAGTCACTTCCTTCATCTTCCAAGTGATGGAAAACCTAATCTTTGAAAAGTCTTTTCACTTGCATATTACTTTTACCTTACAATTTTGTCATAGTGAGAGTAGACTGTGTTTATGTTGGTTTCATGTTTGTAGATTAATCAGCCCTTGTTTTGGAACACATTTTTTTTTTTTTTCTTGAAGACTATACCTTAAGGTATATTGCCAATAAATGAAAAACTGCAGGTTGTTGCCACTACTGATAAAGCTTTCATAACTGATCAAGAAATTGTTTAATAAGCAGAGAAAGGTGATGGAAACTGATGAATAGGTATTTTGAGACTCAGTTGGGTGGGCAGAGGAGGAGGAGTGCAAAGTAACAAAAAGATAATGCTATTAATTCTTGATTGAATGTCTATTTTAGATAAAATGGTAGAACAGCTGCTTGAATGCTTTGTAATGTGGGTGAGGTCAGTCTAGGAACAAATAAGCAAGTCTCATTTTTGAACATGACCTTGATTTATTTTTAAAAGGGAATGTCCATATTTTTAAAAGGGAAAGTCCATATTTTAGCACTGTTTTTAAAAGGGAATGTTTTTAAAAGGGAATGTCCATATTTTAGCACTGAAAATGCCTAACATATAGTATGTTGTTATAAAGTGCCATTGAGTTGGTTTGACTCATAGCGACCTTGTATAGGGTTACTGAGAAGCAGCTGGTAACTTTGAACAGTTGACCTCTAGTTAAAACCGACCTTATGGTACAGAGCTTATCCTACAGCACCACGCTACAACTCTGGTATATAGTATGTTGCTGTTGTTGTGATGTGCTGTGGAGTCGGTTCTGACTTGTAGGACCCTGAACAGGGTTTCCAAGGATGTAAATCTTTACGGGAGCAGAAAGCCTCCTCTTTCTCCTGCTTAACAGCTGGTAATTTCGAACTGCTGACCATGAGGTTTGCAGCCTGATTTGTAACCACTATGCTACCAGAGTGTACAGGTGTTTAATAAATGCTTTTTGATTTGAAATCATATAATGCTTTGTACCTTTTAACTCTTTCATGAAGGAGCACTCAAAAGTTTCCCCCATGTTTAGAAACTTATGTTTATGGCTTTGTCTTTAAGGGTGTAATCCATATTCCTAAGCAATTATATAAGAAATTCACAAGTATGATGTAATTTGAAATTTTAGTATACTTCCAAAAATTTGGTTTCTAAGATTGTAGTTGCTTAGATTTACTGTCATGGTTGGAAGAAAGGAAGATATTAAATGTTTTTCTTTAATTGCTCTGGATATGCAAAATATATCCAGATAGTGAGGTCAGCAAACTAAAGCTTAGAGTAATAGTATGAGTTAACTCTTATGGCTTATTTTGTTTCTAGGCTTTCATTGTGTTAAGTGCTTGACAAACAACTTACTTAAACATCATAATAACAGTTTGGAGTAGTTATTACAATTCTGTCTGATTTGCAGATAAAGAAACTGATGTTTATAGAACTTCAGTAATGGACCCAAGGTCAGATAAAGTTAGTTGGGTAGTGGACATTCAAGCACAGACATCCTAGTTTCAGACCCAGTGCTCTTAACTCTTGTATATTGCATAAAGAAAATAAAACAGAAACACGAGTCTGGGACATGAAGGATAACTAACATTTTAGGTCATGTTATCTCAAAGATCTAAGTCTTTGAAAATAATTTTTTAAACAATTTTAACAATGGTAATTGAATATTTAAGTTACTCTATTGCACTGAGAGAAAATGTGCAGAATAAATATGTGGTTGTTAAGTGCTGATTCTGACTCATAGAGTCCCTGGATAGGGTTACCAAGGAGCAGCTTTGAGCCACCAACCTTGCTGAAACTAGTGCAGTGTTGATTGTACAAGTACTCTGCATTATGGTTCCATTAAATTTCTTAATTATTTTTCGTGCTTGGCATATTGTCCAAGTCCTTTTTTCTTCTTCTTCTTGCGTGCTGTTGAGTCAGTTTCTACTCATAGCAACCCTGTATGGTCGTTCAAATTCCAAGTGGCTGGTGAGTTTGAACTGCTAACTTTATGGTTAGCAGTTTGGTGCTTATCCTACAGTGCCACACCAGGACTTCCTTTTTGTTTAAGCAATGTTTTAATCATCTGAAGTTTTATGCTGGAATAGAGGAAGACTTTATGATGTGGTTGTCACAGCCCAGGATTGAAACTTACCTATATTAGTTTTAGAATATTGCTTAGATGCTTAGAATTTCTATGTCATTCCAGTAAAATGAGAATGCTGACATACTTCTTTTGCTGAGTTTTTATAAAGATCAAATGAAATGACGGATATTAAGGCCAGGGCACTCAGTAAATACATGCGCTTATTTTCAATCCCAGGAGCACTGGTGGTGATATAGGATAATCACTGGATTGCTAACCACAAAGTCAACAGTTAAACCGAGCTCTGATAGTATAGTGGTTACAAGTCAGGCTACTAACCTCAAGGTCAGCAGTTCAAAACGACCAGCTGTTCTGTAGGAGAAATATGAGGCTTTCTGCTCCTGTCAAGATTTACAGCCTCAGAAACCCTATACAGGGTTGCTATAAGTAGGAAGTGACTCCACAACACGTAACACCACCATAACCAGACTCTCATTGGGAGAAAGATTTATAGCCTCAGAAACCCTTTACAGGGTCTCTAGAGTTGGAATCCACTCGTGAGCACCTAATACCAACATCTTCAAACCTAGATCAATTACCACCCACCCCCTACCTCAGCTAGTTGATTTCAGGTTTTCATCTCCCACAACACCCGGAAGAGTTATCTCTAAAATTAAGCATTGCTGAGCATTTCTCTGCTATTCAATCTAAACCATTCATTAGCAATCCAGTTGGCATATTCAAATGAAGCTCATGAAAAAATAATATAATTGGCCTAATTAAATCTTATAGACAGCAAAAATGTTAAAGCTTTACAGGTGATTTTAATGTACAGGTGATTTTAATGTACAGTCTAACACTATAGACTTCTTGAGAGCAGTATTCATCCATTAAGCTCTACTGCTATCATGGAGTTAGGCAGAGTGATGTTCAGGAAGTAACCTTACGATGAACAAACAGCATGATATGATAGCCACCTAGCCACATCTTTTCATTTTAATAAACTAAAGTCGATTTGATAAAGAAAATGTGATATTAAGATTTAAAATATTCTTAGTAAATGTGCATTTATTCAATGGAATTTAGTATTTAAACAAAGAAATATCCATTGCCTTGGAGTCTATCCCAACTCACAGTGACTCTGTAGAGCAGAGTAGAACTGCCCCATAGGATTTCTTAGACTGTAAATCTTTATGGAAGCCAACTGCCAAGTCTTTCTCCTATAGAGTGGCTGGTGGGTTTGAACTGCTGACCTCTGGTTCAGAGTCAATCACTTTTACCACTCTGTCACCAGGGCTCCTAAGAAATGCTTTTTATCAGAATCCAGATCGAATACATGTGTATTCCTATTTACACATGCATGTATTTAATTTTTATATTTTCTTTTCATTCTTTTGGGTCCATAAATCACATTAGCTAGGTGGTTTTAACCTATAAATCTCTTAAAAGCTGCAGACAAACAAAAAAATAAAAGCATAAATTAGCAGTTCACTTTTTACTGTAAATTTTCTTATTGTTAGACTGTGATATATAATCTGATTCCTTCTAGCATGAGATTTGTTGCCTTCCTCTTGAAGTATCTTTGAAGATTTATATTTAAACTTCCTGTGTTCTTTGTTTTTAGTGTCCCATAAATAATTACGCTTAGCTGTAAAAGTAGACACAGTACCTTGACAAAAGAGAAAGCAAGGGACTAATGGTATTAAAAAACAATAGCTCTAACAATTGGTTGAAATGAACTTTTCCTCATAATAGCTGGTATTGCTTCTTTCCTGAATGGTATAAAGGAAGCTGATATATACAGAAAATGTTTCTTTTCATATAACACATAGTATCAGAACACCATTCCTAGTAAAATCAACTTGCCTATCTAAATGAAAATGATTTATCAGTTTATTTTCAGTAAGATTCATTTTAAGGATGACCTATAGAAACCTAGCTAAAGGTTGGGTAAGGGGAAGCTGATTTCTTCTATCTTCTCTGATAAACAGGATCATGATTTCATTACTTCAGTTCAGGCCTAGAAATTGAAATGTTATCAGCTTAACAGAAAAGAAAATGCAGTACTAAAATGTCTCTAAGTGTTGGGGGATCTCAACAGTGGGAATGTATAGGCTTTATGTTTTTATTGCAATAAAAGTGACTGATTCTGGAAACATATTTAATTTCTGTACCATGCCATTTTCTTTTAGGTAATTAGCTCTGATACTGGGTCTACTGTTTCCTTCTGGATGATAGACACTGGGCAGAAAATCAAACAATTTACTGGTTGCCATGGCAATGCAGAAATCAGCACCATGGCCCTAGATGCAAATGAGACACGGCTTTTGACTGGCAGCACAGATGGAACTGTAAAGGTGCGAACACAGTGATGCTTTTCCACCCAGATAAGAGGGGGCTAAAATCTTGTGTGAGGAGACACAGCTAGAGCTCTACTTGTTTTTGCCTTTGGGACTTAAAAGAAGAAAAATGGGACAAGATATGAGAGCTAAATAACTCAAGCCATCTAATAACAAAGCTGTTAGGAAAATAGACCTCTGTGGAAAAACGAATAATGATTTTTCTGAATAAATTATTTAGAATAAAAACACAACTTGCTTTACTGCTTTCAAAAATTGTTTTTCTGAGTAATGGGTAAAAGACAACTTTGGGGAATAAGAGGCCTAAATGTTTTGTTATGTTCAGTTAATATCTTTAAATTTTTCTTTCTTTCTTTCTTTTTTTCAGTTCATAAAATGAAAACTCAAGGCCACCAAATAAACTTTAAAAATT
Organism: Chrysochloris asiatica; assembly: GCF_000296735.1. Classification (NCBI taxonomy): domain Eukaryota; kingdom Metazoa; phylum Chordata; class Mammalia; order Afrosoricida; family Chrysochloridae; genus Chrysochloris; species Chrysochloris asiatica. Next base: position 13,961,200 of record NW_006408561.1, on the reverse strand, counting down.
ACATAAGTGCAAGTTTTTCAGAAAATGAATATATATTCATTCTTGGTGTGACACTGTAGGATAAGCTCTGGGCTGTGGACCATAAGGTTGGCAGTTCAAACCCACCAGCTGTGCTTTGTTGTTGTTATGTGCCATCGAATCAGTCCCGACTCATAGCAACCCTGTATAGCGTTTCCAAGGAGCAGCTGGTGAGCTTGAACCATCGACCTTGCAGTTCAAATGCATTAACTGGTGCATTAACCCACAGTACCACACCAGGACTCCAGTTGCACTTTGGAAAACCTATATATATAAACTGTGGTTTGGGTAAAAGCTTATAGAGCCAATTTGTTTTCTATTCAACACATTTTGTTTTGGCATTAGTTACAATGCCTTCAATATGATAGCACTCTTCCCACTTCCTCCCAGGGTTCACCATTTTCATTTGTCCTTCTTTCTTGCCCCTTCCTGCCTTCTGGGCTTTTTTTCTCAGACAAACGCTGTCTTTTGGTCCTGTATGATTGATTGTTCCAAGAAATGTGTTCCTCATGTATTATATTGTTTACTTTGTAAGTCTGCCTATTGCTTGACAGAAAAGTGATCCCTAGGGGTGGCTTCAGCTCTGGACTTGAAGGGTCATGGTCTCAATTATTCTACCAGTCTCGGACCGGTAAATCTAGCCATTTTCATGATTTTGACTTTTGTTCTGAAATTTTCTCCATTCTATCCAGGACCTTCTATTATGATCCCCAACATGATTGGTAGTGATAGCCAGGCACCATTTCGTTCTTCTGGTCTCAGGGTAGGGGATGCTGAGGTTTTTGTAGCCTGTTAGTCCTTTGGACGAGTTGTTTTCTAAAATCTTTGATTTTCTTCACTCTGCTATGCTCCTGACAGAGAGAGACCAATCAATAGCTGAGAAAATGAGTATTTTTGTAATCACTCTACTTTGTAATTAGTGCCATGTGAAGGTGAGACAGTGAAGAAGGCAAGTTAAAAACAAATCATAATTTTATTTATTATCCGTACTAACACATGGAGTTGGACTCCTGGCGTGGCATTGTAAAATAAGCACTGAACTTAAAACCACAAAATTGGTGGTTCAAACCTACCAGCTGCTCCTCAGAAACCCTATACAAGGATGCAGAGTCAGGATTGACTTGATGGTACTTAACAACAACAACACTTGGAGTTGTTATGCATTGGGAGCTAACAAGGATAAGAATCTAAATTTACTTTATGTTTCTAGTGTTCTTATTTTATAACTATTGCTTTTATCCCCCAAAGAAAGGTTCTGTTTTAATTTATAAAATACAAATTTTTTTTTTTTGCAAAGCTAGATTCTCAATATCTAAAATGATACCCACATATGGTCGGTCCCCTGAGCCTTGAGAGTAATGATATCTCTGATTGGAGACGGTTTGTGACTTTGAGTCAAAATAAGGACATTCCCAGATAAAGTGAATGGTTCTTAAGCGTCTGTCACAACTGGGGTCAGAAAGATACTAGATGTATATGGAGCTTAAAAAAAGTTCATGGAAAAATGGAATTCAAAGATAATGAAAAGATTTCCATGAACTTTCTGAATCCCCTCATATAGTCTATGGTGGAATGTGTGATGCATTCAGGTAGGATTCTATGTAAAGTAACTAAAATCTATCTGGACAATTATATAGAACATCCTGGAAATTGAGGATAAGTGTTCATAGGGGATCCAGACTGGCAGCTGTAAGTGTGAGGGAGGTGCTATGGTAGATACGGCAGGAATATCCAAATATCAGCAGTTGAGCCTCTAAAAAGTTAGTGAAATAAAATATGGACTTGGAACATGGATTATAGTAATCTAGTTTATGAGAAACAGGTAAGATGAAAGTTTGTTCTGGGAAATTTCAATCCCAACAGTCAAGGTAGAATAAAGCAAGAATAATTGGAAATGCAGGCTTAGTGGGTGACTTAAGGAACAGCCGTATCCTATTTACCAAGCCTGTGGAATGTGATTGGACTGAACAGTGATTTAGGGGATTAGTCTTATTCGCTTTACCCCTTATTTCAGAAAACCACTGATTATCTAGGGTCCAGGGTAGGGCAGACCTGTAGGTGGTTGCTAAAACGGTCTCTGCTAATAGAATTGGCAATCATATTTTTTTAATACTCATATTATCTTAGGTGTGCAGCATAGATCCAGGTATAAAAGAAAACGAGTGATATGGATGAAGAGCATATGTGCCCCTTAATGTCTCAACTAAAGCCTTGATATATTCAAAGTTATTGTGAACTTAGTGGTATAATCACAGTTTTTGTGTTGTATTTGTTTTTATCAACAGCACAAGATTCTAAAATCTGGCACCCTTTACTCAGGACATGTAAATCAGGGTTTAGCTGTTCTGGCCATAGTCTATGAAGAAACAAAAATGAATAAATGACATTTCCTCATCTCATTTATAATTTAAAATCCAAAATCAGTACTTATGTAATCAAATATTAAAAATCCTTGCCCTATTATCATATTTATATAATTGTGAAGGGTCTTTTTTTTTTTTTTTTGGAATAGTTTTGAATAATTTGTTGTTGTTAGTGATGTCAAGTTGATTCTGACTCATAGTGATCCTGTACAGGGTTTCCAAAGAGGGGCTGGTGGGTTTGAACCTTTGACCTTGTAATTACCAGTTCAGTGCTTCTCTTATAGTGCCATGCCAGGACCCCTTGAATAATTAATATATGCAAATAATACAAAGCTTGAAAGATACAAAAGAACAAGTGTTGAGAAAATCTCTTCCACCCCCTTTTCTAGCTTCTTCCTATAGGATATTGTTGCTATTGGTTTCTTATGAATAATTCTAGAGATACCTTTGAGAATCATTTGTTTCTTAAAGGCAGCTGTTTTGTATTTTGCATCTTTTTACCTTGGATCTTTCTGTCTTGGACTTTGATTTGTATTAGTATTACAGATATTAATACTAACAACAACAAGGATAATGCTAGCTACTTTTTATTGCATGCTTACTATGAACCAGGAAATTTTCTAAGCACTTTACACACATGCATATACATTTGTAAATTAAATTAATTCAGAAAAATCATTATTTGTTTTTTCACAGAGGTCTATTTTCTTAACAACAGCAACAATAAACAACTTTCTCAAATTGTCATATATGCTTGACTTTTGACAGAAACTAGAAACATCAGTGTGACTCATCCTTCTTAATGACTGCACTGTGTTCTACTTTACAGATACTCCAAAATGTTGTTCAGTCCTTTCTTAGTGACTTGTTGTTCAGACTCATAGCGATGATTTCCTAGAAGTGGACTGGTGGGTTATAACTGCCGAACTTGTAGTTCAAACCGAACTTGTGGTCCAGTGCATTATCCTGCAGCTCCACACCTGTACTCCTTTTAACTATTCAGGGTTGATTCAAACCTTTAGACTTTATAAACAATGCTGTAAGAATATCTTTGAATAGATGTTATGTCACATGGCTAATGGTATCTGGGGGTGATTTTCCAGAAGTTTAATTTTTGAATCAAAGTCTATATACATTATTAATTTGATATATAATTCCAATGTGTCTTTCATGCACCATGTACCAACAATGTTTAATATAGTATAATTTAGTTTTAAATATTAGAAATCTAATAATTCTTCTCTTAAAGTAGACCCATCAGACTTAGGAAACACTCACCCCACTGCCTGAGAAGGTAAACTAAAACTGCTTGTGTCTTCCATAGTCCTGGGTCCAACATCTACTAGCCCCAGGAGGTTTTATAGGGAGAAGTTAGGAAACATAGTATTGAAGACTAGGCTTCAGGTCTAATTATCCCTGAGAGGTTAGGCTCCCGTGTCACAAATGAAGAACTGGAAATTCTTAGAGATTAAGTAAGTAATTTAGTGGCAAATAATGAGAAAAAGAACTAAATTTCAACAGATTCCAAAATGTTGCTCTTTTTATGATTTTTCAATTGCATCCTATTTTAGAATTATGCACTTATTTATAACCTTTGACTCAATTACTAGTTTTATTCACTGATAGATTTCCAAGCAAGGTAATATATATAATGGTTAAATTTAAATAGTAAGAGGAATTTCTTTAATCATTACATATCCAAGTGAATTAAATTTAGCTCAGAATGTAAGCACAAAGGTTTAAAATGATCTCACTAGACAGTGTTTTGTTCATTAAAAATTTTGTTTCAAAGGCAATTGAACTTTTTTTTCTTAAAGATTTGGGACTTCAATGGATATTGTCACCACACACTAAATGTTGGGCAAGATGGAGCCGTGGATATTTCACAGATTCTGGTCCTTAAGAAGACCATCCTGGTTACTGGATGGGAAAGGTATGCTATA
>NW_006408561.1:13952858-13956776 GCF_000296735.1 Chrysochloris asiatica | reverse complement strand
AATCTAAAGATAAAAGAACATAGAAATATATCTTAAATGACCCTGAGTCATTAATTTGATGGTGACCCGATGTCATTTGGAATTAACTAAATGCTAAGTGAATAAAATATTATAAGATCCTATCTTTTATTTTCTATAAATCCTTGGAGGCTTTGAGACGTGTTATAGAGCTTGGGAATGATAGGATTTAGAATTTGACAGTTCTTTTTTTTTAACCACTTCAGGTAGACACATAATATCACTTTCTGAATATTACCTTCAAAAGTCTCCCAACTTTTCTTGTCAACAAATTTAATGTGCAAATTACATTCTTCCAAGTTTAAAGAAAGCTCATTCCTTCTTCTTTTGATATGTATTTTAAATTGCAGCACAAGAGGGAAAAAGCTGACTGACTTCTGTGTTAGCACCTCCTTCATATCAGTGCAGAAAAGGACCTTTCACAGCCTACTTACTGCTCTCAAACCTGTCATTTCATTATAAAGAAAATTACTTTGCCTTCCTTGTTCCTGGAAGAACCAGGGATCATTAACAGGGCCTTTTCTATGACATTGCGTAAGCACTAGAAAAATTAAAGTGTCATATGTTTTGAAAACATATTGTCTATAAATTCATAAAATATCCCTCTAATAGGTAATTTGCCCAACATTATTCACACTAACATTATTATTGGTGGTTTATAGCAAGAATGCATTCAGATTTTGTATTTTGAAAACTAGCAGTATATTTGGGAGTCTTATCAATCATAGAAAAGATTTTTCTTTTAATGCAAATGATATACAAGCTAGCAAACTTAAGGCCACATGTAGATTAGTTTTCAGGAATAGTTTGACTGAAAGGAAAGAAAGTACAGTTCAAATTATTCTACTTGATGATAAGAACGAATTCTATCATCCTTGCCTTTGAAAGACAAAGCTTATTCACATTCCTGAGAGCAATCATGATCCATTAACAACTCATAACCGTTCTAATCGTCTATGGCCTAAAGTTCTCTATAATTAGGCCATGGAATGGAATAAGTATAATTCACTAATATCATAGCAAGGTACATGTGTTGTATTCAGCTGATCCAATTTAAAATTTTGACATAACAGAAGAATTTTTTAAATTACTCAGTGTAACTCAAAAGTTGGTGACATCATTTTTTAAATTGTATTTTTAGATATAGTTTAGAAATTGCCATAAAATATATGCTTCTTTGATTGTTGAGCAGAGAAACTTTAAGAGATTTGATGTATAGAGTCATCTAAGAAGGCTTCAAAGGAGCATCTGATTTTCTGTTGGTGGGTGGTTACGTTCTATAAATGTTGAGGAGGAAGTTTTGGAAAGATTGGCATGAGAGAAGGAAAATTTATTACTTTTTGCATCTTACTCCATCTTTCCTATCATTTACCTGTTTGTCAGGACTTGGACCCCTTAGTTGGAATTGAAAGTTTATATTTTAAGGTACATGATTTTACTTTTATATTATTGTTGTTGTTAAGTGCCACGGAGTCGGTTCTGACACATAGTGACCTTGTCCAGGGTTTCTGAGGCTGTAAATCTTTATGGAAAAGAAAGCCTCATCTTTCTCTTGTGGAACAGCTGGTAGTTTCAAACTACTGACCTTGCGGTTCACCAATCTGAAAATTGTATTTCCTACCTCAGAACTTTTATGTTTGAATAAATGTTTCAGGATCTAAGAGGATCAATTTTGTAGGGTTCCTTTTACCAAGAGACATTTAACAAAAGGCCATGAGGGTTATAGTTGGGGAGAATGGCTCATTAAGCCAACTTCTTAATAGTTTAGTGATTAAGGAAGAAATAACTGGAAAACTGACAGTCAGCTTACTAAAGTTTCTTTAAAATCCAGAGGGAGGTCTTTAAGTTGTAGTTTTAACTTTAGGCTTTATCTACATCAAGATTGGGTTGACAATTTTGCACAGGATGGAATAAAAATTGCATGTATTGAATAAAGTATTAAATCTACCATCTGATTTCTTTTTTATTAGAAAGAGTTGCTATTTAGAGTGCTATGTAGCATTAGGTACTTTACATACATCATCTAATTTAATCCTTACCTTCATCTTGGATGGTAGGTAATATTTTACAGATACCTTGTATCTCTATCTTCAGCTCTTATTTCTCTGCAAAGCTTACTTATCCATTTCCTTGCTAGATCTGACTGCAATTCCAAATTTAGTATGTTCTAAGTACAATTCATTTTCTACTCCCATTCCCCAAACCTGCTTCTCTTAGATTCAGAGCCTGAGTTATCGGGCAGGAAACCAAACATTCACTGGTTCTCCCTTCTCATTTACTTTCAGAACTAAATGTCCACTAAGTCTTAAAGATAATGGATTTTTTTCTATTAACTTTTTTTTTTAAGTGTATTATTGTGAATTATGTGATAGTTTACATGGAAGAACATTAGTTTTACATTCATCCTATCATATACTGTTTGATTGCCATGGTTACAATACCCTCCATGCATCATCAACTAACCAAATGGTATATCCTACAAGCCTGCGCCCCCCGCCCACCCCCTTCTTAGGCATCAGTGCTTTTCTGGGTAGGGTTGGGCTCTCTGCTCTTCTCCTTCATAGTCCCAGGGACCTCCGCTCCTAGACTGCAAAGTTTATCACTCCCCTCATTTTGCTACAAAACGTCTACCTTTACATTTCCAACCCTCACAATCAGTCCTGATAACAATTATTCACTATTGTATCTCAAGAGACCAATCCGCATCTCCTTTTATCAGCCCCACCCAGACAGATTGGATACTACTCAGTGGAGATTCTACCTTCCTCCATGCCCTCTGGATCTAGGGTCACTTGTGAAAGCATGTAAGCCAGTTACTTCTTGCCTTTGTAGTCCCCCCCCATTTTGGGTAGCCAATATCCAAGTTGCCCATCCCTGTCTATTCTGTGATGGAGGGGGTGGGAATGATCCTTGCTGTGAAGATTTGTTGCCTCTTTTGAGCTACTGCATCCATAGGTGTAGGTCAAGTTCACCAAATTGTAACAGATTACTCTTTTTTTTTTTTTTTCCTCTTCTTTCTTCTTCTAGTTGAGCTCTGATCATCCAGTCATTGAAGCCAGGTCAAGTGGGTATTATCTGCAAGTGTGGGTGTTCTTGTGCATATACCCTCTCTTCATATCAGCTGGATGCTTCACTCTCCACTCTAGTCCTCTGTGGCTATGTCACTGACTCTGGGCTCTAGAGTCCCCAGGTCTTGCCACACTGCTGTCCAACCAGGTCTCCACCCGGGTTCACAGGAGTCTATTGAACGTTGTAGGGCTTAGCTGATAGCTTCATTGTTGTTTTCCCTTACTTCCACTTATTGGTGATGGCCATGGCTACCAATCAGAGTGTGTATTCCCATTGAGTCTTAGTTTTGAAAGGGGGTTTGCACTAAGGGGACCCGACCACTTGCCTAAATGTCTCCTGGGTGAGGACCTTGCTTGTTCTTGTAGTAATCAGTTGGACTTCTTTTATTGTTTTGTGTTTTTCCTGCCCATCTTTCTTTCAAGAACTATCTTCTGATCTTCTAGCATTCCATGCTGGTCTGCTTGTCCTTTCAAGTGGAAATTGCCCACCTCAGAAGACTGTGGATGGGGTTCAGGATTCCACCTATGGTCTTATGTAATGCAGAGACTCCTCAGAAAGCCACCTTCACTGGGCATGTTGTAGCCCCATTTTAGGTATTCTAATCAGTTATAGGCACAAGACAGTCATACAAGCTTTCTATGGTGATATTTCTGGCTATTCCTTTCTCTCCGCCTCAAATGTCTATTTTATAATTGTATGCCAGGGAAACCAAGATTCAAAAGACAGCCAAGCATCTTAACATTATTTCCCCTGTTTTAACCATTTCAACCATGTCTCAATCCCTGTATGCCAGAGCCCTGTTGTTCCAAGGTTGTGCATACATCATTATTT
>NW_006408561.1:13918786-13935663 GCF_000296735.1 Chrysochloris asiatica | reverse complement strand
GATAAGTTCTTTTGACAATGAATGTAACTCCATTCCTCTTCAATTTATTATTCCCGGCATAGTAAACCATGTGATTGTCAGATTCCAAATAGCCAATACCAGTCCATTTCAGCTCACTACTGCCTAAAATATCGATGTTTATGCAGTCCATTTCAATTTTGACAACTTCCAATTTTCCTAGATTCATACTAAATGCATTCCATGTTCCGATTATTAATGAATGTTAAAGTTGTTTCTCTTCATTTTGAGTTGTGCCCCATTAGCAAATGCAGGTCCTGCAGTCTTTACTCTCATGGGCTTTACTCCATTTGCGCCATAACGGTTAACCCTACTTTGAGGAGGCAGCTCTTCCCCAGTCATATTTTGAGTGCCTTCCAACCTGAGGGACTCAGTTTTCGGTACTATATCTGACAGTGTATCTCTGCTATCATAAGGTTTTCAGTGACTAAATATTTGGAAGTAAGTAGTTCGTCATTCATTCTTTCTAGTCTGTATTGGTCTGGGAGCTCATCTGAAACCTGTACACCATGGGTGACCCTGCTGGTGTTTAAAATACTGGTGGCATAGCTTTCAGAATCACAGCAACTCACATGCCACCACAGTATGACAAATTGACAGTAGGCATATCATATTATGTTATTGCCTGGTGCTATAGAGTTAGTTGATTTATACCTTTGTGACCACATGTAACACAGTAGAACTGCTCTACAGGGTTTTCTAGGCTGCCGTATTTATGGATTCAGATCATCTGGTGTCTCTTCTACAGAGTTGCATGTATGCTCAAACCACCAATCTTTAACTAGCATTTGAATTCTGACTATTGTGTCACCAACGCTTCTTGTTATCAGTATAGTTCTGATATAAGCAAATAAATATTCACAATGGTTTTTGTATTTATTTGTTATTGTTAAGTGCTGTGGAGTTGTTTCTGACTCATAGAAACTCTGTACAGAATTTCCAAGCTGGTAGGTCTGAATTGCCAACCTTGTGGTTCCCTGTTCAGTGCTGATCATATAGTGCCACACCAGGAGTCCTTCTGTATTTTTACTTCTCTAAAAAATATATTCAAACCTCCCACATTATTTCTTTCCCTTTTGATTGTAATCTACTTATCCCCATTTAAACAAAACCTGTATAACAAAATACTGAAAAAAATGTGAACTTGAATATTATTTGATTCAACTGTGAAAATATTCTTGAAAGTAACATCCCTCATAGAGCTCTATGAAAAATAGATGCTCTATAAATAGTTGTAGGTATAATTGCTTTTTAAATGTATTCTTTAATTAAAATGAGATTAGGGGTTTGATTTTCCTCAAGAATATAACATCCATCACAAGATACTACATTTGTCAATAATTGCCCAAGCAAATTCAAGCTTATATAACTCGATTGGTTTATGTGTTTAGGATAAACATTAGAATGGAAATTTCCAAAGTTGTGACTTTTTCTAGAATAATTAGGCTGAAGATCAGGTTGGTGTTATATAAAATTCACAAATAATCCTCACAACTACTTTGGGGATAGTTTCATTGCCCACACATGACTGTTTAAATTTTAGGAACAATAATAAAAATAAACTGATTTTATCTACCTCAACATCTGCCCTTAGGATATTCACTTTATATCCCAAAAAAACAATGAATCAAACCAGGAACCAGGTTAGGTACTGACATGTATTGTTTGGACTAATTACATATGCTCCTGTGAGAGAACAAATAGTTGATTTCTTCTCTCCATGATAATTTCTATATGGTAAGTTTTGGTCAAAAATTATCTTCTTAACTTATTCATCTTAAAAAGGAGGCTCCCTCCCCAACTTTACAGGTAAAATAATATTGTTCTGATATCATTAAAATTCTGAGTTAGAGATGTGATCTTCTTCACAAGATGACACAATGATTCAGTGAGGTGTGGAACAGAACAAGTGAGGTGTGGAATTGAAAAGGGATCCAGTACATTTATTCAATGTCAGAGAGAACAAATTTCTCAGACTCTAAAAACAATCTTAAAAATGGCTCATTCTGTACTTTAATTTTACTCTTGGCAAAATTATGAACTTTAAAAAAGTTATCTTTGAAATGAATAAAATAAGAAATACAGTTTGGATTCTTAAGGTATTTTAAGGATAACTGTCATTTCTAATGAAAGCTGCAAGTTGAGTTTTTGGTTTTTTTAAAGCTTTTATTGTTCGTTGAGTGATAGTTCACATAGGAGAACATCAGTTTTGTACTCATCCTATTGTATTTTGTATCATTCCAATGATTACAATCCCCTCCATGTATCCAACAGTATTTGCTTCTATTCCTCTGGGTTTTTTTTTTTTTTTTAATGTACACAAAACCACTCAGGAATATGTAATAATTTAAACAACCCAAGGGCATAATCTGTAAGCCTGCCTTTTGGCCACAACATACAGCCTTTCTCTTTCCATAAGTCTAGAACTCTCAGCTGCTTTATCTCTTGATGTCGTTATCTTTGTCTGCAATTCTGGTATTGCTGCTTCTCAGAACAGGGTCCCACATTCTGCTTATGCTCTTCTCCCTTGATGGTCCTAGGGTCCTTTGTTCCTAGAATATAAGATTAACTACTCCCCCTTTATGTTACCAAACTTCTACCTTCACAGTTGTAAGAATCACAATTAATCAGGATAACAGTTACTCACTATTGAATCAAAAGAATCTTATCAACATTGCCATTCACCAGACCCAGCTAGACAAGTTGAAAACTATTCAGTGGATTTTCTACCTAACCCCGCACTCTGACTAAACTTCTTGAAAACTTGTAAGCTAGTCAATTCAAAGCTTTATAGCCCCTTCAGTTTAGGTAGCCAATGTCTAAGTTGTTCATCCCTATCAACCCTGTGTACAGAGGGGATATGTTTGATCCTTGATGTGAAGACTCCTTCCCTCTTGGTTGGTATTCTGAGCTACTATATCCATAAGCATAGGTCAAGTTCATGAAATTGTAGCAATTTACTCCTGTTTACTTTATCAAATTTCTTTATCTTCTTCTGTTTGAATTCTGATCACCAAGCGTAGAAGCTACGTAAAATGGGTACTATTTGTAAGTTTGGGCATTCTTGTGCATCTGTCCTGACTTCATATCAGCTGGATGCTTCATTCTTAGCTCTAGCCTTCCATAACTAGATCCTTGTTCATGGGCTTAGGAATTCTAAGCCTCACCATACTTCAGACCAACCAGCCCTTCCTCCTCTTTCTCATCTGCACGTCGATGGGAGTCTATGGTATTTAGTTGAACTCAGCCCATATCTTTAGTACTGCCTTTTCTCCTCTTCCACTCAGCAGTAGACCAACATGGTCACCATCAAACTTACATGCCTGCTTGTGTGTTCCCTTTGAGTTTCAGTCTTGGAGGGGGGTTTGTCCTGAAGGGATTTGATTACTTGCTTTGATAGCTTTCCTGCGAACAATTTGCATGTTCTTGTAGACTGCCTTTTTTGTTTTTTATTTTTCCTGCTGGTCTCTCTTTCAAGAAGTACCTTTTGGTCTTCAAGTTGCTCCAGGCTGGTCTGCATGTCCTTTCAAGAGGGAATATCCCACCTCAGAAGGTTCTGGATGGGGTTCAGGGTTCCACCTAAGATCCCATACACTACAAAGGCTCTGCAAGAAGCCTATTTCACTGGGCAAGTTCTAGAACCCCTTTTAGGTATTTTAATAAGTCATAGGCTGATGATGGTCTTACAAATTTTCTGTAATTTTATTTCTCAATACTCCTTTCTATCCCACTCAAGTGTCTATTTTATAATAATAGGCGAGGGAAACCAACATTCATGACAGCCAAACATCTTACCATTATTTCCCCTGGTTTACCCATTCAGACAATGAGTCAATCCCTGTATCACAGAGGCTTGTTGTTCAAAGGTTGAGCATACATCACTATTCACTTCTGTCCCATTTAGCCCATACAAACCTACCTAAGTATTCCCCTGTCTACCTTGTTCTTCCATCCCCTCCCCGTTCTTGTGTATTGCCCTCCCCAACACCTGAACTATGGTGTGTCTATCCCCTACCCTCCCATCTCTGGTAGCCAACAAAGAATTTTTTTTTTCTCTTTCTTTTAGTATTGGTATCTTTTCTTAAGCTTCATATTTTTAATGTTTCCGTGTTCTTCTTGGATTTTCATTTTCTTGGTATGTTGTAAAGTATTAATTTTCTTTGATATATTGATGAAAAATTGTATTTTATTAACTTTTTCCTCTATTTAAAACAGTTTATTTTACCCTGCAATCTACCTGACTGTTTCATCACCTGGATCTCTGTTCCTATATTTTTACCTTCCTTCATAATTTAATTGTTTTGATTACAGACTGACTTCCCAGATCCTCTGAATTCATTCTTGTAGTTCTGTTCTGTTCTGGACTCTTCCATCTGTCAGTTGAGTTCTGGGTAGTGTTGCCACGTATGTCTATCTCTGGTTGTTGTCTGTTCTTGGTTGTCAGTCCAAAGGACTCCCTTTAGGATGTTTTGAAGTACTGGGTTGGCTCGGAGAAAATCCCTTAACTTCTGTTTATCCTGGAATATTTTTATTACACTGTCATATTTGATTGACAGCTTTGCTGCAAAGATGATTCTTGGTTGGCAGTTCCCACTCCCCAGTTTTATATGTCTCCCCATTGCCTTCTTGCCTGCATGGTTTCTGTTAAAAGATCAGAGTTTTATTTTGTTTGCTTGCCTTTGTAAGTAACACTTCTCCTTTCCCTAGGTGCTTTCAGGATTCTCTCCTTATTTTTTATTTTGGAGAGATTGATTATGATATGTCTTGGTGATTTTCTTTTGGGGTCTATTCTTCCTGGGTTTTTTTGGGTTTTTTGATTGTTTTTTTTTTTTTTTTTCGGGTTTTTGGGGTTTTTTTTTTCCGTTGGTTTTTCTTTTTTTTTTTTTTTGCTTTTTTTTTTTCCGGATTTCCATTATTTTTTTTTTTTTTCTTCATGTTGTTCCACATGAATTAGACTTTCTTCAGATTTTTATTTAAAATCCTTTTTACTGCTTTCTTTTCTATCTAAGTGGTATTGAGAGATTTGTCTTTCAGTTCTCTGGCTCTGGCTTCCATTTTTTCAATTCTATTCCTTTGCCCTTTCATTGATTTGTCCATTTATGATATTTTATTATTAATCACTTGGACCTCTTTTTTCAGGTTTTGAGTTGTTTCCAATGCTATTTTTATCTTATTTGATTGTTACTGTAGCACTTTCCTGACTTCTTCCTTCTTTTTCTCAACTTTTCTGTGGAGCATTTGGATGCACTTCAATATCATTCTCCTGAATGCCTTCTCAGGCAGTTCCAAAGCCTGTCCTCCTTCCAGTGTGAAGTCTAGGTCTACCTGCAACTCATTTGTTTAAGTTATTCTATCTTGTTCCTGGACATGTGCTGAAATTTTCAACTGTCTCTTGGGTATCTTTAAAATTTGATGTGTTTTCAATAATTAGATGAATACTGATGTGTTATTAAGCTTTCTGTAGACGTGATCTGGAGATTGGCCTCCTTTTTCACTTTTCTTATTATTCAACTCAGAGTAACTGTAGCAGGTGTTGGCTATTTATCAGATGTATAGCAGCTGCTATTGGCTCTTGCCTGGATGGTGGAGTTTTATAGGGTGCGATTGTAGCTTGGGAATATTACCACAATTGTTGTCTCTTCTAAGGTAACATAGGGAGAGAAAGAGCCCCCCCACCCAAAGGTAAAAGAGGAAGCAAAGAAAACAAAAAATAAAACCATAACAGCAAAAAACAAACAGATTGGATACTACAATCTATAATCACACACACACACAAAACCCAACAGCATACAAATAAAAAGCAAAATCGTAGCAAAACATGAGTGTATCGCTTCTCACTCATCTGACTGGAGCCATCTGGGAGACTGTTAGGTTTTAACCAGTTCCTATTGATTCCTCCCCCTTCTTAAATTTTGCGCGCTGTGGTTTTTGCTAAGCAGATCCATGCGCATGCATAGTAGAACCCTCCGTTTGTGTGTGTGTGTGTGTGTGTGTGTGTGTGTGTGTGTGTGTGTGTAGATAGTGCAAGACCAATGACCAGGAAAAAAAAATTTCACATCTTTATCTCTGACAACCAGTCAGACCTCTGTAGAGTGAGTGCTCCTCTGATCCTACTCCTACTCTGCCACACCCAAGATGGCTGCTCCAGTACCCGCTGGCATCTGCAGATCAGAAAATGCCAACTTTCTTTCCTCTGTTACAAATACCACTAGCAGTAAACCTTCAATCCTACTAAATATTCCTTTACATGTAGTTCGGCATTCTGGGACTGTCCCCTGAACCTACTTCATTCAATATTCTGTGTTATTACTGTTGGAGGTCTGCACCATGCTTCTCCCTAATCTGCCATCAAGCCCCACCACTCTTACTTAACCTCAGGTTGAGCTTTAAGGGAAAGGTGGCAGTTAATTAGTTTTTCAACATCTGAGTCAGAATTGACTTGATGGCACAGAACTACAACAGCAATTTTAGGCACTGGAGATGCAGAAGGGACAAAAAACAAAAACCAAAACAACCAAAGTTCTTGATCACCTGGAGTTTACTTTATAAAAGAAGAGACAGAAAGAAAATAGATAAATACACATATAATAAAATGTCACATAATTTTAAGTGTCATAAAGAAAAATAAAGTAGGGTGTGGGATCATATGAAGAGATTGTTTCTTGATAGGGTAGGCAGGGAAGGATTATCTGAGGCGGTATTATTTAAGCAGATAATTTTCCATATTCATTCAACAAATCATTATTGAATATCCAATATATGTAAGTGATGATGTTTTCTACCTTGGTGTTACAGAATAAAGCAAGATCCCTGTTTCTGTGGACTGAAATCAAGCAGAAGAGCTACAACAATAAAATATTGTTGCAAGGAAAATGTGAAGGATGTTAGAGATCAGAAGAAATATTCTTTTTAACTCTAGATATTAGGTAGTCTACCAGAGCCCTGACTGCTGGCTGCTAACCACAAGGTTAGCAGTTCTAATCTACCATTCACTCTACAAAGAAAGATGAGATTTACAACCTGGAAGGAGCTCTGGTAGTGTAGTGGTTACGAATCAGGCTGCAAACTTTAAGGTCAGCGGGTCAAACCTACCAGCCGCTCCGCTGGAGAAAGATGAGGCTTTCTACTCCCGTAAAGATTTACACCCTCGGAAACCCTGTACAGTGTCGCTATGGGTCAGAACCGACTCGACGGCACTTAACAACAACAAAGATTTACAGTCTCTGAAACCCTATATAGGGTCACTATGAGTTAGAACCAATTCCATGGCCAACCACCTTCACCATCACCATACCAGAGCAAGATAGGCCTGAGAGAATGGTTTGTGGATAGGTACATGTAGGTGTGTATATGGAGGGAAATTCATAAGGGAATGAAAGAACTCATCATGAATAAAAACAAAGTGGCTGTAAATGTAAGGGTGCTTAGAGAGTGATACGAATATTGAGTTGAAGAACAAGATGGTCTCTGAAACTTAACTTGCAAAACCTCTAGCATCACAAAACAGTTCCTATAAGCAAGTCATTTATATGAAACCTTGTATTTTATCTTTAAAATTCAGGTGACATTTTTCATTATATTGAATCAATTCATTTTTCCTTATTTTTACACAAAATATTTCCACCCAAAGTTTGAGTACATCATATTTACCTTGTAGCTTTAAGTACCCCATGTTAGTTGGGTGTGCATATCTTTGTTTGAAAATCAAGGGTAGGAGAATAGCAAGAAATAATTTTTAAAGTAGGTATATTATTGTAGAATCCATATATTATTCAATCTTAAAAATAGGAAGCGGAAAAGTAGTAAATACTTTTTTAATAGGACATTTATCTCATCTTATTCATGCTTTTTTCTCCATCTAGAAAGTACTTTCTCTTCAAAACTCTATCCATTCTTTATGGTTGATTATTATTGTTAAGTGCTGTTGAGTTGGTTCTAACTCAGTGACCCTGTGTAGCGTTTCTGAGAAGCTGCTGGTCGGCTTCAAAAACTGATCTTTTGATCAGCAGGCCAGTACTTATCCTACAGGGCCACCCCAGGACTCTGTTCTTTATGGTACAGCTCAAATATTACCTCTTCCATCCAGCCTTCTGTGATTTTTATACTTGGACTTTTATAGCAATTGATTCGTACTTCCCTAAACCTTTCTATGTTTTACCTTGTATTTTAGTCATTTTCTGTTCATATCTCTGTTTCTTACAGCACCAGGAACAGGAACTTCAACATAGAAAGCAAGAGGTGTATAGAATGAATGCATGGATAGAACCACAGAATTAAATGATTAATCTAGTATAAGACAAAGATGTTCATGAAGAGGATAGATAAGAGGTAGTGAAATTGATTAGGAGGGTGTTATCATTGTTCAACCAAGATGTAGTAACCACTGAACCAGGAAACTTGTAGGATAAGTACTTAAAATAAAGGGAGCAACATTGCAGAAGTAGTTTTTTATTTGACTGAGACAGAAAGTCAACTTGGTGGCTAGAACATTGTTCTGTTCATCAAATTAGGGAATTCCAGTTGGAGGTCATATGTGGAAGGAAGATAGCAAATCTGAAATTTTCACATGTTAAAATCTGTTGCTGATGGAAGAATTATGTGATACTGTCAACTGGCAAGTGAAATTATCCAGATCTGGAAAAAGTTGTGAATAAAGATAAATTTAGAGCCATGTGAAATGAGATTAGAACTCATGCCAATATTTTGAATCTCTGAGCGTACCAATTTGTGTAGAGGGAGAGAAATGGAGGAATAAAAATAAGAAATATCCATGTTAAAAGGGGCAGGGAAAATAGAAAATAGGGAATGAGAGGTCAGAGAAGCAGAAAGAGAACCGGAACAACCTGGAAACAGAAGAAGAAATTCAAGGAAGAAGAAAAAGCAAGTCCCATCAGAGGCTAAGGAAAAGTAACACTAGTAGAGACCTTTAGAGGTGAGAATAGAAAGGGAATGAAGACAGAATTAAGGTGAAAATACCAAGCTCATGGTTACAAATTGTGAATTTGAGATTTGTATACTTCGTCAAGTTTCTTGTATGGTGCTGTAGAATAAGTACTTTGCTATTTGCAAAGTTAGTGGTTGAAACTACCAGCTGTTCCTCAGAAACCCTATGCAGGATTGCTGTGAGTTGCAATCGACTCACTGACACTTAACAGTAATAGCAACAGAATAGGGGAGGAGGCCTGTTGTATGCTATAGGATAAACAATGAACTGCTAACTGCAGGAAAGCCTGTACAGCATCACTGTGAGTGGAACCAATTAGATAGCAAACAACAACAGCAGGGGAGAGGGACTTAGCACAGGACGGTAGCCGGAGCTCAAATCATAGTGAGAGCAAGGTGGTATTGATATCCCCAGACACTTCATTTTCTGCCTGTTCATTCCTGTCATCCCATTCACTATCAATTCCCCCTGACGTTTTTAAAACCATTCTTTCTGTTGAAAACTTCTGTGTCCTGCGTCCCATTTCTTTGGAGCATCATGTTGCAAGTGTGTTCTAACAAATGACAGAAATGCAAGACACTTTCTGAGAAAGAACTCTACAGTCAGGAAAGACTGGTAAATTTTGCAGAGCACATATATTAAAGATCCTGAGAAGCTCTGTTGAACGGAAATCTTATTAACATCAAACTGTCAACATCATTTGTTCCTACAAACTAGTATTTAAAAAATTTTAAATCCTTAATGGTCCCATGGCATGGTACCCATATAAAAAAACTTTGCTTTAGAATCTTTGCAATAGATAACTGATACTATAAATTAATATATGTTTGGTTTAATGGGTTTGAAACAGTGATTAAGCTTGTAATGTTGAGTATTTATAATTTACCAGAGAATTCAATGGGAGAATGCAAAGATGGAAATAGTAGGCAATATGAATTGCCGGTGATGAGATTTTTGTCTATTAGACCTTTCAAATCACACCACTGAAGTGGATAATGTCTACTGAATATCTATTTACTCTTGGAAGAATATCTGAAGCCTATATTCTTTTTACTAGGACTATTACTGTATTTCGACCCCAGAACTTCAATCAATTTTTCATCCAGCCTGAAGAATGGAAAGGAGGAATACGGCACCACGATGATATCTTATGTGCTGCATTTTTACCTCCACAAACTCTGGCTACAGGTCAATTGAACATTCACTTGATAATCTGTGCTGAAATTCTGAACTCA
This sequence comes from Chrysochloris asiatica, assembly GCF_000296735.1. NCBI lineage: Eukaryota > Metazoa > Chordata > Mammalia > Afrosoricida > Chrysochloridae > Chrysochloris > Chrysochloris asiatica. Next base: position 13,925,466 of record NW_006408561.1, on the reverse strand, counting down.
CTCAAAAACAAACAAACAAAATGCCTTTTGTCAGCTACAGATTGCATAGGTTTCTTTGGGAAAAAGGTTTTGCACTTAAAGCTATGTGATGCTTATGACCATCGGTTCCTGAGACTGGCTACGTAGTTCTACTACTTGCCACTGCTTGATTTAGAGCATGTTATTTCAACTTAAAATCATGGTTTCCTCTGGCCAATTATAATATATCTGTATATTGGTGTGAGTCCTGATGTGGCACTGTAGGATAAGCACTAGACTGCAAGGTCAGTTTTAACCACAAGGTCAGCAGTTCAAACTCACTAGTCACTTTTCAGAAACCATATTTAGAGTCGCTATGAGTCAGAACCAACTGGACAGCACTTAATAACAACAAAATATCTTGTTATATGGAGTCCCGGTGTGCACTGTAGGATAAGCACTGGACTGCTAACTGTAAGATGGGCAGTTCAAAGCCACCAGCTGCTCCTTGGAAACCCTATACAGGTTGCTATGAGTCAGAACTGACTGGCTATCACTCAAGAACAATAGCATATCTTGGTATATAGTGAAGCCACATAAGATAAATGGTATAAAATCTTCAGAGCTTGTTATATAATAAACTTATCAGTAAACACTGGCTTTTATTTTTATTATTCTTTTCCCCAGAAACAGAATTAGGACTATTGTGTAATAAACATACTTCTGTGGTGTGGCACTCAAGGTATTTTATATTGGGAGCATATTAATCCTTTGACATAATTTAGCCTAATGTTAGCTAGTAAGAGCTCTGTTAGTTAAGTAGTTGGTTGTTAACTAAAAGATCAGCAGCTCAACCTACTGGGTACGTCACAGGAGAAAGATGTGGCAGGAGAAAGTTGTGGCAATTTGCTTCCATGATGATTTACAGCCTTGGAAACCATATGGACCAGTTCTACTTATAGGAGATCTATGAGTAGGAATGGACTTGGTAGCAACAAGTTTGGTTTTGATATGGAGTTGGTTAAAGATTTGATTTACAAAATGTCTACAAAGCAAGCCTCTTAAAGGCTCTACAGACATGCTTTCGTCTGACATATTAAAGAGTATAAGAAATTGTTGTATCATTTCCAGTCAAAGACAACAATTTACAAAGATAGATTGCACCATGAAATTATTAAATCAGTATTCTGACAGCCTAATTTTTAAATAAAGCTAAAAATGCCATAAATTAAGTGTAATGAAAAGTTACAGGAAAAAAGCAAGGATATCTATGAACTATGAATTGATACAATATGAGGTTTATTGATCTACCTACACTTAAAATTTCACTGTCTTCGGGACTTCCTTGATTCCATTGCATTAGTGCAAACTCTGTAGTTGAGGTTGTTTTTATACTTTTATAGGTATCCCTGCAGAGAGTATGACATAGTAAAATGTGATGGGAACAATGAAGTGTTAAGCTGTGTGGTTATTATTGTGAAAGTTTCATAGAATATTATTGAAGTATTGAGTTGAAGAATTTACTGAATCTTAACTGAATTTCTAGTTGGAGAGTAAGTCAGTGATTGGTGAATATAATATCTCTTCATCCATTTTCATTCCATTAGGCATATGTAAAAATGTCTTGCAAATAAACCATTTGAAAATTCTAGGAGAAGATGGACACTTCCTTGGACAGACAATATCTATCCTCTTGGTCAATTTGTGAACTACATAGCTTTATCTTTCCAGGAAAACCCACAGGTCTATAGAATTTAGTATATATTTCTCTTTCTTCTTGCCAAATTCCAAGACAGATACCATCTGTGCATCACACCCAAACACAGTTCTTCTCTTCTACTCTCTATTAATATGGATACTCTGCTCAAGAGAGATTTTCTTACTGAGTCGCTGAGAGCAACAGTCTGTTCCTCCCCTGAACCACCTCATGGCCAGACTCAGCCTCAGTCTTTCAGCTTTTCTGTGTGTCTCTTTGGGGAGCAGTAGGAAAGGACATTCTGTAGAGAAAATTTTAGAACTGGAGAAAGCAATAATATTCAATTAAGAATTTTGAAAGGAGGCAATGAAAAAAAAAAAACATACACTTACACATACACACACAGCTGTGTGGAACAGATACCTTTCTGTTGTCCTCATTCAACAATAAAAAGTAATGATAGTAATAATTATTGATAGTTTTCAGTACTTACAATATACTAGGTACTATTTTCAATCCTCACAGCAACCCTATGACAAAACTACAATTATTAACTCAGTTTTATAGGTGAAGAAATTGAGGTATCAAGTACAATTAAATAACTTGCCCAATGTTACACAGTTTGTAGATGGCAGAAGCAGGACCCAAGCTCTAGTTGTTTTACTCCAAAGATCTAACTCTGAATTCTTTACTATAATAAAATAAAATAAAATAAAATGATAAAATAGTGCTTTCTGCTACTTCACCTGTACAGGTATGTTGTAAGGATCATTTGAGATACGGTATGTGAAAGCCATTTTAAGCTGTGAAGTGTAATGAAAAATATTAGCTATCATTATTCATTAGTGTCTCAAAAAATATATAGCAATAACTTCTAATTGCTGTTGCTCATATTTTCTCTCCAATTTTCTGGCAACTTATCTTCTCCATGATGTTTCATATAGGTAGTTATGATGGTGAAATTGTTCTATGGAACAATAGCACAGAAAATGCCCACCATGTCCTTCACCCTGATTATCAGAGATTGCTAAAATCAAACTTGGGTAAGTGCAAGTTTGAAAGGTAAGTAATGTGGCTGAATAACCACAGTATGCCTTGTTATTTATGCATGTACCTGATACAGCTTCCTTCTAAATTATATATGATTGCCTATAAGCACAAGGGATTAGTGATAACAGTGTCTTCTCAAAGAGACTAAAAAGCACCTTGGGATTTCATTGGCTTACTAAAATTTCCATGGCATGCCATTTCTTCTCTTTATGTCACATCAGTATTTCTGAGTTACTAATGGCAGGAACAGAGCTTTCATTTTTAACCAGTTTAGTTTTTGCCAATAAACCTTACCAAATTGTCTTTGACTGAATCTTGGGTACCCCATTGGTAGGAAAACAGGAATACATATTCACTTAATAAGATGCTGAGGCTCAGTCTAGATCTTGTATTAAATATTATGCCACCTGGAAATATTAAATTATTCCTTGCTTTAGAAACCTGTGAGGAACATTAGACGAAAATATATTGTATTTTATGGGAATTTAGCAGAGCACGTGAATATTTTATACTTAAGCAAAATGTCTTGACTATTGCTTTTCACATTTTTGTTTTATTTTCAGGTTTTTTTTCCCCCTTAGACTAATTTATTTGGGTAATGAATATGTCAGTTCTCATGACCCAGTGAGATTCAGTTGTCTCAATTGTATAAACTCACAGAGGCTGAATTATACTGATCTTCAGATATAGTTTCTCTTGGAAATCTGAGGAAGTAATGTGTTAAAAGTAAGAAAATAAGCTTTGGAGATTGAGGGATTACTTGGCTCCAGACACAAAGCTCTGATCTGTTTTGTGACCAGAGTCAACCATTAGGGTTCATCTAAATTTTTCATAACATGGGCTCACACGGGTTGGTCAATGTACTTGACAGCAATTAACAACAAAATTTATATAAAGTGTTGGTTCTGGGTTTTCCATTACTTTGACTTCAGGAGAATGCCATTTTTCTCTTAAAGCAAACCTAATTGTGGCTAACATTAAATATGTAAGAGAAAAGGGAAGAGTAGATAGTATTAAATTTCTAACACACATAAAACTTTGCTATAGATTTTTAAAATTTTTTTTATTGTGAATTGACTGGTTTACAGAGCAAATCATCAGTTATATATTCAACAAATCATATACTTCATTACAATGATTGCAATCCCCTCCATGTTCCTACAGTTAACAGTATTTACCTCTATTTACTTTAACTGTTACATTCTTAACCCCTCTGTATCCCACTACTTTCATATTTCCTCTGCTAATCTCCTGCTTGTTGTATATTGCCTACCTTGTCACTAATTTTGATATATGTCTATTCTCTAACTCATGAATAATTTCCCTTCTTCCTCCCCTTGTAACCATCCTTGATTGTTTATTTTATTAAGAAAACTTTTTACAACATTGGTGTCATACAATAACTGTTCCTTTGTGATTGACTTATTTCACTCAGCATAATGTGCTCAAGGTTCATCATGTTGTGAGGCATTTTGCAGATTGATTATTACTCTTCAGCATTGCATAATATTCCATTGTGTTATGAACCAAAGTTTGTTTAACTGTTCTTCTGTTGATGGGTTTTTAGATTGTCTCTAATTTTTTGATGCATTACTTGTAGGCAGCTTATTGAAGGATCCTGTTCTCTTGGCCATTTTGCTCACTCTGTCTTTTGACTGGAGTACATAATCCATTTACATTTATTGTAATTATCGATAAGTATGAATTGATACTCATTTGTCAGTTTGTCATACTGTAGTGGCCTGCATGTTGCTTTGATTCTGGAAGCTATGTCACCGGTATTTTAAATACCAGCAGGGTCATCCATAGTGGATAGATTTCAGATGAGCTTCCAGAACGAAGACAGACTAGGAAGAATGAGAGATGGATTACTTCTGAATATCAAGTCATTGAAAACCTAATGAACAGCAGTGGAACACTGTCAGCACCAGAATGTTGAATATTGAAACATGAAGAAAAGCACCAGAATATTGTCAGATATAGTGCCAGAAAATGAGCCCATCAGGTTGAAAGGCACTCAAAATACAACTAGAGAAGAGCTGCCTCTTCAAAGTGGAACTGATCATGATTATGTGAATGGAGTAAAGCTGTCGAGACCTTCATTTGCTGAGGGGCACAACTCAAAATGAAGAGAATATCTGTTTGTTGTTTTTGTTAAATGCCATCAAGTCAGTTCCGACTCATTGTGATCCTGTATAGGGTTTCCAAGGAGCTGCTGGTGAGCTTGAACCACCAACCTTGCAGTTTAAGTCGCTTTGCAGTCTGATGCATTAACCTATGGTACCACACCAAGACACCAGTAACAGCTGTAAATATCATTAATAATTGGAACATGGAATGTATGGAGTATGAATCTAGGAAAATTGGAAATTGTAAAAAATGAAATTGAATGCGTAAACATTGATATCTTAGAAACTAGTGAGTTGAAATTGACTGGTATTGGCCATTTTGAATCTGACAATCACATAGTTTACTATGCCAGGAATGACAAATTGAAGAGGAATGGAGTCTCATTCATCATCAAAAAGAACATATCAAGGTCTGTCTTGAAATACAACCTCTCTGTGATAGGAAAATATCCATAATCCTACAAGGAAGACCAGTTAATACCATTATTAGTAGAAATTATATACCAACCATTAAAACCAGTGCTGATGAAATTGAGGAATGCTACCAATTTATTCAGTCTGAAATTGATCAAGAATGCAATCAAGATGCATTGATAATTACTGGTGATTGGAATACAAAGGTTGGAAGTCAAGAGGAAGGATCAGTATTGGATAACATGGTCTTGTTGATAGAAAAGAGGCTGGAGATTGTATGACAAAATTTTGCAAGACCAGTGACTTCTTTATTGCAACAAAATAAGAGACATTTATGAACATGGATTTCACGAGATGGAATATAAAGAAATCAAACTGACTACGTCTATGGAAAGAGATGGTGGAAAAGCTCGGTATCATCAGACAAAACATGGCCAGGGACAGACTATGGAACAGACCATCAATTACTCATATACAAGTTCAGGTTGAAGCTGAAGAAAATTAAAACAAGTACACGAAATCCAGAATGTGACTCTGAACATATCCCATCTGAATTTAGAGACCATGTCAAGAACATTTTTGATGGCTTAGATACTAAAGACCGAAGACCAGAAGAGTTGTGGGAGGACGTCAGGAATATCATAGGAAGAAAGCAAAAGGTCTTTAAGAAGACAAGAAGTAAGGAAAAGACCAGGATGGATAGCATAAGAAACTGAATCTTGTTCTCCGGCACAAAGATGCTAAAGCATATGGAAGAAATTAGGTGATAAAATAGCTGAACAGTAAGTTTCAAAGGACAGCTTGAGGAGACAAAGTGAAATATTATAATGCAATGTGCAAAGACCTGGAGTTATGAAATCAAAAGGGAAGAACACTGTCAACATTTCTTAAGCTGAGGGAACTGAAGAAAAAATTTGAACCTCAGCTTGCAATATTGAAGGATTCTAAGGAGTTCTGGTAGTGTAGTGGGTTATGAGTAAGTCTGCTAACCACAAAGTCAGCAGTTCGAAACTACCAGCTGTTCTATAGGAGAAAGATGAGACTTTCGGCTCTCATAAAGATTTACAGCCTTGGAAATCCTATGCAGGATTGCTATGAGTCAAAACCAACTCCAGAGCACACCACCACCACCAAGAACCTGGACAAAACATTAAATGATGCAGAAAGCATCAAAAGAAGATGGAAGGAATACAGAGTCACTGTACCCAAAAGAAACGGTTGATGTTCAACCATTTTAAGAGGTAGCATATGTTGTTAGGTGCATTCAAGTCGGTACCAACTCATAGTGATCCTGTGTACAACTAACAGAATGAAACACTGCCTGGTCCTTGGCTAACCTCACAATTGTTGCTACACTTGAGCCCACTGATGCTGCCACTTTGCCAATCCATTTCACTGGGGTTCTTCCTCTTTTTCTCTGACCCTCCACCTTA
>NW_006408561.1:13909174-13917161 GCF_000296735.1 Chrysochloris asiatica | reverse complement strand
CCTTTTTGTTTTCTCACTCCAAACTGAACACCATACTTATTCAATCTGTATGCCTAGTAAATAATCTGAGAAGCTGGATTATATGAGGAAAAACAGAGGATCAGGATTGCAAGAAGACATTAACAACCTGTGATATGCAGATGATACAACCTTGTTTGCTTAAAGTGATGATGACTTAAAATAGTACTGATGAAGATCAAAGACCACAGCCTTTGGTTGGAGTTGCACCTTAATGTACAACATTCATATAAATGGAGAAAAGATTGAAGTTGTCAAAGACTTCATTTTTCTTGGATCAACCATCAACACTCATGGAAACAGCAGTCAAGAAATCAAAGGATGCATTGCATTAGGCAAATCTGCTGCACAAGAACTCTTTTAAGTGTTGAAGAACAAAGATGTCAGTTTGAGGACCAAGGTGTGCCTGATTCAAGACATGGCACTTGAAGTAACCTCAGCCCGATTTGTAACCACTACGCTACCAGAGCCCCTTTGGAACATTGTAGGCATCAATTAAATATTGTATTTATATTTAATTGATGATTGTTTATTGATGTGTTTTTCGGTTCTCACCAACGGTCTCTTGTGGGTGTAGTTAGAAAATAGAAGCATGCATACCACTGTCATTCACTGTTTATGCACCTCAGTTTAGGGTGAGTTTGTCTGGTGTTGGCTGTTGTCTATCATTATTCAGGTGGTTTAAGAGCTTGTATTAGCTTTCGTCCAGTAGGTGGAGCTGTCTAGGGTATGTTGGTAGATGGATTGTATGGGCACGGCTGTTGTCTCCTGCTGAGTGGGAAAGAGAAAACTCCTCCCACCATACACAAGAAAACAAAACAGAACGAACAAAGAAGGAATCAACAATGAAAAGATAAAATAATAAAGGGAAAATAGAAATAAAAACAGGTAACAACCAGAGAAAAATAATATTTTCATTTTAAAGGCAAAAGAGGGCCAGGGAAGTGGAGCTATAGAAGAGAAAAATAAGAAAATAAAAGAGGGAAATTAAAAGAATGACACTTAATAAGTAAAAAAGGGAAAAGGGGGACAGGAAAATGGAGTTATATAAGAGAAAAGTAAGAGAGGATATGAAAGAAAGAAAGAATAACAATAAGAAAAGCCAGGGAGAGGGAAGATGAAATGAGAAAGTTGAGAGTAGTAAAGAAAGATGCAAAGGCAAACAAAGAAGAAAAAAAGAGGAGAAATGAGAAACAGAAGAAAAGAAGGAAAAACAATTGTGGAGATGTTGTTGTTGTTGTTAAGTGCTGTTGAGTGTGTTCTGACCCACAGCAACATGTACACGGTTTCTTAGGAGTGACTAGCAAGCTTAAACAGCCAGCTGTGTGGTTCAAACAACTCTACAGTCCTGCACATTAACCCACAATGCCACACTAAGACTCCAATAGTGGAGATAGAAGGAATAAAATTCAATATAATGAAAAAAAAAGAGAAGGACAAGAAAGAATAAACAACCAAAAACAATGAAACGAGAAATGGGAACAAAAACAAAGCAAATGAACAAAACAAAGAAACAACAAATGGAAACACAAACAAAAACAATGAGACAACAGAAAAAGAAATCCCCAAATAAAAACAAAATAACAAGTGTAGCTGTTGGACTCAGAAAGAAAACTCTGGGGGTGGGGTGAGATCATGCAAGCCAATGAGTACAAGGTGAGTGTGGGAGGGGCATGACAGTGGAGTTCCTGGCCCTAGATGGAGTTCCTATGGGCCTCAGTGTAATCCATGTTCAGGGCACTCAATCCAGAAGAAGTTTGTGGATGCCCTTGATGGAACTGCTTTCAGTGTCTATTAGGACCACAGAGCAAAGGGGTACAAGGTGATTGGTTCAGTGCTAATCTGGTGGCTCTATGGATTTTTAGTTCTGGAACTGAGTCTGCCTGATTCCTGGCATCAAAACAGGACACCAAAGTAGCCTAGCTGGCCCCTGCCTCACACTGGCATGGCTACTGACTACATGGATCCAAACTCCTGGAGAGTAGGAGCTATGCTGGGGGTAGATGAGGGTGGGAGCTTGTCAGTCACACCTTTGGTCACCAGGTAAGCATGTAAAAGAAGAAGGAATCACACCTTACTGCTGCCTGTGTTAATCTGCTCTGTCAGGCCTGCTTCTGTTACCAAAGCTGCTCACAAGATGGTCTAGTCCATTTCCCTCTCTCTCTGTCCCTGGTCAACTTCTCCAAGCAAGCAATCAATTCATTTATTTCAGTTTTCCTCTGAAGTTCAGGGTTCCAGAATTTTTATCTGTGGCTGTTTCATTTGCTCTCTTATCTTTGTTGTAGAGTGTCCATGTAGATTGTCTGCCTAGTCCACTATATTCAAAACATTGCTACAGATTTCTTGCTTAGGAATTTTGAAAATACTTTGTTATAAATATTTTTTATAACTATGTAAGTGCCATTCATAGGCTGTAAGATGACTTTTCCCAATATTTATTAGTGTGGCTTGGAGATGATATCATTAGATAATTGTTGTTGTTGTTGTTAAGTGCCATTGATTTGGTTCCAACCCATAGTGACCCACTATAGGGTTTTCAAGAAGACGCTGGTAATTGAAGTACAGTTAATAATGCCCTCTTATGGTAACTCACTAACAAATATGAAGATGAGTCAAATGTTATCCACCCTCTAGTTATATTAAAACACTAGTCCATGTCCATGGTTGATGACAGCATTGAGCGTGCACGTGAAATGATTCTGTCGAATAAATGAGTGATAGTGGATTTTTTGCAAACCATTTTAAAATCAGCCATGATTCTTTCTATGATTATCCACAACAGACATGGGTTTCTAAAATTTTGTGCCAGATGGGTACCTCAACAACTCATGGAAGAGCATAAATAGAAGCATTTGGGCATCTGCAAACAAAATTTGGATTGATACTTGAAGGAACGTAAAAGCTTCCTTTAAAAAAATCATTACTGGTGATGAGACATGGATTCATCACTATGAGTCTGAAAGTAAATGGCAGAGTATGGAATGGAAACATCCTCAATCGCTGACCAAGAAAAAAGTTCAAAAGTCAATGATCAGCTGGAAAATTGGTGCTTACAGTTTTCTGGGATTATCAAGGGCTAGTATTGGAAAATTAACAGGAAAAAGGTTCAACAATCAAGTTTTTGTTACAGTAATATGCTCATTGAATAACTGAAGGCTAGACTTCAGATTTAACACAGAGGACAGCTATCTAATGGCACCATGATCTTGCATGACAATGCACGTCTGCCCACCTCTGCCTATACTGTTGACGCTCTGTAAAACTCTGTTTCGAGGTGATAAAACATCCTCCCTAGAGTCCTGATCTTGCTCCATTGGACTTTAACCTATTTGCTCCCCTGAAAGCAACCCTTCTAGGACAAAAGTTCACCTCTGATGAAAAAGTGAAGAGAGGGGTACATTTGTGGTGCAGTTCAGCCTAAAACATTTTTTAATAGGGAAAACAAAAGCTCATTGACAGATGGACAAAATGTATTGAAAAGCAAGAAGATTATGCCAAAAAATGTATTTGTATTTTATAAAAGCTGATTAAAATAAATACTATAGCCTGAGGGTAGAGCATTTTTTAACCTTTTCTCATAGTATTGCTTAAAAAATGATAATTTAAACATATTTAAATAGTGATTACTTCTTATTTATGTTGATTAAGATATTATAGGATAAATATTAATGGTTAATTCACTTAAAATTCCATGATATTAGAATTACAGTGGTCTTGGGCATATAAGGATTTCTAAGATATTAGCAATGACTACAAAATGAAGTTCATATTAATTCATGTCAAGGGAAAACATATGAATGAAATATGCAAAATGAAAATGAAACCAAACCATCCTTTAGGCTGGAGTTGAAGAAGTGAATAAAATGCCACAGAGGCTTGATGGGTGTTGTTGATTGGAAATATATTATGAAAGTTGATGGAGTTATCCAAGACAATGATGGAGATAACATAGCTGTTTTTAGTAGGCAATAGACTGAAAAGCCAACATTTCTCTTTATTATGACACCTGGTTTTCTCTCCCTCACAGATATAGAGTCTCATAAGCTTCTCAGTGCAGGTAGGAGCAGCCCCACCATTCCCCTCAAAGACCAGACCACTCTGAGAACCTCCTCCTCTGAGATTGACACTGAGGGTAATAATGCTGTAATGAGGCTTTGTTTCCTTGAATCAAGAAAAAACATTGCTGTGGCAGGTAAAAAATATATTTATATTTTGATAGTAGAGTGCTCTGATATATTGTAAAGTATTAGAAATGAAAGTAACAAGGAAAGTTCAATATATTCTTATCTAAGTCTTAATAGAGATTGACACATCTGTCTAACAGTTAGCACTAGGTCATGGGAGGCCAGTCAGAGGTTGGGTTTGAGGAAGTGGTTCAGGATATAGACTCAGACTAAATTCTACTACCACTTTGTGCAGTGCTACATATGTGAGGGTTAAACAAAACCAACAAAACAACCCAAAACACCAAAACCATTGCTATGAAGTTGAATCTGACCCATACTGACCCTGTAAGACAAAGAGGAACCGCCCCTTGTAGATTCTCTAAGGATGAAGGTGTTCGTGGAAGATTGCCGCATCTTTCTCCCATAGACCAGTTAGTTAACTGCCTACCTTTCATTTAATGCTGAGTGCTTAGCTGTGCCACAAATCTCGTAAATTATTTACATGGACACAAATTGAAACTGGTGTTATAGCCTAAAGAGGTTTCAGTGGGGTAGGGGGTTCAGCAAGAAATGTACTTTTGATAGACAAGGCAGAAGAGTAGAGTCTAAGATTGATGGTACACCTGAATCAAATGGGCTGAGAGAAAATACTGGGAAATTTAGGGATGGGACAATAGCATTATTTGAGATAACTGTTGATCCCTGGTCAAGGATTACCTGCTTTCTGTATTGATAGTTTGTTTGTGTTTGTGTGTGTATGTATGTTTTCTAGAAAAAGTCAGGGTACTTTTTCTAGAAAAAGTACCTGCTGAGGCATATGCTAGTACGGGTGCTGCTGTTTGGTTTACTATAGTTATTTGATATGGTATAGATAAATTAAGTTGTTTAATTTCCCCTGTTTTCAGTGACTCTTAGCATTTTAGAGATTCAGGCTGTATCTTATCAAAAATAAAAAATCTGCTTTTGAGAATAATGCTTTTTTTAAAAAAATCTTTTATCTAAAATAATTTTATTTGACAAGTCTTTTTCAAAGAAGAATTTTAATCTAGCCATATGTGTTATGTTTCAAAAAAGAAATTAATATATATAAACTGTGTCGTCTATGGTCACTGTCCCATAACTCTTTTTCAGATGGAAAACATGCATTATTTTCACATAAAAATTTCAAAATTAAGAACCAGTAAATTTATATATCACCATAGAGTTTTAGTAACATTGTAGGATATTTAGATAGACTCTGAAATGTCAGATCCCAATTTTTTTCTATTTTTTGGAACTCACTCATTCTCACAATTATAAACCATTATCCTGAAATTGCTCTCATTTTCTCAACACTAATTCTTCTTAATGCCATCAGTATTCCCAAACTTGTTTCCACTGAAGTGGCTACTTGCCATTAAATCTACCTTAAATAGATATAATTGTTAATCGGCATTACATTTGTGAAGCAAATTATAAGCTATCTACAAATTTATCAAATAATAGCAGGAACATTGCCACGGAAGAATAATTTAGGTAAAAAACTCTACAAAGCATATAAAAATTCAGAATGAAAAAGTTAGGCCTATGAATAACAACAACAAAAAGGTTTTACATGGTTTATAATGAATTCTTGATTAAAAAATAAATAAAGCAAACTTGCAAATCGAACTCTATTCATGCTGTTATACAGAGAAATAAAAATCATTAGCCAGTTTGCTATAACTACATATATGTATTCAAATCTATTCAAGTGACATTTCATATCTTTGGTGTATACATCCAATGGGTTATTCAAGAGGATAGCTTTTATGTAACTGGCATATTATCAAGACATTGAAATTAAAGTTTATTTGCAGAAACAAATGAATTCTATCTAACCTTAAAAACCAAATAATATTTGAAAAATGGATGAAAGAAAGGGAAAGAAATTAAATTCAATGGGACAGTTTATATTTCCATTTAATACTCAGCACAACCCAGCAGTGTTCATCTCCATTTTATATTTGAAAGAATTGGATAGAGTGACTGACTGTCTTGGGAATTCATTATGAATATGCCCACCTCTGCAATCCTTTTATGCTTTCCTCAGGATGAGTTACTGAAGATGTTGTTTCTAATTTTGCTACAGTTTTATAATTAGATTTTTCACTTACATGTAGAAGGAGCTAACCTTGTTTCATGTGGAGGATCAGGTTATGTCAGATTCTGGGACACATCTAAGAAGCAACTTCTGGCTGAATTTTTGGCTCATACTGGAGCAGGTTCCATTACTATGTCTACTGATAAGTTGAATCGATATCTTGTCACAGGAGATCTTGATGGTTGGTTGAAAATCTGGAATATCGAGGTAAATAGAAACTTTTCTCACATAATCTTTACTATTTTGACTTTTTGTTGCAGATACTATAAAGCAGACAGTTTGGTTCTATTTCCTGAATAAAGGAAAAAATGATCAGTTTGACTATTTTAGGGAAAACCTTCACATGTAATGATCAGAGTTAAATTATTTATAGAGAAAATCAGATTTTCCTCCATATTGAAAGTCTTCTGTTAATATATAATCAAATCAGTCACACAATCTCAAAATGCAATGTTGTCAGTAGGTTACTATAGCATTGTTTGAACATAAAAAAAGATATGTCATGTTTGAAATAAGACTGTAAACCTAAGTTTAATGGAGTAATGGCTTTCCAACTGATATTATTGCTATTGTGAATTTGAGATTTTAGTGTCACTGATTATCAGTTCAAATTTCTAATAATATAAAACTTTATAAGATATGACTGGCACAGTTAAAGGAGCCCTGGCAATGCAATGGTTTAGTGCTTAGCCGCTAAATGAAAGGATAAAAGTTGAACTGTCTTTAGTAGGAGAAAGATATGATACTCTGCTTCTGTATATTACGGCTTTGGAAATTCTATGGGACAGTTTTACTCTGTTCAATAGGGTCTCTACGAGTCAGAATAGCCGCACCAGGTTTTAAAATAACTAAGAAGTATACTTTTTTTCTCTCATCTTTCCTCCCCCCCTTCCCACCTTGTTTTTACTCTCAAGTCAGTGATATTTGTTAGAAATTAAAATATATATATACCATTTTTACCTTTGATTTCATGGATATTTCTGTTGCATTTGGATCAGAGCACATTGTTCCCAAATGTGCTTCTTTCTCATTTCCTTACAGCCATTTACTATTTGAATTTCTTTTACACATCTTATAATTTTCTTCATGCAGGAATACTGCTGTAATTCCAGTAAGAACAAAGTCACACAGCCCCCTACTCTGATCAGATCCTTCCAACCCCATGAAGACAGGATAAGTTGCTTAGAGATGTGTGAACTGAGTGGCCGATCATTGATCATTTCCTCTTCAGCTGATCGCAGCATATCTGTGACTGATGTTTGCTGTTCTGGAACTTGGATCTTTGGTCAGGTAGAAATATTGCTTCTTTAATATTCTAGTATTTACTTGACATTTAGTATGTACTTGGGCTTATTTCAATTTGAATCTTGTCAGCTACTTAATGTCAATTTAAATAGCGGACAAGATTCAAATGTCTTCATTTCTGAAACTGTAGCTCCAGGCATCTCTTGTTTTTATGCCTTGAACCATGATTATTCCATTAAATGGAAAATACCAGAGACATGAAAAGATGGTGGTTCTGTATGGTTTAAAATATTCCAGGACTTCTGAAAAAAATAAGTTAATTCCAGCAGCTTCATATTGTAGTAAATTATAATGTGGATATGTCATATCATATATATTACTATGACTGTCAAATAATAATTTAATAACCAAATATTTGTTGCTGTTATTAAGTGCC
>NW_006408561.1:13897906-13908200 GCF_000296735.1 Chrysochloris asiatica | reverse complement strand
TGTGTGGAACTCTGGAAGCTATGCCACTGGTATTTTAAATACAAGAGAAACCCGTGTGGACAGGGTTCAGTGGATCTAGCAGACTACCACAAACTAGGAAGAAGGAGAGGTGGACTACTTCTGAACGTTTAGCCACTCAAAACCTTATGGATCATAGTGGAACATTGTCAGATACTGTGCCAGAAGAAAAGCCTCTTTGGTTAGAAGGCACTCAAAATATGACTAGGAAAGAGCTGCTTCCTCAAAGTAGAGTTGACCATGGTGACATGAATGGAGTCAAGCTTTTAGGACCTTCATTTGCTGATAGGAAACAACTCAAAATGAGAAACAGCTATAAACATCCATTAATAATCAGAACATGAAATGTAGGAAGTATGAAAATGGGAAATTGTAAAAAATGAAAGTGGAATGCATAAAAATCAATATCTGAGTCATTAGCAAACTGAAAGGGTCATGATGTGGTGCTGTAGGATAAACATTGGACTGCTAATCACAAGGTTGAGTGTTCAAAACCACCAGTCATTCCTCAGAAACCCTATACAGAGTCGTTATGAACCATAACTAATTCACTGGCACTTAACAACAATAAGAGTGAACTTAAATGGACTAGTATTAATAATTTTGAAACTAATAGTCGTATGGCTTACTATGCTGGGAATGAAAAATTCAAGAGGAATGGTATAGCATTCATCATCAAAAAGAATATTTCAAGATCAAACTTGAAGTACAAGGCTGTCTGTGATAGGATAATAGCCATATACTTACAAGGAAGACTAGTTAATACACTATTATTCAAATTTATGTACCAACTTCTAACGCCAACTTCTTCAATCTGAAATTGATCAAGCATGCAATCAAGATGTATTGCTAATTACTAGTGATTCGAATGCAAAGAATGGTAACAAAGAGGAAAATCAATAGTTGGAAAATGTGGCCTTGTTGATAGAAATTATGCTGGAGATCACCTGATAGAATTTTATAAGACTAAGGCGCTCTGGTCGCGTAGTGGTTTTTGAATTGGGCTGCTAACCTCAAGGTCAGTAGTTCGAAACTACCAGTTGTTCCGTGAGAGAAAGATGAGGCTTTTTGCTCCCGTAAAGATTTGTAGCCTCGGAAATCCATGCAGTGTGTCTGAACTGACTCCACAGTACTTAACAACAACAATGACTTATTCATTGCAAATACCTTTGTAAACAACATGGATCTTATTAGATGGAATACATAGGAAACAAACCGACTACATCTGTCAGAAGTTGTTGTTAAGTGGTAGAAAAGCTCAATGGCATAAGCCTAAACAAGACCAGAGACAAACTGTCTTTGAACAAACCACCAACTGCTCATATGGAAGTTCAGACTGAAGCTGAAGAAAATTAACACAAGCATATGAGAGCCATGACTTGAACATATTCTACCTCAATTTAGAGACCATCTCAGGAACAGATTTTATACATTAGAGACTAATGACCAAAGACCAGAATAGTTGTGGGATGACTTCAGTATCATACAGGAAGAAAACAAAAGGTCATGAAAAAGTCAGGAAAGAAAGAAAAGAACAAAATGGATGTCAGAAGAGACTCTGAAACCTGCTATCCAGAGTAGAGATGCTACAGTGAATGGAATAAAGGGGAAAATAAAAGAACTGAACAGAAAATGTCAAAGGACAGCTCGAGAAGACAAAATCAGGTATAACAACGAAATGTGCAAAGGCCAGGAGGTAGAAAATCAAAAGAAAAGAACACATTCAGCATTTTCCAAATGGAGGAAACAGGAAAATATTTAAGCCTCGATTTCCAGTGTTGAAGGATTCTAGGCGCACAATATTGAAAGATGCAGAAAACATCAAAAGAACATGGAAGGTATACACAGAGTCACTGTACCAAAAAGAAATGGTTAATGTTCAGCCATTTAAAGAGGTAGCATATGATCGAGAACTAATGGAAGAAGTCCAAGGAGCACTGAAGGCACTGGTGAAAAACAAAGTTTTAAAACAAAAAATATGTATTCATAGAAATACAGTCAGAATGCTCTTTTACTTTGGATATGCTATCAGGATGGGCTACTACCTGGAAAAGGACATCATGTTTGGTAAAGTAGAGGGTCAGCGAAACAGAGGAAGACCTCCAGCAGTGGACTCAAGCATTACAGCAACTGTGGGGATGACACAGGACCGGCCAGTGCTTCCTTTTATTGTGTATAGGGTCAATACGAATCTGACCCAGCTCAATACAACCTAGCAATAGCAACTCAATATCTGGTCCACTTCTGTCAAAGCAATCATAGCAAATATTTGCAGAGTTTTACCTGTGTGTCTAGAACCCTTTTCTAAGGTCTTTAAATGGATGATTGAACCATCACAATTGCCCCATGAGGGAAAAACTCTTCTTTTTTCCATTTTAGCAATGAGAAAACAGGCGCAGAAAATTTGTATAGATTATCTGGACTCACACAAGATAACAGTGGTAGAGTTTAGTTTTTAATTTAGACTAGCTCACTTCAGTCCTGATGCTTCTCACTGCAATCTTTCATGAAGCTAAGCTCTGATTTATACCTGGCCATGAAGTTAATTGCAAGTGGAGGCACTGAAGAAAAGAAATATTCATATTCTCACATTACTGTTATTTTTTCTTTGGAGACAAAATATTTCTGATCAGTTTCAAGAAGAACTGTTCCAAACACTTTGGTATGAAGTTAATATTGAAGCCATAATTTCTGTCTCGTCCCCTAACTTAGTTCTGTTCTCTAGGTTCAGGTGCCAACTCATCCTTTAAGAACAAACTCTTTTCTTAGTGTTCGGAGGCATAGTCTGCTGTTCCTGTCTTTGTGAACTCACTCTGATGATATTATCCTGTGTTAAAAGCATTTTATACATCTTTCAGAACATAAAAGAGGATGGCAAACAAATTTCTTTTAAATGGGTGTAGGAAGCCCATGTTTGGCTGGACAATACATGTGCTTTAAGATAACACTCAAAAGCTTTATCAGTCATTTGTTCTATGTAAATAAGCCAAATGCTAGACTTTGTCAGGAAAAATAGCTGTTGAATGGATACTCAAATGATGTGTAGGTAGGTTTTGGTAGGCGAGGCATTGTGACATTCTGACTAGAAAATGAGAAGGCTGCTTCTGGAAGTTGAAGCTGATGCAATTCTGACATTGCTACATGGCCACAAGGACTCTCCTAAGATCAAGTTGAGTTTTGAATAACAAATTGAGAAACAAATAAAGAAACAAAATATCTTTAAGTGGGTGATTTCCAGAGTGCAACAAATCCCTGACATGGTGTTGAACAAGAAATAAGACCAGTCTAGGTGCATGCATCATAGAGCCTGTGTCCACCAAACATAGTCTTTAGCTAAATTTTATTTTAATTAAAAATATGCTTTGTAAAATTATTTATTTTTATAATTTTGATATTTTCATTAAGTTTTGTAAAGTCTCTCATGTTCTTTGAAAAACTTCAGTCCCAAAAACCTAGCATGAAAATCATTTAGTGCCTTCTTTTCTTTTTAAAGATAGGTAAAGATCTACCAGAGTTGGGGCCGTTTTCAAAATTAAAGGATTGGCAAAATCGGCGACAACTGGATTTTTAGTCTCTTATGCTTAAAAGCTTTTCTTTTAATGCATTAATTTTTACCAACTGTCTTTAATATGGGTGTGAAAGAGAAAGAAAAAATGGAGAGGAAGAGAGAAGAGTGAAATAGGATGGAAGAGGACAGGAGAGAAGCAAATAAATGAGAAGATTCCTGAACAGAGAAGCAGTGAATGTCCTTCTCATGGTGCCTAAGAAGAGATAGCTTTTAATGGAAAGATCATTTGTTGTAGGAACTAAATGTTGCTGTTGTTAAGTTGTTGATTTGTTCATAGATATACAAACTTGCATCTCTGTATTCCTGCTCCAAATGGAAACATTTGATTTTTTAGTCAAATTAATACCAGTCTTGTTAAGTGCCATCTAGTCAATTCTTAACTCATAGTGACCCTGTATAGGGTTTCTGAGGACAATTAATGAATTTGAACTGCCAACCTTGTGATTAGAAGTCCAGTGCTTATCCTACTGCACCACATCAGAACTCCAACTCTAGTCTTGTTGTGTTGTTGTTAAGTGCTGTCGAGTCGGTTCTGATCCATATCAACCCTGTATAGGGTTTCTGAGGAGCAACTGGTGAGTTTGAATCACTGACCTTGCAATTAAAACAGCTTTGCAGTTCAAACACACAGCACCACACCAGGACTCCAGTTCTAGTCTAGTAATTATAAAAAATAAGGAAAAGATAATAATAATAATAATAATAAAACAGGAAAAAAAGCAGTAATATATTTTAATATCTCAACATGACTTAATTTTCCAGTTACACATGTTGTTGTTGTTATTAAGTGCCATTGAGTTGGTGCCAACACCTAGTGACCCTACATACAACAGAAGGAAACACTGCCCAGCCCTGTGGCATCCCCACAATTGTTGCTATGTTTGAGCCCATTGTTGCATTCACTGTGTTAACTGAGGGTCTTCCTCTTTTTAACTGAGGGTCTTCCTCTTTTTCATTGACTCTCTACTTTACCAAGCATATGTGCTTTTCCAGGGACTAATACTGCCTGAAAACATGTCCAAAGTATGTCTTGCTATCCTCACTTCTAAGGACAAATCTAACTGTACTTCTTCCAAGACAGGTTTATTCTTCTGCCAGTCCTGATTTCACATGCATATGAAGCCATTGAAAATACGTTTGACTTGGGTCACACACACCTTAGTCCTCAAAGTAACATCTTTGCTTTTAATACTTTAAGAGCTCTTTGGCAGCAGATTTGTCCAATGCAATATGTTGTTTGGTTACTTGACTATTGCTTCCATGAGTGTTGATAATTGTCTACAGTCTGATTCAAATATTTAATATGTAAAAGTTTCCATTGTTTTATGAAAGAAGTTTTAATTTTTAAAAGAACTACGTTGTTGCTGTTGTTAAGTACTGTGGAGTCGATTCCGACTCATAGTGACCCTGCACAGGGTTTCCCAGGCTGTAAATCTTTACAGGAGCAGAATGCCTCATCTTTCTCCCACGGAACTGCTGGTAGTTTTGAACTGCCGACCTTGAGGTTAGCAGCCCAATTCGTAACCATTACTCTACCACAGCTCCTTAAAACACTTCTACAACATGATCTTAGGTTGGGTTTCCAGTCAGATTTTTAAAATTAAGTGGTCCTGGTGTAGCGCTGTGGGTTAATGCACCAGACTGCAAAGCCATTTCAAATACAAGGTCGGTAGTTCAGGCTCACCAGCTGCTCCTTGGAAACACTATACAGGGTCGCTATGGGTCTGAACAGACTCGACAGCACTTTACAACAACAGCAACATGGTATATACATGTCTAGAGTTAGAGAACTAGGGATGCGGTTGGTTTGTTCATAGATACACATTTATCCCAGAAAACTTTCAGATGATAGTGGGATGAAAATAAATTAGATAAAGCCTGTGTGATATCTGCCCCCTCTCCAAGCACTATCCACTGTTGTGTTGAGCACAGTTTGTATCCTGGCAACTCCACTCATCCTGATCTGATTGGTATAGACAGTGCCTTTTTGCATATTTATCCAATTTTTAAAATTTAATTTAGTTGTCCATATTTAAAAGCATAAGATTTTATAAGAATGATCCCGATTTATGACTTTTCTTGAAAAAGAACATATGTCATTCTCTTATATTAACTATGGCCTCTTTTACATTAAATAGGTTTTCTCTAGTTCACTGCAGCTCCCACCTTTCTCTTTAGTTTATCAACTCTGTTGCTGAATTTCATTTGTTATTTATCATCTTATCTGAAGCTCAATTTACATTATCTGTCTAGCCCTGTAGGCATGTTACTTGCAAACTCTAATGAAAAAGCTGATCAGTTTGTAGGCCAATTAATCATTTTTGGGATGCCCATTGCTCATATCTTACAGGCTATGTTCTTGAGTTCTTATGGTGCAATGATTAAGCATTCAGCTGTAAAATGAAAAGTTAGTGGTTCAAACTCAAGAGCTGCTCTACTGGAGAAAAGACCCATTTATCTGTTTCTATACAGATTTTAACTGAGGAAATCCTATGGGACAATTCTACTCTATCCTATTTGGTTACTATGAATTGTAATGGACTCCAAAACACAGCAACAACAAAGCATTCTCTGGTGTGTTCCTATGTGACCAGTGTAGAATGATAAAAGACAAAGAAATGGGTTCTGTATTTAAAATATAAAATAGGTTATCAATATGGATGGGTGCATATAAAGACTTATAGCCTAGATATGTAAAAATAATAATACAGCAAAATTGGTTTGGCTTTTGAAGTTGAATATTTCTTTTAAATCTTAGATGAGATGCAAATAAAGCAGTTATAGGAAAAATAAACCACAATATTTTTTTATAAGAGTTTTGTTTTTCTTTTTAGTAAATATACTTCTTGAAATTCAGGATTTTAAAGGGAAATGGTACATTCTTTTTGTAATACATTATTATCCCTTCAGAGAATTTTTTAGTCTTTCAATGACTCTTGCAGCCTTCTACATTTATAAAAATTAAGAGGATTAGGTCTCATTTCCCTGAAAGGTAGTAAGTAGGTCAGACAGGAAACACAGCTTATTCATTTTTTGTCTTCTTATGATTTCAATTTGTAGACAATAAGTAATTGATAAAAATTAATGGCTCTCTCTCTTTTTTAAATTTTTCCAGGCAAAGCATTGGCAAATCAAAAACTACATTTCCCTTCCTGAACGAGATACTAACTTAATGGAAAGTGAAATTCAAGAGAAAAGCTTAAGGAAAACTCCTTTACTTTCTAAGGAAGAATCATGTTTAGACCCAATGGGACATTACCTACTTGATCAGAAAAACAAAGACTCGATGTAGGAACAAATAATTTAAAATGTTATTTAGATGTCAATTGGAGTCTTTTCTAGTCTCTATGATCAAAATAAGATTGATCCAAATTCCCTTCTGTGCTTTGTGGAATATACAGATTATCTCATAAATTCTAAAAAAGTTTTTGGGATGTGTGTGTGTGTGTGTGTGTGTGTGTGCAAGAGGTCAATGCTTAGGTTGTAAGTTCATATCTGGTTATTATTCCTTGTTGTTGTTAAGTGCCCTGTATAAGGTTTCCAAGGAATGGCTGGTGAGTTTGAACCACTGATCTTGTGGCTCAAACCGATCTTATGGTAGAATACTTATCCTACAATGCCATGCCATTTAATTTTTTATTTCTACTCAGTGCTTTCAAGTCTGATTTCTATTCCATTGTCAACTAAATAAATTAGTCCCTTTCCTAAATTATAAGTGTGTTAGATTTTACTCCTGGCTTTGTTAAGGTGGAAAGAGTCCCCATGGTACAGTAGAATAATCACTGGACTGTTAACCACCAGATTCACAGTTCAAACCCATCAGCTGTTCTGCAGTAGTAAATGTAAATGTAAATATTTACAGCCTTGGAAACTCTACAAAGTCCTTATGAGTCAAAAATGACTTAATGGAAGTGAATTTGGCTTGGTTTGGTTTGCTAACGTGAATTGGAGTCACAAAAAAATGTTACTTTTTTGTGAATTTATGTCACAAAAAGTCAAAGAACTTGATGTTGGATGTTAGGCATCACTCTCCTATATCTCATTTTTACATTTTTTCCTAAAGCCAGGCATAATTCTTTTGTTTTTATTATTGTGGCTAACCCAAACGCTTATAATCTACATTAATCCTAAACAGATTTTAAATGTTTTTTAAAAATAAGTCTCCCGACAATATGTATGTGTAGTTAGTTGTATATCATCAAGATAGTTCCGACTCATAGCAACCCTGTGTAGGATTTCTGAGACAGTCATTCTCTGTAGTAGCAGAAAACCTCATCTTTCTCTCATGGAGCAGCAGATGGATTCCAATCACCAACTTTCTGGCTAACAGCCCAACGCATAATCCACTATGCCCCTAAGCTTCCTCCAACATGTATATACCATTATAATGTGGAATTCTTGCAAAGAAATTTTAACCTATATTTTAAAAAAAAAACACAGTAAAAACATTTTCATATTTTTGAGTTACTATTTTTTCCAAGTAAGGAATAAGACTTACTTAGAATGAATAAGAAAATATTTCTATACAATTCACATTATACTTAAACTCAATGCTAATGTAATCTTTTGGAATGAACAGAAGGAACTCCATAGAGAGCAAGCATGTACCAGCTTTATTCTCACTCTTCAATGACCTTTCAAATCCAGTCAGAGGGACTGAAATCCTCTGCCTTTGAATGATAATTTTGTTCTCCTTACTGTTCTAGACACTATGAGATGACTGTGACATATCTAGGCTAAGTTCCAGGGGGAGTTGGTAGATTTTAAAATTTGTTCTGTGATTCAGTCTTGCTCTTCTTCTTCTTCCTTTGATCTCCTTAGCCACAGTTTCCTGTCCAGTGATAATTGATGGAAGGATATGGAACAAGGATATGGCTAGCATTGCTGTTCTCTAGGCTTAGCTTACACTTTTGCTGGGGATAGAATTAAAGGTTCCTTGGCAGTCCCCCACAGGGACTTCTGTACTGTACATTTCAGACTGATGCATTATTTGACATCAATATGTAATCTCCTGATGCCCTACCCTGCCCTGCCACAGTGGTAATATATTCCACAATGTTTCTCTACTACATCATTGGGAGGCCTCTTACTAGCTGGCCTCCCTCTTGAACAGCTCCTGGCTAAACTGCGTGTGAAAGTCTTATGTCTTTGCACATTAACTTCCCCACTGTTTCCCTGTCTCTCCTTGTCCAATTGGGTAGCTCAACTCATAGTTTCTTGCCTGTAGACTTTTTCATGTATAATGACAAATTGGAGTCCTGGTGTGGTGCTGGGGACTAGTGCACTGGATTGCAAAGTGTGTTTGAACCGAAGGTCAGAGGTTCAAGTTCACCAGTTGCTCCTCAGAAACCCTATATAGGATCGCCATGGGTCAAAATGACTCAGCGGCACTTAACAACAACAACCCATAGTTTCTTGCAAGTAGCCTTTTTCAGGTATAATGAAAACACTGATCCACTCTGTCTTTGTAATAAACTCTCTGATTGGTCTATGCACACCTATAACTCCTTCCAACACTATACTCTCTTTTGGTTCCTGCATCCTTAATTTGTATGTCCTTTAAAGTAGAGATTGGCCTAAAGGCTACAAGATCAGTTTTGAGCTACTGTCTTGGCAAAGTGGACCTGCACAAGAAGTTTAGCATCTCACTTTGAAATGTGGGAACACTTTTAATTAATTAATTAATTTGTTCTCAGATCTTTTGGCCCTCCACTAGTAGGGAGATAGTGAAAAATTAAACCTTTTAAATGTCATGTACCATTAAGTACACTTTGACATTTGCTCTTCCGTTTCTGCGAATTATGACTTGCTGAAATATCAAGTGGCACTTTACTTTCAGGCAGATGGATCTTTTCAATTAAAGAAATATAATAAAACAACCCTGTACAACCACAGAATACTGGGTTTGGAAAGACTTTCCATATGATAAAATACTTTAGTCCACCCTACTACTATCACATCTACTTTCCTACATTTTACAGGTGAGTTAGTAAAGTCTAGAGTGTTCACTTTACTAAGAAAAGCACAGTTGCTTTTGTGACCACATTTGTAGAACAGTGAAGGAGAGAATTCCAGATTTCCATTTCACTTTAGAAATAATTGTTATAGATTTCTAGTTTATTTTAGAAACTATATACATTTCCCATTTCTTATCACAAAATTTGCAGTTCTGGTGTTGCACTGTGGGTTAATGCACTGGGTTGCAAAGTCATTTGAACTGCAATGTCCGTGGTTCAAGCTCACCTGCTGCTCCTCAGAAACCCTATACAGCCCACGATGGGTCGGAACCGACTCTACGGTGCTTATTAACAATATCACAAATTTGGTTATTCTTCCTAATGTGTGTGTGTTTATGCAGCCTTTCCTTAGACTCTTTATTAGGTACTATCAAGTCAGTTCTAACTCAGAGCAACCCTCTGTAGAAGAGAACAAACCACGGCTCAGTCCTGTGCCATTCTCACAATTGTCCCTGTGTTTGATCCCATTGTTGCAGCCACAGTGTCATTCCATCTTGTTGAGGGGCTTCCTCTTTTTTGCAGACCCTTTACTTAGCATGATATCTTAAAACCGGACTAATTGAACTCTATTTTACTTCATTTCATTTCCTATCCTTTTTGATACTTTGTATTACCAAGATTGGTAGCGTAGTGGTTAAGAGTCAGGCTGCCAAGTTCAAGGTCAGCAGTTTGACACTACCAGCGATTCCGC
>NW_006408561.1:13895535-13896766 GCF_000296735.1 Chrysochloris asiatica | reverse complement strand
AAAACCAAATATTACAACAAAATATACAAAGATCTGGAATCAGAAAACCAAAAAGGAAGAGCACACTCAGCATTTCTCTAACTGGGAGAACTGAAGAAAAAATTCAAGCATTGACTTTCTTTATTGAAAGATTCTCTGGACCAAAATTAGTATAGGTCCTTAAATTCAGATACTTCTCTTAACACAAGAGTTCTGTGTTTTGCCAGATTAAATAGGAGCACAATAGTCTTTAAGTAGCCCTTGGGAGATTTCCAGGGGTTAGATACCAAGTTATCTCTATTATATAATGTTTATCAAATTACCAATAATACATTTAAAAACCTGCTTTAAAAAAGAGCTGTCTTTAAAATTTCTGTCTTTATGAAATTGGGATACCTGGATTGAAATAATCTTAAAATTCTGTAGTAATGAGATGCTGTTGTTGTGCTATGCACAACGGAATAAAACACTGTCCTGTTTGACACCACCCACGTGATTGTTGTTACGCTCGAGCCCCTTGCTGCTGTCACTGTTGCTGTCCATCTCACTGGACGTCTTCCTTTTTTTTTTTTTTACTTACCCTCCACTTCACTTTGCTTGCATGATATCCTTCTCCAGGGACTGGTCCCTCCTGATAATATGTCTGAAGTATGAGAGATGAAGTCTTACCATCCTAATTTGTAAGAAGCATTCTGGCTGTACTTCTTCCAACACAAATTTGTTTGTTCTTCTGGCAGTCCATGGCACTTTCAGTATTCTTCTCTAATTGATGATTCAAGTGCATCGATTCTTCTGCAAGCTTTCTTATTCATTGTCCAATTTTCACATGCAATGAGGCCATTGAAAATACCATGGTCACCTTTTCCCTCAAAAAGTGCTTAAAGTGGTATTGACCACTTTAAAGACGTCTTGTGCAGCAGATTTGCCTAACACAATACATCATTTGATTTCTTGAACGCTGCTTACATGAGTAGTGATTGTGAATCCAAGCCAAATGTAGTCTGTGAATATTTCAGTGTTTTTCTATTTATCATGAAGTCATTTATTGGTCCAGTTGTTAGAATTTGTTTTCTTTACATTGAGGTACAATCCTCATAGAAGTTATAGTCTTTGATCTTCAGTTGGTATTTTAAATCTCTCTACTTCCAGCTGAAGAGCAAGGATGTCAGCTTGAGGACTAAGGTGTGCCTGACCCAAGCCATGGTATTTTCAATAACCTCTTATGGATGCAAAAGCTGGACAGTGAATAAGG
>NW_006408561.1:13892322-13893640 GCF_000296735.1 Chrysochloris asiatica | reverse complement strand
TAGGGTCCTCTGTTTCTGGACTATATAATTAACTACTTCCCAGTTATTGTTATAAAACCTTTACAATTGTGACAATCACAATTAGTTATGATAACAATTACTCCCTATTGAATCATAAGAATCTTACCCCCATCTCTTTTTCCCAGACCCATGTAGACAAAATGAAACTATTCAGTGAGGACTCTATCTTCCCCACATATTCTTAAACTAAGCCAATGTCTAAGTTGCCCATCCCTATCTACCCTGTGTTCAGAGGGGATAGTGTTGATCCTTGATGTGAAGAGTCCTTTCCTCTCTGTTGGTATTTAGAGCTACTACCTCCATGAGTGTAGGTCAAGTTAATCAAATTGTAGCAATTTATCCTCATTTTCTTTATCAAAAAATTTTTTTAAAAAATATTCCTCTAGTCAAGTTGTGATCATCAAGCCATCAAGGTTAGGTCAAATGGGTACTGTCTGCAAGTTTGGGTGTTCTTGTGTGTCTCCCTTCACTTCATATCAGCTGGATGCTTCACTTAGAATATTTCTTTATTGTGAATATGATATTTATTCAGTATGGAAAAATTAAGAAGTACAAAGAAAGAAGAAAACTAAGAAGAAATCACCTCGAGCAAAACATTTGCTGACATTTAGGCAATTCACTCTCCTGGCCTTGTTCTGGACATAGTTCACTAATATTGAAAAATACATTTTATTAAATTGGGGATTTAATATATAAAATTTATAGTCTTTTTCTTAATTAAACAAATATTCATCAAACACATTTCCATATTCATCAATGTGAGTGTCCATGGCATTAACATTTGTAGTAGCTCCCTAGGAATTTTTGTGTGTGGCTATTTAACCATTCTATTCTTTTCAAACACGTAGACTGTGTGGAAATTTTAATGGGGGAAATATCTCTTTAAATATCATTATGTTCACATGTCACAGTACCAGACTGAATTCATTATTAGAATAAATTCTTTGAGATAGAATTTCTAACTCAAAAATTTGAAAGACTCTGGGTCCTGTACTTTCAAATTGCTGTCCCGTAATTAGGAATTAGTGGGTAATTCTGCCAACAGAATGTGAAAACAGCTGCTTGCTTGCCTCTCAACAAATACTGGATGGTATCATTATCTTGGATACATTGCCATTCTGTCTCATCATTGTTTTAAATTGGATTTTTAGATTATTTCTGAAAGTGACATTTTTCACGTTTGTTAACTTTAGAATTTCCCAGTGAGCTGTATAATAATAACAACAACAATGAAATTGAAAGAGGTATTAGAGGCCTGTTGTTGTTAAGTGTCGTTGAGTTGATTCTGGCCCATAGC
>NW_006408561.1:13885677-13890807 GCF_000296735.1 Chrysochloris asiatica | reverse complement strand
AAGGTTGTGTTATCTGCATATTGCAAGTTGTTAATGAATTTTCCTTCAATTTAATTAATGCTTCTTCTTTTTTCACCCATGTTGTTAAGTTCCTTCAAGTCAGTTCCATCTCATAGCAAGTTCCCAAGGAGCAGCTGGTGGATTGGAGCTGCCGACAGTGCAGTTCAAACCGATTTTGCAGTCCAGTGCTTATCCTACAATGCCATACCAGAATTTTTTTTTTCTTTGTATAGTCTAGTTTTTTGGATGAATTACTCAGCATACATATTGTATAAGTATAGTGAAGGCATACAACATTGACACACATCTTTCCTGATTTTACCATGCAGAATTTCCTTGTACTGTTTCATTGACTGCCTCTTGGTATGTGCCCACAAGGGCACAATTTAGTGTTCTGGAATTCCCATTCTTCAAAACATCATATAGAATTTATTATTATCCACACAGTCAAATGCCTTAGCACAGTTAATAAAAAACAAGTAAATATCCTTCTGGTATTCTCTGCTTTTAGTCATGATTCATCTGACATTAACAATGGTATCCCTCATTCCATGTCTTCTAAATCCAGCTTGAATTGCTGGCAGTTCCCTGTTGAAGTAATGCTGCAACCATTTTAAAATTATCTACAGCAAATTTTACTTGCATGTGATATTAATGATATTGTTCAATGATTTCCATACTCTGTTAGATCACCTTTCTTTGAAGTGGGCATAAATATGGATTTCTTCCAGTCAATTGTCCAGGTAGCTGTCCTCCAAATCTCTTGTCATAGACAAGTGAGTGAGTGCTTCCACTGTTGCGTTATTTCATTGAAACATCTTAATTGTATTCTGTCAATTCCTGGAATCTTGATTTTTGTTAATGTCTTTTGTGCAGATTGGACTTCTTCCTTTGACAATCAGTTCTTGATAATATGCTACTTCCTGAAATGGCTAAATGTTGACAAATTATTTTTGATACAGTGACTCTGTTTATTTCTTCATTCTTCTTTTTATGCTTCATGTGTTGTTAATATTTTTACAATGGTTTATTTTGGTATTGCAACTCCAGGCTTGATGTTTTTCTTTAATTCTTTCAGCTTGGTAATAATTGAACAAGTTCTCCCCTTCTGATTTTCAAACTTTAGTTCTTTGCACATTTCATTGCAATCTTTACTTTGTCTTTTCAAGTGCCACCCTTTTAAATTTCCTGTTCATCATTTCTTCCAGTCACTTTAGCTTATCTACATTTAAATGCAAGTTTCAGAGTCTCTTCTGATTTTGATCCTTTTTTTTTTCTTTCTTTCCTGTATTTTTAAAGACCCTTTCCTATCTCCACATATGCTGTCTTGAATGTTATCCCCAAACTTGTCTGGTCATTGGTCGTTAGTGCTCTATGTGTCAAATCTATTCTTGAATTGGTTTCTAAATACAGGTGAGATATACTCAAGTTCTTACTTTTGCTCTCTTAGACTTGTTTTAATTTTCCTCCATTTCAATTTGTATATGAACAGTTGATGGTCTGTTCCTAAGCCTACTCCTGGCCTTGTTCTAACAAATGAAATTTAGTTTCTCCAAACAAATGTAGTTGATTTGATTCCTGTGTACTCCATTCAGTGAGTTTCATGTCTATAGTCAACATTTATGCTTTTGAAAGAAGGTACTTGCAGTGAGTAAGAAGTTGATACAGTTTTATCAAGCATTCTCCAACATCAACATCATTTCTATCACTATGTTTTTCAACTTATTTGTCTCTCACATTTGCATTCCAAATACTTGTAATTATCAGTGCATCTTGATTGCATGTTTGATAAGTTTCAGTCTGCAGAATCTGATAAAAGCCTTCACTTCCTTTACATTTGTGGCTGGTGTGCAAATTTGAATTACAATCATATTAACTGGTCTTTTTGTAGGCTTATGGTATTATCCTATCATTAACAGCATTTTACTTCAGGATAGATCTTGCTCTTTCTGATGATCAATGTGATGCCATTGTCATTTCTGGCATAGTAGACCATATGCTTCTCTGTGTTAAAATAACTAAGATGCATCTATTTAATGTCTAGGATATTCATATTTATGCATTCTATTTCATTTTTTACAACTTCTGATTTTACTAGATTCATATTTTGTACATTCCATGTTCTGATTGTTAATGGATGTTTGCATCTATTTCTTTTCATTCTTTCTCTAACACGTATTTTATTTTTGTTAAGTGCTGTTGAGTTGGATCTGACCCATAGAGGCCATATATAGGGTTTCCAAGGAATGGCTGGTAAGTTTGAACCACTGACCTTGTGGTTCAAACCAACTTTGAGGTTGAGCACATTAGCCCACAGCACCACACCAGGACTCCTAATACTTATTAGACATATACAATTGTTATGATGTTATAAATTCCATACTATTGTTGGAAGGAAATTGAT
The DNA here is from genome assembly GCF_000296735.1 of Chrysochloris asiatica. NCBI lineage: Eukaryota > Metazoa > Chordata > Mammalia > Afrosoricida > Chrysochloridae > Chrysochloris > Chrysochloris asiatica. The sequence goes on along the minus strand of NW_006408561.1, from coordinate 13,888,403 downwards.
ATTTAATATCATTTATATTCTGTTGATTTCTTCTTTGTCAGTTTGTCATACTGTAGTAGCTTGTGAGTTGCTGTGATGCTGGAAGCTATGGCATCACTATTTTAAATATCAGCAGGATACATCAACCATGGTGGACAGCTGAGCTTCCCGACTAAGATACACTAGTAAGAAGTAGAGGCAGATTGCTTCTGAATATTTAGCACTGAAAATTGTATTAATGACAGTGGAGCAATGACAAATATAGTGCCAGAAGATGAATCTACTATGAATAACATCAGAATATTGTAAGATGCAGTACCAGAAGATGAGCCCCTCAGGTTAGAAGGCACTCAAAACAAGATTGGTGGAAAGCTGACTTCTCAAAGTAGAGTTGACTATGATGATAAAAATGGAGTAAAACTTTCTGGACCTTCGTTGTCTGATGGGGCACAACTCAAAATTAGGAGAAATAGTTGCAAACATCCATAAATAATCAGAACATGGAATGGATTAAGTATAGAAGTAGAGAAATTGGAAGCTGTGAAAATGGAAATGGAACAAATAAAGATAGATATCTTAGGCATTAGTAAGCTGAAATGGATTGGTATTGGTCGTTTTGAATTTGACAGCCATATGGTTTGCTATGCAAGGAATGACAAAATGAAAAGGAATGGTATAACATTCATTATCATAAAGAACATTTCAAGATTTATCATGAAGTACAATGCTGTCTGTGATAGGATAATATTCATACACTTACAAGAAGATGAGCTAAGACCACTATTATTCAAATTGCTATACCACCACTAAAGTCATTGATGATGAAATTGAAGAACTTTACCAACTTTTTCAGTTTGAAATTGATCAAATATGCAATCAAGATGTATTAATAATTACTGGTGAATAGAATGCAAAGATCAAAAACAAAGAGAAAGCATCAGTGGTTGGAAAATATGGCCTTGATTATAGAAATGATGTTGCAGATTGCATAATAGATCTTTGCAAGACTGATGACTTAGTCATTGCAAATACCTCTTTCAATAACACAAAAGGTGATTATATACATGGGCATCACCAGATAGAATACACAGGAATCAAATTGACTACATCTCTGGGAAGAAACCAAGGAAAAGCTCAATACCGTTAGTCAAAACAAGGCCAGGCCAAACTTTGGAACAGACCATCAATTGCCCATATGTAAGTTCAGGCTGAAGCCAAGGAAAATTAAAACAAGTTCACAAGAGCCAGAATATGACTTTGAATATATCCCACCTGAATTTGGAGACCATCTCCAGAACAGATTTGATGCATTAAACACTAATGATTGAAGACCAGAAAAATTGTGAGATGACATTAAGAGTATCATATAGAAAGAAAACAAAAGACAATTTAAAAGACAGGAAAGAAAAAAAGACCTGAAACTTGCTGTCCAAAATGGAGATGCTAAAGTGAATGGAAGAAATAAGGAAGACTAAGAACTGAACAGAAAATTTCCAAGGGCAGCTTATGAAGAAGTCAAGTATTATAATGAACTCTGCAAATACCTGAAGTTCTAAAACAAAAATAGAAGAACACAGTCAGCATTTCTCAAGCTGAAAGACCTGAAGAAAAAATTCAAGCCTCGACTTGAAATACTGAAGGACTCCATGGGCAAACTATTGAATGATACAGAAAGCATCCAAAGAAGATGATACAGAGTACCAAAAAGAAATGTTTGGTGTTCAACCATTTCAAGAGCTAACATATGATCAAGAACAGATAGTACTGAAGCAAGAAGTTCAAGCTGCAGTGAAGGTAATCGGTGAAAACAAGGCTCCAAGCATTGAACAAATGTTGTTGTTGTTGTTAAGTGCTGTCAAGTTGATTCTGACCCATAGCAACCCTGTACAGGGTTTCCGAGGCTATAAATCTTTACGAGAACAGAAAGCCTCACCTTTCTCCCATGGAATAGCTAGTATATTTGAACTGCTGACCTTAAGTTTCGCATCCCCATTTGTAACCATTACACTACCAGAGCTCCTTAATGAATGAATACAAATTGTAATCTTTCAAAAAAGAGATAAAGTACTGGAGGCGCTCACTCATATATGCCAAGAAACTTATAATACAGATAGCTGGCCAACCAATTGGAAGAGATCCATGTTTGTGCCCATTGCAAAGAAAGGTGATCCAAGGGAAAGCAGAAATAGTAAAAACATCATTAGTATAATATGCAAGCAAAATTTTGCTGAAGGTAATTTAAAAATGCCTGCAATAATATACCAATAGGGAACTAGCAGAAACAGAAATGGATTCAGAAGAAATGAAACTAGGGATATCATTGTTGATGTCAAATGGATCTTGGCAGAAAGCAGAGAATACCAGAAAGATGCTTTTCTGTGCTTTAGTAACTGTGTAAAGGCATCTGACTGTTTGGATCATGACAAGCTATGGATAACATTTTGAAGAATGGGTATCTAGAACACTAAATTGTGCTCATGAGAAACCTGTACGCAGACTAAGAGGCAGTTGTAAGAACAGAACAGAAGGGGATACTGAATGGTTTAAAATCAGGAAAGGTGTGCACCAGGGCTGTATTCTTTGAGCATGCTTACTCAATTGTATGATGAGCAAATAATCTGAGAAGCTGGACTTTATGAAGAAGACTGTGATACCAGGGTTGGAGGAAGACATTAACAACCTGTGATATTCAGATAACACAACCTTGCTTGCTGAATATGAAGAGGATTTAAAATACTGATGAAGAT
>NW_006408561.1:13838042-13884612 GCF_000296735.1 Chrysochloris asiatica | reverse complement strand
CGTGGGAGAAAGATGAGGCTTTCTACTCCCGTAAAGATTTACACCCTCGGAAACCCTGTACAGGGTCGCTATGGGTCGGAACCGACTCGATGGCACTCAACAACAACCATATAATTATTCTGCCAGTAGGTTGTGTGTGAGGAGTTCAATTAGAAAATTGATGGATACCTGTGAAAAACAATATGCAAAACATTAAAACCTCATTTTAAAGTAGGCCTTATGTGATGAAGGATTGGCAATTTGTTTTCACCAACAATCTGTACCAACAACTATCCTATGTCCATATATGGCAGTAAAATCAAATGAAAGTTTACTTAATCTTTAAGCTATCAGAAAGTAACCCCTTGTTCCTAGGAGTGTTAGAAGTAGGATGTTGAAACTCCTTGTTTTGAGTGAAAAGTCTTGTCTTTTTCTTATTTAAAAGGGTTATTGTCCATACTTTTTAAGCCCAGAATATATTTTATGCACTCTTCTAAGTATTTTATGTGTATTAAATCATTTAATTTTCACTACTTCCCTAAGATATGGTGGTGTTGTGTGTCACTGAGTCAATTTTGACTCATAGCGACCCTGTATAGGGTTTCCAAGACTGTAAATCATTATGGGTGTAGAAAGCCTCATCTTTCTCTCATGGAACAGCTGGTAGTTTTGAAATGATCGCCTTGAGGTTATCAGCCCAACTCGTAATCACTATGCTATCAGAGCTCCTTGCCCTAAGATTTAACTACTATTATCATCCCATTTTATGAATAAGGAAACAGGCATTGAGACATTGAGTGACTTGATCAAATCAACTAACCAATAAGAGTGAACCTGGGACCCAAGATTTAACTTCAGAGTCTACTACTCTCTGCTGACTGCCCAAAAAGCAGGCATCATGTGAAAATATTTGAAAATAATTGGTTTCTGAATGAAGTTACCAATTCTTGGTCAAGGAACTTCTATGTCTAAGCCTTTATGTTAGATACTTTCACTTTCCTTTTATATTTAGGAGGGCACTGGAGACATTAGGTCATAGCCTGTGGTCTTCCTTCCTCAGTTAGAGCTGAGGGAGGTAAAACCAGTTAGAGATTTTCCTTTTCGTACAATTAATTGATGGGTACCTGCAAGAATCTATACTAAGCCCACTTCCTACATTATCATCTAAGAAATCTTTGCAAATCATTTAAAGTGCAATTTCAACCCTTAATTACATTCTTCTTTATTCTCTTCTATCACTTCTCTAAAGGCCTGGTGTGGTGTTGTAGGATAAACACTCAACTGTTAACCAAAAGGTTGATGTTTCAAATCTACCAGCCATTCTCTGGAAACCCTGTACAGGGTTGTTATGAGTTGTAACAAACTTGACAGCACTTAATAACAACAATAACAAAAATCACTTCTCTGGAGACCTAGTGGTGCCGAGGTTAAGTGCTCAACAGTTAACTAAATAACAGGAAACCACAGTCACTCTAAAGGAGAAAGATGTGGCCGTCTGCTTCTGTAAACATTGACAGCTTCGGGAACTCTATGGAGGCAGTTCTATTCTGTCCTCTAAGCTTGCTATGAGTCTGAATTGACTTCGCAGCAATGGGTTTGGTGATGTTTATTATTTTAAAAACCACTTCTCTTTACAATATCTACCTCTTTCCAATTCCCTCTGAATTTTCATATCACCACTCCCACAAGTGAGAGACATATGTTGAAAGGAAGCAGAAGGTTGGCTTTTGAATGTGAGGTGATTGTTAAGTCTAGTTGTACACAGAGCTGCTCTTTGTCTCAGAGCACTCTTGAACTAGCCACATTTCTAAGGCAGCTATCTAAGTAATGCAACTGTTTTGTGGTATTTAAAAGATGTTCTGTTATGCTATATTTGCTTCTCTCCTTGTTGTTGTCATTGTTAAGTGCAATTGAGTCAGTTCAACTTATAGTGATTGTGTTTAGGGTTTCCAAGGATCGGCTGGTGGGTTTGAACTGTCAATCTTGTGGTTAGCAATCTAGTGCAAGTTCTTCAGAGCCAAACCAGATCTAAAATTCTTAAGTAGGGATGGGAAAAATCTTTGCCTTATATAAAATATATTTAAATTAAATGTCATTTAATGAGAGAATCAGAAAGTAAAAGGTCCAAGTAGGAAAGGCTATCTCAAAACAGACCTTAATGAGGCACAGTTCACCATCTTTCACTAAAAATTTGGGGTCTGGTTGAAAAAGAACTCTCTCTACTTCTGGACTTCCCACAGTCTTTTGTGCTTCAGTTTATATCAACAATATTATTTTGGAGAGAAAAAAAAAATATATATATATATATATATATTATACCCAAAACTGCAAGACCTAACCTCACCACAATCTACACTTTGACTCTCTACCATCAATATTCTAGCATGGTTATAGATTCTCTGATTTCTCTAATCAGATCATTTGTGTCTCCAAAGCCGAAGTGACTAAACAACATATTCTATGAAAAAGTCCTGATGTGGTGCTGCAGAATAAACACTGAACTGCAAACCACAAGGTCAGTGCTTTCAACCTACCGGTGGTTCCTTAGAATCCCAACATGGGGTTGCTATGAGTTGGAACTGACTCAACATTATTTAACAACAACAGCAATACCATCTTCATAACTTGTCCATAAATCTAAAAGTATTCCAACATTTAAAAATTTATCTAAAATAAATAAGAGAGATATATAATTTCACTTGTACTGATATTTGACTTTATTTGTATTTGTATTTTAGATTCAGTGAACACAGAGAGAAAGGAAGGTGGAAAGTTAATGTTCATGAGGCATTTCACTGCACTTTTATCAGGGCGGCTTCTTTTTTAAAACTTGTAACAAAAGTCCCATTTTTCAGAAGAGAAAATGATACTGAAAATTTAGGAAACATCTCAACATTTAGCAGAAGTAGGGATAAAAGTTAGGGGCGCGGGGGGGGGGTACTGATAAGACGTGTTAGGAAATGCAAAGTTCAGAGACAGAAGTGGGATGACAGGCCAAATTCAAGATCTTATGGCCTGCCACATTTTACTAAAGATGGATGGGCTTTCTTACCTGGTGTTCCCAAGACACTACAAGGAGTTTTAGCAACACGATTTGCAGTTGTCAAGGAAGAGGTCTGTGACAATGAATGCTAAGTGTATTTCAGACCATTTTCTGGTTTCTGAAATTATTTAAAGCTAATGATTTTACACCCCATGTTTTATTGACAAAAATCTTCCTGTGGCTAAAAGCTAATCTAAAGTTTTCTTACAGATTTAGATGACAAGTCTCAACAAAACAACTTTTTTTTGCATGTTTTTACCATAAGTGAAGTCCAAAGGTTAATTTTGAATAAGTAGGCAGGTTATTTATGGATTATTACTTACCTCATGTAATTTATTCACAAGGAAAGGATAGTGTGTATGAGTTTCTGTGAAATATTCTTCTGTATAGTTTGTTCTTTAATCTTCTAGTTGTTATGGGGATAGGTGTTTGCTAAACTACCCTGATTGGCTCTCACTTATAGTTTATATCAGCATCTAGCTAGCAAACACTTTATTCAAATAGATGGTTACATTAATGTAAAAAAAAAAAAGTCACTACTTAGGTCCACAAGAATAGAAATGCTGTCTGTCAAGGAAAGATACGTACTTATAGCCAGAAAGTACTCATCCTTTGTGGTTAATATTTTTATTCCATCATAAACTATTTTCTTTCAGTGTCTTATCATCAGAAGATATAAATTTAAGTATGAAATATAAGGAAAGGAATATCTACAAGAAAAAGACACAGAAAATTCACAATTATGAAGTTATACGAAAAGCCTCCAGTAAGTAATTACTGTTTATATATTTTTATGATGCTATGGAGTCTGATGTGGTACTGTAGGACCAAGCACTGGGCTGTAAGGTCAGTTTGAACCACAAGATCGGCGGTTCAAAGTTACCAGCTGCTCCTTGGAACCTTTATACAGGGTCACTATGAGTCAAAATAGACTCCAGAGCACTTAACAAAAACAACATTATTATATGGTACTGATGTGGCACTACAGGATAATCCACTAGATTCCAAGGTTGGTTTGGACTGCAAGGTTAGTGGTTCAAACCCACCAGCCACTCCTCAGAAACCCTATTCAAGGCCACCACGAGTCAGAACTGACTCGATGACACTTACCAACATTATTATATCAGGAGATCTGGTAGCTCTGTGGGTTACCAGTTGGGCTGCTAATGACAAGGTCAACAGTTCAAGACAGGGTCAGCAGTTCAGGAGAAAAATGAGGCTTTCTGCTCCTGTAAAGATTTTTACAGCATCAGAAAACCTATACAGGGTTATTATGAGTTAGATAGCGACAACATCATTAACATAACATGCAGGTAAAAAACCATAATGCAATAGTACATTGACAGGGCACTGCCAGTGGTTTAAGCCGGATTCAGACAAAGATGTGGAAAGAGGGATATCATTGCAGATATCAGATGAATCTTGGTTGAAAGCAGAGAACACCAAAAGCATGTTTACTTGTGCTGTATTAACAATGCAAAGGCTTTTGACTGTGTGAATCATAACAAGCTATAAACAACATTGCAAAGAATGAGTATTCCAGAACACTTAATTGTGCTCTTGAGGAACCTGTTGTTGTTGTTGTTAAGTACCATGGTTCCGACTCATAGTGACCCTGCACAAGGTTTCCGAGGCTTTAAATCTTTACTGCAGCAGAACACCTCACCTTTCTACCACAGAACCACTGGTAATTTTGAACTGCTGACCTTGAGGTTGGCAGCCCGACTCATAACCACTATACTTCCAGAGCTCCTAGACCAAAAGGCAGTTATTCAAACAAAGTAAGGGACACTAATGGTTTAAAATCAGGAAAGCTGTGTGCAAGGGTTGTATTCTTTACCATACTTATTCAATCTCTATGCTGAGCAAATAACCTGAGAAACTGGATTATATGAAGAAGAAAACGGTACCAGGATTGGAAGAACACTCATTAAAACTTGCAATGATACAAACTTGCTTGCTGAAAGCAAAATGGACTTAAAATACTTAACTTCAGTTTGTATTGCACCTAAATGTGAAGAAAACAAAAGCTTCACCACTAGACAAATATATAACATCATGATAAATGGAGAAAAGATTGAAGTTTTTAAAGACATCATTTTGCTTAGATCCACCATCAACACTCATGGAAGCAGCAGTCAAGATATCAAAGAACGTATTGCATTAGGCAAAGCTGCCACACAAGACCTCTTTAAAACGTTCAAGAGCAAAGAATGTCAGTTTGAAAACTAAAGTGCGCCTGACTCAAGCCATAGTATTTTCAGTAGACTCATATACATGTGAAAATTGGACAATGAATAAGGAAGACTGTAGAAGAACTGATGCATTTGACTTTCAGTGTTAGGGAACAGAAGAATATTAAAGGTATCATGGACTGCAAGAACAAACAAATCTGTGTAGGAAGAAGAACAACCAGAATGCTCCTTAGAAGCCAGGACGGCCAGATTTCATCTCTCATATTTTGGACATGTTGTCATGAGGGACTAGTCTTGGTAAATGGAGAAGAACATCATGCTTGGTAAATTGGAGGGACAGTGAAAAAGAGGGAGACCCCCCCAATGAGATGGACTGGCAAGTTAACAGCAATAACATGTTCAAGTGCAGCAGCAATTATGAGGATGGCACAAAAGACTGGGCAGTGTTTCGTTCTGTTGTTCATGAATGCTATGGGTCACAACTGATTCAACAGCACTTCACAACAAATGAGTCAAAGCTGACTCCAGGGCACATAATCACCACCATTATTATATAAATTTATGTGATTAAGACAAACAGCAATTCTGTGTGCCAGGAAGGAGTCTATTCTTTAAACCTGAAGATATGGTTACATGATCTCCATTTTACAAAGGAAGGAAGTGAGGTCCAGAAAAACTAAGTGGCCAGTCTACGAGTGCCCAAGTTTACCAGGGCAGAAGTGTAAGGCTATGGTGGTGGTAGTGGTGGTGTGCCATGGAGTCAGTTGTGATTCATAGTGACCCTGTACAGTGTCCAAAGTTGTACATCTTTATAGAAGCAGAAAGCCTCATCTTTCTACCACGCAACAGCTGGTAGTTTCCAACTGCTGACCTTAAGGTTCGCAGCCCAATTTGTAACCACTATGCTCCAGAGTGTAAGGCTATAGAATGCATATAAAATACCTACAGATAACATACAATGTTCCCAAACTATAATTGTCAACAAAGTATTTTAGAAAAGAAGATGAAATAAAACTAATTTTTGTATTTAGATTAATTCTTTGTATATTGCACATTCAGATTATTAGTGGAAGCTTTGCTTCTGTTTCTTATCATTCTTTTTTAATGTCGATAGACATATGAAATCTTTATGATGTTATAAATTCCACATTATTGTTAGAAGAAAACAAAGTCATACAGAAAAATTTCTTAATCTAATTTTTGTCTGACCAATAAAGAACTATGAAAAAAAGGAATTGCAACAATGGAATTGTTATCATATTGAAACATATTGCTTAGAAAAGTAGGTGAGAATCATTTTCAAGCTCCATCATATAATGAGGAGCTTTCACTTACTACAAATATTTTTTCAATTTAAATCCCCAGAGCAGTGACATACCCATATGGCAGATACGCTGATTGTGAAATTTCTGATGAAATTTTGCTGTCAAAAATTGCATAATTATTTGCCAAAATTCAGTAGAAATTTATATACTAATCTACTTCATTGAGTTTTTGCCAGGCGTATATGAGATATCATATGTATACGATAAGCACTGGACTGGGAACCACAAGATCCATGGTTCGAGTCCTCCAGTCGCTCCACAGGTGAGAAAGATGGGGCTTTCTGCTCCTGCAAAGATTCAAGCCCTCAGAAACAGGGTCGTTATGAGTTAGAACCAACTTGACAGCAACTTAACAATAACAACAACAACTTTGAACAGTGCCTGGCATCCAATATAATTTTATTATAATATTATTGTCACTGTCATTTTTACTTTTGCTTATTTTGGAAAACAAATTTTGGAATAAAACATACTTGTGTTAAATTCCATATTCTACCATTTGCCAGCTATGGAAACTCAGACCATTTCTTTTTTTTAATGTTTTAATGTGAATTACATGGGAGAATATTAGCTTTACATTCATCCTATCATATATCATTTCATTGCCATGGTTACAATTCCCTCCATGCATCATCAACCAACCAAAGGGTATATGCTACAAGCCTGTCCCCTGGTCATCAGCACACAGCCCTTCTCCCTCTCTGGGTCTAGAGTCTCTCTCCATCTCTCCACATCATCATCTCTGCCTCCATCTGTGGCGCCAGTCTTTCTCTGGGTAGGGACCCGAACTCCACTCTTCTTCCTTGATGGTCCCAGGGACATCTGCTCCTGGACTGCAAAGTTAACCACTCCCCTCATTTTGCTACAAAATGTCTACCTTTACATTTCCAACTCTCACAGTCAGTCTTGTTAGCAATTGTCCACTATTGTGCCACATGAGAGACATTCACATTGCCTTTCATCAATCCCACCCAGACAGATTGGATACTACTCCGTGGAGATTCTACCTTCCTCTGTGCCCTCTGGATCTAGGCTCCCTCTTGAATATTTGTAAGCTAGTCACTTCTTGCCTTTGTAGCCCCCCATTTTGGGTAACCAATGTCCAAGTTGCCCATCCCTGTCTACCCTGTGTAGCGAGGGAGTGGGAATGATCCTCGCTTTAAAGACTTGTTCTCTCTTTTGAGCTACTGCATCCATAGGTGTAGGTCAAGTTCATCAAATTTTATCAGATTACTCTTATTTTCCTCCTCTATTTTCTAGTTGAGTTCTGATCATCCAGCCATTGAAGCCAGGTCAAGTGGGTATTTTCTGCAAGTGTGGGTATTCTTGTGCATATGCCCTTACTTCTTATCAGCTGGACACCTAATTTTCTACTCTAGTCCTTTGTGGCTATGTCACTGACTCTGGGCCCAGGAGTCCCCAGGTCTTGCCATACTGCTGGCCAACCAGGTCTCCACCTGGGTTCATAGGAGTCTATTGAACATGGTAGCACTTAGCTCGCAGCTTCATTGCTGTTTTTCCCTCACTTCCCCTTATCAGTGACCAACATGGTCACCAGTCAGAGCACATGTCTGCTCATGTATTCCCATTGAGTCTTAGTCTTGGAAGGGGGTTTACCCTGAGGGGACCCAACCACTTGCCTTGATGTCTCCTGGGTGAGCAACTTGTTCTTGTAGTAGTCAATTGGACTACCATTATTGTTTTGTATTTTTCCTGTTGGTCTTTCTTTCAAGAAGTATCTTCTGTTCTTATAGCTGCTCCAGGCTGGTCTGTTTGTCCTTTCAAGTGGAAATTTCCCACCTAAGAAGATTCTGGATGGGGTTTCAGACCATTTCTGACAGCATTCTGAGTCTTAGTTTCTTTATCTGTCAGGCATTACGATACCTTACTGACTGTGAAGATTTCTTCTTTGACTAACACAGTACATTGATTTTCAAAGCACAGTCTCTGTCCTAGCAGCATCAGTGTCATCTGGAACTTGTTAGACATGGAGCCTCACCCAAACCTACCAAATGAAAATCCAAGACACATATGGATTAATCTAGGTTTTCACAAGCCCACCAAGTGATTCTGAAATCTGCTAAAATTGAAAACCATTGGCATAGCACATGTTTCCTAGGTACTGAGGCTGCTAGGATAACAGAAACATCCATAGAAACCTACTTTCACAGAACTAGCAATCAAACATAAACATAAAATTACAACTCAAATTAAGCTTTTGTAGATTCCGATTCCATTATCCATTTGTCAGGTGAGGCAAAAGAAAATTTTTCATTTTTTTTCAATCTGTATTTTTAAGGACAAGATTAAAATAGTTTTTCAGCATCTCATTGTGTATATAATAAATTCAGTGATAAAACATCAATGGTTTAAATTTATCAAAATTATAAAGTACCTGCAAATGCAAAATTTTAGGTGTTATGTTAAATAGTAATAAAAAAAATAGATTCCATTTCACAAAGGATACAATTTTCTTGCAGATAAAAGAGAAACTGGAACTTTTCCAAAAGCACAGCATACTCATGTTAAAGTGAAAATAGCAAAAGAATACCAAATAAATAATAATAATAAAAAAAGATAGGGAGGCTTTGAGTTCTTTTTTATTTCTTTGAATAAAAAAGACCGTGGGTTTATTTTCAACAGCTGTGTTTATAAGTTTGGTGATTATTGCAGCTGTACCAGCTGAATAACAGGAAGGTTAAATTTGAAAAAAGTTAACTTTGTTTGGAAATGTACTATTTTCTTCTGAGGATTAATGATATTGTACTTTTTCCCCATCCTCCCCTAAAATCTACTGTTGGGAAGGTGCATTTAGGTCATTAAGCATTGGAGCCCTGAAAGAACTGCCTGAAGTGAATAAACCTACTTTTCTTCTAGACCATGAGGAATACTTTAAGGAAGATACAGAAGAAAACTATTCACCAATGCCAGAGATTCTACCACTTTCTGAAAGTAAGACTTCACCCATCATGTACCTTCAATATCTCTCCCCATGAAACTCGATCAAGTTTAAAAATCAAGTAGGATAACTTGAAAGCCTTGTAGGTTGCAGTGAAATGAAGTGTTTCATGTCTGCTAAGATTTATACCTCAGCTGCTGATTATTTGTGCTTTCATAAAGGACAGCCAACTGAATACATAAAAGGAATATTTTTGTTTTGTACCTCTTCTGATGTCAGAAGGCCATGATCATGTGTCACGAATTGGCCATGGATGAGAACCTCTCCCCCTAAATAACAGTAATTTTCATAACTGATTATCAGAGAAAGAGACATCATAAGACTGCTTTAGAACAGAATCTCTGACAATCTGATTTTCTTCTTTTCATGTGAAACACTATAAATAGAGGATACTTAAAGTGCATTGTCTTGGAGGCCTCCAGCTGCAGTGCTAGGCTAATATGATGATAGGACAAGAAATTTTAACTTAGAAAATATAAGTGAATAATCTTTGAAGATTTGAATAGATAATAGTTTGATTTTCAGAATATTAAACAATTCTGAGTTTTTAAGAATTTAGAGAATAATTTCCAGATAAAAATCCAACCCACAGAGGCCTTCTGTGAGAACCAGGCAGCACAACCTGATTCTCAGTGAGCATGCAAAAAGCATATGGACACTGCATGGAAACGAATTTAAAATAATTAATGAAAAGTGCAAAATTTCAACTTGTAACATTCAGAAGATCTAAACTACACTTGAGAATCTGAGAACTATGGATTTTAAACCTTTCATATCTTCTGATAGGGTACAGTAACATCCTGGAGCAATGAAACCCCCTTGTAATAGGGAGGTGTTGCCATATGTCCACACTTTGGGAAGTTTAAGCCTTCTTCTTTTTGCTAGGTTCCCTATGGAAAGGGAGAGCAGCTGGTCAACATTTTTTTTTTTAAGTTCCATTTAGAAGTATAGTTGTCATACATTATTCCCAAAGTTTCCAACCTAATTATTACCAACTCCCTTTGCCTTTTCTCAGAGATTCTGTTTTTAAAATTTGTAATCATTTGCTTACTCTTGGGAAAACAATCCATGGTTTCTTTTCACATATAAAAATGTGAAGCTATAAATGTTAGGTTTATAAAAGCCTTTAGAGAATCTGATCAGTCTTGTAGTCTATCATCCTGTTGCTTTTCACCAGGTTTCATTTTTAAGAGTGACTATGAAAAGTCTTCTACAGAAGAGAACCTGGACTTCTATAGGGGAGAAACTGATATCGAGTATGGGGGTGGATCTGGGGAGATGTAAGACAGAAAGCAAACATTCAGAGAGCCAAACAAAGTTGTAAAGGTAATTTGGATATAGGACATGTACACAGGAGGAAAGCAAAACAGAGTTGTTGTTGTTAGGTGCCATTGAGTTGGTTCTGATACATAGTGACTTTATACACAACTGAACACAACTCTGCCCAGTCCTGCACCATCCTCACAATCATTGGTACACTTGAGCCCATTGTTGTTGCCATTGTACTAATCCATCTCTTTGAGAGCATTCCTCTTTTTCACTTACCTTTACCAAGCAAGATGTCCTTATCCAGGTACTGGTCCCTCCTGATAAGTTGTCTGTAGTATGAGAAATGATGTCTTGCCATCCTGGCTTCCAAGGAACATTTTGGTTGTACTTCTTCCAACATAGATTTGTTTGTTCTTCTTGTAGTCCCTGGTACCTTCAGTATTGTTCTCAAGCACCATAATACAAATGCATCAATTCTTCTATAGTCTTTCTTACTTACTGTCCAACTTTTACATGCAAATGAGGCTATTGAAAATATCATGGCTTGGGTCAGGTGCACCTTAGTCTTTAAACTGACATTTTTGTTGTTAAAGACTTTAGCGAGGTCTTGTGCTACAGACTTGCATAATGTAATGCGTTGTTTGATTTCTTGACTGCTACTTCTGTGAGCACTGATAGTGGTTCCAAGCAAATTGAAGTTTTTGGCAGCTTCAATCTTTTCTTTATTTGTAATAATCTTATTTATTGGTCCACTTATGAGGATTTTTGTTTTCTTTACATTGAGGTGCAACTCACATTGAAGACTGTCATCTTTGATCTTCATCAGTAGATATGTTAAGTCCTCTTCTCTTTTAGCAAGCAAGATTGTATCATTTGCATATTGAAGTTTATTAATGAGTATTCCTCCAAGTCTGATGCCACGTTCTTCTTCATATCTTCCAGCTTCTTGGATTATTTGCTCAGTATAGAAGTTGAATAAATATTGTGGAATAATACAACCCTGATGTACGCCTTTCCTGATTTTAAACAATTCAGTGTCCCCTTGTTTTGCTTGAACGACTACTTCTTAGTCTATGTACAGGTTCTTCATGAGCATAATGAAGTGTTCCGGAATACCTATTCTCTGTAATGTTGTCCCTAAGTTGTCATGATTCACACAGTCAAAAACTTTTGCATACAATAAAACACAGGTAAACATCTTTCTGGTATTCTCTACTTGCAGCCAAGATCTAGCTGACTTTCGGAATGATAGTCCTCATTCATGTCTTTGTCAGAATCCAGCTTGAACCTCTGGCAATTCCATCTCAATGTACCATTGTAGTCAGGTTTTTTTTTTTTTTCATTATCCTTAGCAATATTTTATTTGCATGTGATATTAATGTTATTGTCTGATGATTCCCACATTCCATTGGGTCATTTCTCTTTGGAATGGGCAGAACTATAGATTTCTTCCAATCAGTGGTTCACATAGCTGTCTTTGTCTTTCAAATTTCTTGGATGAGTGTGTGCATCCAGTGCTGCCTCAGTTTCTTTAAAGATTTCAATCTGTATTCCATCGTGTCTCAGAGATATGTTCTTTGCCAATGCCTTCAGTGCACTTTGGACTTATTCCTTCAGTACCATTTGCTCTTGATCATATGCTATGTCTTCAAATGATTGAAAACAACCATGTCTTTTTGGTACAGTGACTCTCCATTTTCTTTTGATGATTTTCTGCATCATTCAATATTTTATCCATAGAATCCTTCCATATTGTAAGTTGACACTTGAATTTTTTTCTTCAGTTCCTTCAGCTTGAGAAACATAGAGCATGTTTTTCCCTTTTGTTTTCCTAACTTCAGTTCTTTACACATTTCATTATAATATTTGATATTTGCTTCTTCAGCTTCCCTTTCACATTTTCTGTGCAGCTTTTGTACTTCCTCACTTTTTCATTTGCTTAGCATATTTACATTGGAGAGCAAGTTTCAGAGTCTCTTCTGACATCCATTTTGGTCTTTTTTTTTTTTTTTTTTTTCTTTCCTGTCTTTTTAATGACTTTTGCTTTCTTCATATATGATGTTCTTGATGTCATCCCACAACTCTTCTGGTCTTCAGTCATTAGTATACAAAAGCTTTTCTTGAGATGGTCTCTAAATCCAGGTGGTGGTGGTGGTTATGTGCCATGGAGTCGGTTCTAACTCATAGTGACCCTGTACAGGGTTTCCAAAGGCTGTAAATCTTTATGGGAGCAGAAAACCTCATCTTTTTCCCGCAGAACAGCTGGTAGTTTCAAACTGCTGAGGTTAGCAGCTGCTAACCTGAGATTAGCAGTCTGATTTGTAACCACTACGTTACCAGAGCTCCTTAAATCCAGGTGGGATTTAATGTCATAGTTTGGATCTTATAGTCTTATTTTAATTTTCTTCAGTTTCATCCTGAACTTGCATATGAAAAATTGATGTTTTTGTCCACTGTCTAGCTCTGACCTTGCTTTGGCTGATGGCTTGGAGCCTTTCCACCACCTTGTCCCACAGAGGTAGTTAATTTGATTTCTGTGTATGACATCTGGTGAGTTCCATGTATATGGTTGTCTTTTATGCTGATTAAAAAGGTACATGCAATGAATAAGTCAGTGTTCTTGCAAAATCCTATCATGTGATCGCCATCATTTCTTTCACCAAAGCCATGTTTTCCAGTGACTGATCCTTCTTCTTTGTTTCCAACCTTTGCATTACAATTTCTAGTAATTATCAATACATCTTGATTTCATGTTTGATCAGTTTTAAACTGAAAAAAATTGGTAGAATTCTTTAGTTGTTAGTGAATACATTTGAGTAACAGTGGTATTAACTAGTCTTCATTGTAGGCGTATGGATATTATCCTATCACAGACAGCACTGTATTTCAAGGCACTGTATTTCAAGATCGATCTTGAAATGTTCTTTTTGATGATTAGTGTGACACCATTCGTCTTCAATTTGTCATTCCTGGCATAGTAAGCCATATGATTGTCTGATCCAACAGCTCACTAATACCTAGGATTTCAATCTGTATTTCATTTTTGACAGCTTCCAATATTCCTGGATTCATACTTCATACACTCACGTTCTGAGCATTAAGGGATGTTTACAGCTGTTTCTCCTCATTTTGAGTTTTTCCCCTTAAGCAAATGAAGATCACCAAATCGTTAACGAATTCACGTCATCACTGTCAACTCTACTTTGAGGAGACAACTCTTCTCTAGTCATATTTTGAGCGCCTTCCAACCTGAGGGGTCTTCTTCTGGCACTATATCTAAAAGTATTCTGAGGCTCTTCATCATGTTTTAATAGCCAATATTTTGTGGTCTCTGACCGTGTTCACTGCTATTCATAGATTTCAGTGGCTAACTGTTCAAAAAGGAGCACTGGTAGTGTAGTGGTTATGAGTCGGGCTGCTAACCTCAAGGTCAGCAGTTCAAAACCACCAGTAGTTCTGTGGGAGTAAGATGAGGCTTTCTGCGCCCATAAAGAATTACAGCCTCAGAAATCTTATACAGGATCGTTATGAGTCTGAACTGACTCCACCGCATACCACTACCAACACCAACTATTCAGAAGTAGTTTACCTCTCTTTGTTCTAAGTCTTGTCTTAGTCTGGAAACTCAGCTGAAATCTGTCTACCATTGTGGATCCTGCTTTAAAATACCAGTGGCACAGCTTCCAGCATCACAGCCACACACAATCCATCACAGTGTGAGAAACTAACAGGTGAGTAGGCCTAAACAGAGTAAGAAGTCAGACCTGAAGTAAATTAAATTAGTGTCAGGGCATATGCTGATGCTAAAGAGCAAGGGAATGGAAGAGAGACAGGTAAACAGTGAGGGCAGTTAAGGACTCTCCTCAGCAGTGAGTGTCCTTGCTCCTGTAAGAAGCCTCTTATATTTTGTCACAGGAGGATCCACACAGGAGTACTCCTTATGAGAAATATGTGTGTGGTGGAGGAAGGGATGGGGGGGGGGGGGGGGTGCGGGGAGGGTAGCTGGATAGCAGTACTTAAAATACCTAGACGACTAATACATTTTCAAAGGTAATCTTTCTCCTGGATTTCTTCAGTTTAAGAACTCTCCTGGGTTTCTTAAAATTTCCTATAATTTTAAAGTACTGTCCTTTTGATTTTCTATTTTCCTTCTTATGCTTTTTCTTCCTTTGCCCTTTATTTTTAATACTAATATCCTTCTCTGCTAGTGAAAGTATTCCCTTCTTTTAAAAGTCTCATCATTGTGTGAAAGATAGCTACAAGTCATAGGTGGTAACAGCATGTATGACATGTGACACCACAGATGAGGTTCTGTAAAAGTATCAAGTTAATTGTGCCTATGGTTATATGGAGTCTTCTGGTGCTGTAGGACTAGACCTCAAGGTCACTTTGAAACACAAGGTCAGTGGTTCAAACTCACCAGCCACTTCTTGGAAACCCTATACAGGGATGCTATGAATTCAAATGGATTCAATGGCATTTAACAACAACAAATACATGGTTACGTGTCACTATGGGATAAGCACTGAATTGCTGCTGAAAGATTGGCAGCTGCTCTACCAGCTGCTCTACAAGAGAAAAATGAGATTTTCTGTTCTCTCTAAAGATTTACAGCCTTGGAGTTCAGGAGTGGCACTGTGGGTTCATGTGCTGGACTGCAAAGTCACTTTGAACTGCAAGGTAGGCAGTTCAAGCTCACCAACTGCTCCTTGGGAACCCTATGCAGGGTCACTATGGGTCGGAACCAACTCGATGGCACTTAACAACAACAACAAAATCCTATACAAGGAATCCTGGTGTGGCACTGTGGATTAATGCACTGGACTAGAAAGTTGGTTTGAACAGGAAAGTTGGTTGTTTGAGATCACCAGCTGCTACTTGGGAACCCTATGTAGGGTCACTGTTGTTCTGAAAGTACTCTATGGCACTTAACAACAAGAAACCTTATACAGGGTTGCTATGAATTGGAATTGACTCGATGGTAGTGGGTGGTTTTGTGACTTAGGATAGAATTCACAAAATAAGGAACACATTTGAGCTTGAATTTAAAAGGTTAATAGTCTCAAAGGAAAAGGGAGGAGAAAAGGTAGTCAAGGTTGAGGAAAGAATGTGAGGAAAGGGATAGCAGAGATGAAGAAGAGGCAGAAGTCAAAATGATTCTGAGTTGACTGCAATAGGTGAGTTTTGATGGTGAGATGCTAACTTTGTTAGACACACATGTGTGGAAGCAAAATGTAATGACTTAGGTTTTCAATATGATGACATGAGGTGGTGGTGTGCCATTTGGAAATAAAGGCCAGGAAGATATAAAGGTAGCAAATAATGAAATAACGTTTGCTCATTTATACATTCAACCTTTCATTAACTACCTGTTGAATGTCTCCTTTGTGTTACCCCAGAAGTGGATGCTGAAGACACAGTAATTGTTGTTAAGTGCCATCGAGTTGGTTCCAATACATAATGATTCTGTATAGGGTTTTCAAGGAGCAGCTGGTGGGTTTGAACCTTCAACCTTGTGTTTAGCAGTCCACACCAGGACTCTGAAGACAAAGAGAACACATAAAACTCAGTCTTCAAAGTCTAATTCAGAAAATCAAAAAGAAAAAAAAATTTTTTTGCAATAAGGTCTGATAGAGATCTGTCTAGTGTATTATGGGAGCATATGGAGATTCAGAAATGATTTTACCTGAAGTGTATATTTAAAGTCAAATTGATAGGGTCACTATGAGACAGAGCTGACTGGAAGACATCTAACAACACCACAGGTAAGTAAAGAGGGGAATGCTATTTCTGATAACACAGCAACATATATAAATGTAAGGTTGTATGACTAAAGGAAGTACATGTAGATTCAAGTGGTTAGCTTCTAGAAGAGACATGATGGGAGTTAATATTAAACAGGCAGTTGGGGTCAGATAATGAAGTACCTTACATACTGTGCTGCAAAGTTTGATATTTACTTTTATCAGAAATGTGGAGAAATTGTAATGTTTTAGGAAACTAATTGGAATCATTTCATCTTATCTCTTCCATTTGGTTTTCAATGTTTATGTCTCTTTTTATTATTCTTTTAATGATTACCCTAGAAATTACAATACTGTTTTCTAAGCTCTTTATTCTTTTTTGTGATATTGGGCTTTGATATGAGACAATTTTTCTTAACTTCTTGCAGTATTTCTTATAATATGGTGAATACGTTTCTCAGCTTTTATGTGTCTAAAAAAGTATATTTATTTCATTTTTACTTTGGAAGGATATTTCCACTTGGGATAATGGAATCTTTTTTTCTTTTAGCCCTTTAAATATTATATCCCCTTATCTTCTTACTTGATAATTCCTATTGAAATTCATCTAATATTATTCATACTTGTCATGTAACATTTTTTATGACTAATTTTAATATTTTTATCTTTATTAGTATTTCAAAAAATCCTTTTAGAAGTTTAATATGATGAGTCTACATATGGTTATCAGTCCTGACATGGCACTGTAGGATAAACACTGGATTGCTAACAGCAAGGTTGTTGGTTCAAACCCCATAGAACACTCTTCAGAAACCTTATACAAGGTTGCTATGAGTCAAAACCAACTCAATTCCACTTAACAAAAACAACAACAACACATGGTTTTATCTTTGTATGTATGCCATTTTTGTTTCAGAGGAACTTTTTTTATTATTTTTATTTTGGAGGGTGATCGGTGGGGGTAAGGATTTAGGGTTAGGTTTAGGATCATGACTAGGTCTAGGCTAGGCCTAGGACTTTGATTAATGTTAGGGTTATGGTTGAGACTAGGGTTGGGGTTAGGGATTGCAATTAGGCTAGGGCAGGATTAAGGTTTAGTCTAGTTTCAGGGCTACAGTTAGTTTTATATTTATTTTTTCTTGAAATCTACTTAATTTTCTCTTCATTTGGAAGTTCTATGACTACATTTAAAAAATCTTTTTACTTTATGATTTTCATTGTTTTACAACCTGATAATACTGGTTCCTTATTTTCAGTTTTGTAGCTTTGTTTTACTTTAAATACTTTTACATCTGGGCCGAGTTCTGGGTGATATTGTCATGTATATTAATCTCAGGTTGTTGTTTGCTGTTGTTGGTTCTCTGTCCAAAGAATTCCCTTTAGTATTTTTTGTGAGGTTGATCTGGTTTTTACAAATTCTCTTAATTTCTGTTTATCTGGAAATGTCTGAATTTCACCATCATATTTTATGGATAACTTTGCTGGATGTATGACTATTGATTAGCAATTTGTTTTTTTTTTTTTTTAACTTCAGTGTTTTATATGTGTCATCTCATTGTTTCCTTGGTGCATGGTTTCTGCCAAGAAATCAGAGCATAGTCTAATCAGTTCTCCTTAGCAGATAACTTTTCATTTCTGTAGAGATGCTCTTAGGATTCTTTCCTTGTCTTTGATTTTGAAAAGTTTAATTATGATATGTCTTGGTGACTTTTTTTTTTTGCTCTCGCTCTTGTTTTGAGCTCATTCACCTTCTTGAATGCTTATTTAACCATTTTTCATGATTTTAGGGAAGTTTTCTTCCAACAACTTTTTTTTAAAACATTTTATTGTGAATTGAGTAAAGATTTACAGACAAGATCATCAGTTTACATTCAACAAATCATTCACTTTGGTTCATCTCTATGATCACAATCCCTACCATGCAACAACAGTTTTCCTGCTTCATGCCTGTGGTTTCTATTTGTATTCCACCTGCCTTCCCATCCCTTCCCAACTTTAACCTTAGGAAAATGTTGTCTTTTTGTTTTCAAATGATTTACCATTCCATGGTGAGCATACACCATTAGAGTTGTTGTTCCCCTTATCTGCCTATCTATTACTTGGCTGAAAATTAGGTCATGAGGGTGAGTTCCTTTCCAGACCTGAAAGATAGTTGAGGGCTATCGTCTCAGGTTCCTCCAGTCCCTTATGACCAGTAAACCCCAGTCTTAATGTTATTATTATTTTTTAAAAATAATTTTGAGTTTTGTTACACATTTTTTTCCACTTTATTTACGACACTTCACCACTCATCTGTCAGTTTGTCCTACTGTAGTGGCATGTGTGTTGCTGTGATTCTGGAAGCTATGTCACAGGTATTTTAAATACCAGCCTGGTCACCCATGGTAGACAGGTTTCAACTGAGCTTCCAGATTAACAGACTAGGAAGAAGGAGAGATGAACTACTTCTGAAATTTAGTCAATAAAACTCTTATGAATAGCAGTGGAACACCATCAGCAACAGATAACTGAACATTGAAACATGATGAAGAGCACCAGAATATTGCAAGATACAGTGTTGGAAGATGAGCCCCTCAGGTTGAAAGGGACTCAAAATGCGACTAGGGAAGAGCTGCCGCCTCAAAGTAGAGTTAACTGTGATGACACTAATGGAGTAAAGCCCTTGAGACCTTCAATTGCTGATGGGGCACCACTAAAAATGAAGAGAAAAAGCTATAAAATTTTATTAATATTCAGAACATGGAATGTATGAAGTATGAATATAGGAAAATTGATAATTGTCAAAAATGAGATGGAACTTATAAACATTCATGAGCAGAAATGGACTAGCATTAGCCATTTTGAATCTGAGAGTCACATAGTTTACTATGGTGGAAATGACAAGGTGAAGAAGAATGGTGTCACATTCATCATCAAAAAGAACTTATCAAGATCAGTCATGAAGTATAATACTGTCTGTGATGGGATAACATCCATATGTCTACAATGAAGACCAGTTAATACCACTACTATTCAAATTAACACACCAACCACTAAAGCCATTGATGATGAAATTGAAGAATTCTACCTGGTGTGGTGCTGTGGACTATTGTGCTGGCCTTCAAAGTTAGTTTGAACTGCAAGGGTTGGTGGTTCATGCTCACCAGCCACTCCTCAGAAACCCTCAGGGTCACTATGGGTTAGAACCAACTCAATAGCACTTAACAACAACAACGACCAGACCGACATCTTTAGTCTGACTTTGATCAAACATGCAATCAAGATGTATGTTAATTACGAGGGATTGGAATGCAAAGTTTGAAACAAAGATCAGTAGTTGGAAAATATGGTCACAGTGATAGAAACAATGGTGGAGATCACAGGACAGAATTTTGCTAGACCAACGACTTCTTCATTGGAAATACCTTTTATTAAACAGCATAAAAGATGACTATACCCATGGATCTCATCAGATAGAATACATATAAATCAAATTGACTACATTTGTGGAAAGAGACAATGGAAAATCTCCATATTATCAGTCGAAACTAGACCAGGGGCAGACTGTGGAACAGACCATCAATTGCTCATATGCAAATGCAAGATGAAGCTGAAGAAAATTTAAACAAGTCCACTGGAGCCAAAATATGATCTTGAACATAGCCCACCTGAATGTAGAGATTATCTTAAAAACAGATTTAATGAATTAGACACGAATGATGAAAGACCAGAAAAGTTGTGGGATGACTTCAAGTACATCATTCTGGAAGAACGCAAAAGGTCATGGAAAAGACAAGAAATAAAGAAAAGACTAAAATGGATGTCCAAAAGGACTCTGAAACTTGCTCTCCAGCATAGAGATGTTTAAGCAAATGGAAGAAGTGAGGCAGTACAACAACTGAATAAAAAATTTCCAAAGTAAACTCAAATATTATAATAACCTTCAATTAGCAAACCAAAAAGGAAGGACATTCTAAGCATTTCTGAAGCTGAGGCAACTAAAGAAAACATTTAAATCTTGACTTGAAGTATTGGAGGGACTCGTCTGTCAGTTTGTCGTACTGTGGTGGCTTGTGAGTTACTGTGATTCTGAAAGCTATGCCACCAGTATTTTAAATACTGGCAGGGTCACCCATGGTGGACAGGTTTCAGATGAGCTTCCAGATGAAGACAGACTAGGAAGAAGGAGTCATGAACTACTTCCGAATATTTAGTCACTGAAATCCTTATGAATAGCAGAAAAACACTGTCAGACATAGTGCCGGAAAATGAGCCCCTCAGGTTGGAAGGCACTCAAAATGCGACTGGGGAAGAGCTGCCTCCTCAAAGTAGAATTGACCATGATGATGCGAATGGAATAAAGCCCATGAGAGAAAAGCCCACAGGACCTTCATTTGCTGATGGGGCTTAACTCAAAATGAAGAGAAAGAGCTGTAAACATTCATTGAAAATTGGAACGTGGAATGTACGAACTATGAATCTGGGAAAATTGAAAGTTGTCAAAAATTATATGGAACACATAAACATCGATATCTTAGGCATTAGTGAGCTGAAATGGACTGGTATTGGCCGTTTTGAATCTGATAACCCCATGGTTTACTATGCTTGAAATGACAAATTTAAGAGGAATGGTGTTGCATTCATTGTCAAAAAGAACATATCCAGATCAGTCATGAGGTACAATGCTGCCTGTGATAGGATAATATCCATGTACCTACAGGGAAGCCCAGTTAAAGCTACTATTATTCAAATTCACACACCAACCACTAAAGCCAGTAAGGAAAAAATAGAAGACCAACTTCTTCAATCTGAAATCGATCAAACATGCAATCAAGATGTTTTAATCATTACTAGTGATTGAAATGCAGAGGTTGGGAGCAAAGAGAAAGGATAAGTAGTTGGAAAATATGGCCTTGGTGATAGAAATGATGCTGGAGAATGCTTGATAGAATTCTGTAAAATCAATGATTTGTTCATTTCAAATACCTTCTTTAGACAGCATAAGAGATGACTATACACATGGACCTCACCAAATGGAATACATAGAAATCAAATTGACTACATCTGTGGAAAGTCTGAGGATATATCATCAGTCAAAACAAGGCCAGGGGCAGAATGTGGAACAGACCATCAATTGCTCATATGCAAATTCAAACTTAACTGAAGAAAATGAAAACAAGTCCACGAGACACAAAATACGACCTTGAATATATCCTCCATGAATTTAGAGATCATCTGAAGACCAGATTTGATACATTAAACACTAAAGACTAAAAACCAGAAGAGTTGTGGGATGACATCAAGAACATCATACATGAAGAAAGCAAAAAGTCATTGAAAAGATAAGAAAGAAGGAAAAGGTCAAAATGAATGTCAGAAGAGACACTTAAACTTGCTTTCCAGTGTAGAGATGCTAAAGCAAATGGAAGAAACGAGGAGGTACAAAAGCTGAACAGAAAATTTCAAAGATCAGCTGGAGTAGATAAAGCCAAATATTATAACAAAATATGCAAAGATCTGGAATCAGAAAACCAAAAAGGAAGAATTATTTCTTCAAGCTGGCGAAACTGAAGAAATAATTCAAGCCTCAACTTTCATTATTGAAAGATTCTCTGGGCAAATTATTAAATGATGCAGGAAGCATCAAGAGAAGGTGGAAGGAATACACAGTTACTGTACCAAAAGGAAATGGTTAATGTCAATACTCATGGAAGCAGCAGTCAAGAAATCAAAGGATGTATTGCATTAGGCAAATGTGCAGCACAAGACCTTTTTAAAGTGTTAAAGAGCAAAAATGTCAGCTTGAGGACTAAGGTGCACCTTTCCCAAGTCATGGTATTTTCAATAACCTCATATGCATGTGAACACTGGATCGTAAATAAGGAAGACCGTAGAATAATTGATCCCCTAGAGTTGTGGTGTTGGAGGAGAATATCGAAAGTGCCACGGGCCACTGAAAGAACCAATAGATTCGTTTTGGAAGAAGTGTAGCCAGAGTGCTTCTTGGAGGCCAGTATGGCCAAACTTTGTGTCTCATACTTCAGACATATTGCCAGGAGGGACTAGTTGCTAGAGAAGAATATCATGTTTGGTAGCATGGAGGGTCAGAGAAAAAGAGGAAGACTCCCAATGAGATGAATTGACCTGGTGACAGCATTGATAGACTCGAGCATGGCAACAATAGTGAGGTTGAGTGCATCTCAATGTTAACAAAACAATAATCCTCACCACTGGACCAAAAAAGAACATCATGATCAATGTAGAAAAGACTGAAGTTATCAAAGACTTAATTTTGCTTGGATCCACAATAAAAATTCATGGAAACAGCTGTCAAGAAATCAAATGATATATTTTATTTGGCAAATATGCTGGCAAAGACTGCTTGAAAATGTTCATGAGCAACGATAGCATTTTGAGGACTAAGGCGTATCTGACCCATTCTGAGATATCTTCAGTCATCTCATATGAATGTGAAAACTGGTCAATGAATATGGCCAACCAAAGAAAAATCATTTGAAGTATGATGTTATAAAAGAAAATTTAATGTACCAAGGACTGCCGGAACACCAAACAAATGTGTCTTGGAAGAAGCACAGCCAGAATGCTCCTTAGAACCAAAATGGCAAAACTGTATCTCCCATACTTCAGACATGTTGTTAGGAGAGACCAGAACCATGAGAAAGACATCATGCTCTGTAAAGTGGAGGATCAGTGAAAAAGAAGAGAATGACTGAGGAGATGGATTAATACAGTGGCAGCAGCAGTGGGCTTAATTGTAACAATTGTCAGGATGCCCAGGGTCAGTGTTTGGTTCTGTTGTACATGGGGTTGCTATGAGTCAGAACCTACTTGATGGCACTTAACAACAACAACAACAACATGGACCAAATTCTGGAATTCTCATTCTTTACAATGTATTTGGAAGACTGAGAATTCCACAACACTTAATGATTCTCATGAGAAACCTGTACATAGATCATAAAGACAGTCATTTAAACAGAATAAGAAGATAATGAGTGGTTTAAAATCAGGAAAGGTGTGTCAGGGTTTTTTCCTCTCACCATCCTTATTCAGTCTGTATGCTGAACAAATAATCTGAGTAGCTAGATTATATGAAAAAGAATGTGACATCAAGATTCGAAGAACGCAAAGCAGCAACTTGAAATATGCAGGTGACCCAAGCTTCTTTCTGGATGCAAAGAGGACTTGAAGCATATAATGACGAACAAGTTGTCTTCAGTATGGATTGCACCTCAACGTAAAGAAAATGAAAATCCTCATAACTGGACTAATAAATAAGATTATGGTAAATAGAGAAAAGACTGTTAAAGATTTAATTTTTGCTTGGATCCACATCAACGCCCACGGAAGCAGTGGTGGTGGTATGCTGTGGAGTTTGTTTAGACTCATAGTGACCTAAGATAGGGTTTCCAAGGCTGTAAATCTTCATAGGAGCAGAAAGCCTCATCGTTCTCCAGCGGAAGGGCTAGTAGTTTCGAACTGCTGACCTTGACGTTAGCAGCCCAACTTGTAACCATTATGCTACATGATATTTTATATTAGGCAAATCTGCAGCAAAAGATCTTTTAAAGGTCTTTTTTAAAAAACTAAGATGCCACTTTGTAGACTAACGTATGCCTGACCCAACCAATGATATTTTCAGTAACCTCACATGTATATGAAAGATGGAAAATGAATAAGAAAGACAGAAGAAGAATCGTTGCATTTTAATTATGGTGTTGATGACAGATACTGAATATACCATGGACTGCCAGAAAAACAAACATTGTTTTGGAAGTATGGCCAGTTTTCTCCGTTGAAGAGAAGATGGCAAGACTTCATCTCTTGTATTTTGAACATTTCAGGAGGAGCCAGTCCCTGGAGAAAGACTTCATGCTTGATAAAGTGAGATTCAGCCTAAGAGAGGAAGATCCTGAAAGAGATGAATTGATACAGTGACAACAATGGGCTTAGACATAACAATAGTTGTGAAGATGGTGCAGGACCAGGCAGTGTTTCGTTGTGTTGTGCATCAGGTCACTGTGAGTCAGCGCCTAACCCGTGACTGGTATTGTTGTTAAGTGCCATCGAGCTGATTCCGACTCATAGTGACCCATTATAGAGTTTCAGAGGAGTGACTGGTGAATTTGAACTGCTGACCTTGCAGTTCAAACAGACCTTGTGGTCCAGTACATTATCCCATAGTGCCACACCAGGACTCCTAGTCAACGTTGATCAAACAGATCTATGAGATATAAATGATTATCAATCCCATTTTCTATCTGAAGCATTTGTGGCATATTGTTGTTGCTAGGTGCAATTGAGTCAATTCTAACTCTTAGCAACTCTATGCAGTACAGAATGAAATTCTGCTGACTCCAAAGCCATCCTCACAATTGTTGCTATGTTTGAGTCCACTGTTAGGACCTTTGTGTCCATGCTTCTCATTAACAGTCTGCCTTTCTTTTTCTGACTCTCTACCAGTCTCTCCGGGACTGGTCCCTCCTGATAACATGTCAACAGTACATGTGTTGACATCTTACCAGTCTAACTTCTAAGAAGCATACTGTCATAGAGAATTTAAATAACTTACCTGATTCACATAGCTTATAAGGAAGAGGTGGAGCATAGCTGAGACTTTGAAGATTGACTTGAGTATCCATGTCATTAATATTTCTAGGTGAGGTCTCCCCTATTCAAATTGTGTTCACAGCATGTTCACTAAGCTGCCTATTCTTGTACTTATTGCTAATACTAGCATTTTACAATATTACCTATATTTTATCACTTTCATTTTAAACTGTTCATCTCCTTTTCAGGATGATGCTACTGCATTTTTAAATTGCTATTATAAAAAAGCAGTTTAAAATATCAATTACTAATATATTTCCCATTCCACCTACCATTACAGAGACGACCTTAGGTTTTGCACAGCATTTTATACACATTACTGCAGTCTCCTTAATTACAGTACACAGAAAGTTATTTGGCAAGTAAGATGAGAGGAATTTTGCCAGCTTTCTTTCAATGATTTAAACTATCACTTTGGAACTTGGGACAGTTTTCAAACACTTCATAATCCCCAGGTGACTTTTTAGTCTTACCTACTGGGCTTTTAATGTCTTTTTGTATTTTCTTTCTTTCTCTTTCAACTTGAAACATCTTTCACACCCACTCTTTGGCTTCCAACTTGTTCCCAATGGGTTCTCAAACAGCTTGAATTCCTTCTTTGATATGCTTTATTAAAAAATCTAAAAACTACTTAGAACTGGCTCTAGGTCAGGTTTGCTAATAAAATTCCCCAGAACCCATTCACATTGAATCTATAAAATCTTGAAAACTTTCAGTGTAGAAAACATGTTGCATTAGTGATGTCTTATGTATATTGTTGTTGTTTTTTGTTTTTCTGGTAAAGGACAAAATGAATCTGGTAATTGTTGTTTTTATTAAGTGCCAATGAGTTGGCTCTGACCCATAGTGACCCAGTATAGGATCTCCAAGGAGTGGCTGGTGGGTTTGAACCACCTACCTTGTGGTCCAGTGTATTACCCTGCAGAGCCACACCAGGACTTCATCTGATAATTAAGATGATTTTATTCAGTCTATTGTATAGGGTGAAGGTTCATTGAAGAGAAGGAGGAGGATCTAGATTTTTCAGAGGCAGGGAAATAAGGGATTCATCCCCAGTTCGTTTGGGGGGAGTCATGGGGAAGGATAGAGACGATCTTCTCTCAAAGTATGCATGAGCAGAATAGTCCTTTGTGATTAGCTGTACCAGAACACAAGAGGGTGGGGGAATTTCTTACCCATCTTGACTTTCTGAGAGGGAGCAATAAAGTATACCATTGTCAGTCCACTTCCCTGGACCCCCATTTTGTCCAAGAATATAATTCATCTCCCAACAACCCAGAAGCAACTATAAACCTTTTAGGTTTCTCAGGATTCTTGCTAATGTTTTAGAATGACCCAAACCATATTTTGTGAGGTAGTGAAGGGCAACAGTATTAGGATTTTGGGAGAGGTTACTCAAGGTAACCTAGAGTCTTGGATAGGGATCTCAATAGTTGGGTTTTAATTCTTGATGATGGTGATAGGTAGGAGGGAAAAAAAAATTGAAAAGTAAATTTGGAAGATTGTGTCTAGATAAGGGAAACCGGATAACTGAATATATGGAACCATAGGCAATTTGCACAAGATAACAAATACAGTTTGAAGATAAGTGCCCAAACTGGTTTTCCATAAAGGGGCAAGAAATTATTGAAGCATTATTAACAAGATAGTTTGCGTATTCATTAGTAACCTGTAATTCACAAAGGAGGAAAAATATTTCATAAAAAATGAATTTAGCCCTGGAGCATGTGCTAAAGATAATGTATAGTTTTCCAATAAAACACAAAATTTCTCTATATAGCTTTGAAACTACATGTGTAAAATATGCATGTAAACTCATAGTGAAATCTAGTTGGAACTGACTCGACTGCACTTAACAACAACAACAGGTTAGAGTAACTTTGATTTCAAATATAGCCTTAAATGTAGTACTAATACCCCAAAACTATTATGTACAAGTTAATAGATAAATAATTAAAACATAAGAAGAAAGCATGAGAATGAGAGATGCAACACCTTGTTCATACCAGACAATTTTAGATAGCTAAAGATTCATAATGAGCACAAGTAGAAATCTAGAAGTAGAAATCCTTCCTATTCTTGTATATCTTTGTTTACATGATAGCACCAAATGATCTTGAAAGTCACACACACATGCATACACCTAACCCACTGCCATTGAGTTGATTCTGACTCAATGCAAACCTCCAGGGTTTCTAAGGCTGAAATCTTTGTGGAATTATACTACCACATCTTTTCCCATAGAGTGACTGATGGAGTCAAACCACCGAGTAGCAAGATGCTTCAAACATTGCACTATTAGGACTTCTTAGGAAAGCCTCAGCTCTGCTTTAAGGGAGCCCTGGTGTAGTACTGTGGGCTAATGCTCTGGATTGTAAAGTCATTTGAACCACAAGGTTGGCTCTTGAAAACCCTATATAGGGTCCCTTGGAAACCCTATACAGGGTCATTATGGGTCAAAATGACTCAACCGCACTTAACAACAACAACAATTTCATTAAGTCCTGTTACCCAGATTTCCCAGGATGATCTCCATTATTTAAAATATTGATTAGATATTTTTATTACATGTATAAATCTCTTCAGAGCAACATCGAGATTATTGTTTGATTGAATAGCTGGGGATGTTTAATACATCAAAAAAGTTAATACATCAAAAAAGTCTTCATAGAGAGAGGTTAAAGGTATTACTTAAATAATCTTTTAAAAATTCAATAAATGGCTAATTACATGTATAATAATCCATTGCAGATCCATTCACATCATCATATGAAAATATGCTTGAAGATATTGTTATAAATAGTGAGAATACCTGATTGTCCTTATTCATTTAGAAGGTACTTGTTAATGACAACACTTTTGTAACATAAAGGAGATTTACAATGAAGCCAATAAAGGTTAAATTTTATGGCTCCTCACCTATAGCATCCCCAGTGAGTACTAGGAATGGGAAGTGTAGAATAACCTAGGAAAGGAAAGGAAGCCAGTTTGTAAGCATATATAAATAAACATTTTGGATACATTTCCTAAAAGGGATCTCAGAAGAAAAGGATCTGCTCTACAAGGTTTTAGTAAATTTGTTATTTATTTTCTTATTTTAAAAGTTACTTTTATAACTAATTTTATATTTGCAATTATATATTCTTTAAAAAAAAAAAAAGAGCTCCAAAAATTTTAAGCTTCAAGTCCAGTCAGAGATCCACCCCTGCTATGATCTTTTTATCGCTTGTTTTTTACATTAATAAACGGAACCATCTCTCTCAAACTCCAAACAGAGCCTATCAGTTAGTTACTAATTCAGTTAATGTGATACCCAGTCACTCATGATAAAAATCTCAGTGAAACCGAGTTTATTTCAGTAACATTCTGTCTTCTATGGTCTATCTCTGGAGAGCTCTAAATCATTCAGATTTTCTTGTGATTTTGAAGTACTAATCTACAGTTTTATGGGACAAAATCAACTGCTAGTATGTAGAACTACTACTGGTATTAGGCACAGGAAAGTATTTTTCATCTGTAACATTGTTTATGAACTGGTTCCAGCTTTAATCATTTTTTTCTTATTGCAGAACTAAGAGAAACCTTCAAAAAGTTCATAGAAAGCTTCCATTATCTTTTAATTTCATTTTTTCCATGAACGTTTTGAAGCCCCCTCCATCAGAATACAGTCACATGATTCGAATGTTGTTGTTGTTGTGAAGTGCCATAGAGAGAGAGTTGATTCCAACTCATAGAGATCTTGTATAGGGTTTCCGAGGAGAGGCTGGTGAGTTTGAACTGCCTATCTTGTGCTTGAACCAGCCTTGTTGTTGTTGTTAAGTACCTTCCAATCTATTCCGACCCATAGCGACCCTGTTTAGGGTTCCCAGGGAACAGCTGGTGAGCTTGAACTACTGAACTTACAGTCCAAAGGACTTTGCAGTATGAGGCATTAGCCCACAGCGCCATCTTATTGTGACAAACCAGAACTCCGATTCAAATGTTAGAACATACAAAATGTATTATCTGAAAGGTTTTCCTATCTCTTTGCACCCCAGCTCATCAGTCCTCCTTTCTTCTGTTTTCATTGCCTGGTATATTCTTCCTTTTCTTTAAAAAAAAAAAATTTAGATGCATGCTAGAGCTTAATTTTTGATCCAACTAAAAACTTACTTTTAATGTCAGGAAATTTGAGCATATATTATATTTATTGATTTTTGGGTGTGGGAGAAATAACTCTTGTGGGCATGGTCCATCATCTGGAATTCATGAGATTGCTAGACTAGGCAGACAGATTGTTGATTTACATCCAGGGATATGTAAGCAGGATGAATTGGGGGAATGGATGAAATAATTCTGCTCTAGGACTAGGGACTTTAAATAAGAATACAGCCATTAAGACCATTGTTGTTAGGTGCCATGGAATCAGTACTGACTCATAATGACCTCTAGCACAGCAGAAACACTGCCCGATCCTGGGCCAACCTCAGTACTATTGCCATGCCTGAGTCCATCAATGCTGCCACTTGGCCAATCCATCTCATTTGGGGTCTTCTTCTTTTTCTCTGACCCTCCACCTTACCAAACATGATGTCCTTCTCCAGCGACTGGTCCCTCCTTACAATATGTCCAAAGTATGAGAGACAAAATTTGGCCATCTTGGCCTCCAAGGAGCACTCTGGCTGCACTTTTCCCAAAATGGATCTGTTGGTTCTTTTGGCAGTCCGTGGCACTCTAAATACTCTCCTCCAACACCATAACTCAAAGGCATCAATTCTTCTATGGTCTTCCTTATTCACTGTCCAGCTTTCACATGCACATGAGGTTATTGAAAATACCATGGTTTAGGTCAGGTGCACCTTAGTCCTCAAGCTGACATCTTTGCTCTTCAACACTTTAAAAAGGTCTTGTGTAGCAGATTTGCCTAATGCATTACATCATTTGATTTCTTGACTGCTGCTTCCGTGAGTGTTGATAGTTGATCCAAGAAGAATGAAGTCCTTTACAACTTTAATCTTTTCTCCATTGATTAGGATGTCTAAGCATGATGTCTTTCTCCAGGGACTGGTTCCTCCTAATAACATGTCCAAAGTACAAGAGAGACAGTTGTGTCTTTCTCACATCTTCCAAGAGAGATTTGTTTGTTCTTCTGGCAGACAATGATACTTTCAGTGTTCTTCCCCAACATCATAAATCAAATGCATCAATTCTTCTACAGTCTTCTTTATTCATTGTCCAGCTTTCACATGCCTATGTTGTTAATGTGCCATTGAGTTGGTTCTGACTCATAGTGATCCCATATAGGGTTTCCTAGGAGTAGCTGGTGAGCTTGAACCACTAACCTTGTAGATCAAATCAACTTTGCAGTCCAGTGCATTAATCCACAGTACCACAACAGGACTTGATTATATGAGGTGGCTAAAAATACTAAGGTTTGGGTCAGGTGCATTTTAGTTCTCAAACTGACATCTATATTCATTAACACTATAAAGAGGTCTTTTGCAGCAAGTTTGCCTAATGCATTACACAATTTGATTTTTTTTTCTGTCCCCCAACCCTTCTTTCCTTTCCCTCCTCTTTTTTATTTGCAGGAAAGTTCCCAGTGGCTTGACCTACTGAGAAAATAAATATACATTATTTTCCTTTCATCGCATGGAAACACACAGACAATAAAAGGAGAAAGCAATTTTCTTTTACTTTTTCCCTTCTTTTTCTTTTTAATTCCCTTCCCTGTCACTCAAGTTAATACATTTCTATACTCTACATAGTGAATAATTCTCCCTTCACTCCCACCCCTCGTAACCATTATAGAATGTTTATTTTAACAGGAAAATCTTTTCTTGACTTTTTATAGTAGTTGATCACATACAATATCTGTCTCTTTCAGACTGACTAATTTTACTCAACATAATGTTCTCCAGGTTTCTCCATGTTATGTGATGTTTTGAGGTTCATTGTTATTTTTTCAAGGTTGCATAATATTCCTTTCTGTGTATATTTACAAAGTTCATTCAGTAATTCCTCTGCGGATGGGCATTTGGTCTGTCTTCTTCTTTTTGCTATTGTGAATGAACATGCAATGAACATGGGTGTACATATATCTATTCATGCCATGGTTCTTATTTCTTGAGAATATGTACTAGATAGATTGTTGCATCATATGGTATTTCTATTTCCAATAGTCTGAGGAGGTGCCATACTACTTTCCATAGCAGTTGCATCATTTAATAACCCTACCAGGATTGTAGGAAAGTCCTGTACTTTCCATATTCTCTCCAGAATTTGTTGTTTTCTATTTTTTTTTTTCAAACATTGCTATATGCTGGGGTAAGATGATATCTAATTGTGGTTTGATTTGCCACTTTCTAATGGCTAGTGATTATGAGAATTTCCTCTTATGTTTGTTGGCTGTCTAAGTGTTCTCTTTGGTGAAGTATCTATTCATGTCCTCTGCCCATTTTTAACCAGGTTATTTATCTTCTTATATAGGTGTTGAAGTGTTCTATACATTTTGAATGCATGTACCTTGTCTGATATGTCACTGACAAAAATTCTTCCCAGTCTATGAGTTCTCTTTTTCCTCTCTTGGTGAAATTTTTTGATGCACGTAGTGTCTAATTTTTAGGAGGTCCCAGTCATCTATTTTGCTACCTGCTATTTTTGTATTTTCAGGTATGCTTGATAGTATATTTATTCCATGTATTAGAGGACCTAAGTTTGTCCCTTTTTTAAAAAATTTATTTTCTTTATGGTTCTTGGTTCTACAGTTAGCTCTTTAATCCATGTTGAGTTTGTTTTTGTATATAGAGTGAGATATGGGTCTTGTTTCATTCTTTTGAAGATGGATTTTCAGTTTTGCCAGCACCATTTGTTGAAAAGACTATGTCTTTTCAACATCTAATGTATTTTAGTCTTTAGTAAAAAATCAACTGAGTATAGGTAGATGGATTTACTTTGGGTTCTCAATTCTGTTTCATTGATATATGTGACTTTCATTTGCACCAGTACTAGGTGTTTTGTTAACTGTGGCTATAGATTGGGGATTAAGAGCTCTCCTATTTTGTTTTTGTTTTGTAATAATGATTTGTTTATCCAGGGTCTCTTTCCTTTCCATATAAAGTTGGTGTTTAGTTATCCCATCTCTTTAAAGGACTCCTGGTGTAGTCATCCTCATGTAAGGTCAGCACTGGATTGTGAACCACCAGGTCAGCAGTTCAAACTACTCCTCCAAAACCCTATACAGGGTCACTATCAGTCAGAAAGGACTAGGTGGCTCTTAACAACAACAACAACAATAAAAGAATATGTTGGAGCCTAGATTGGTATTTAATTTTAGCTATAGATTGCTTTGGGTAGTGCTGACCTTTTCACAATGTTAAATCTACCTATCCACAAGCGTGGTTTGTTCTTCTATTTTTGTAGGTCTCTTTTGGTTTCTTGTAGTAGTATTTTATAGCTTTCTTTGTATAGGTCTTTGTTTATCTGGTTAGATTTATTCCTAAGTATTTCATCTTTTGGGTGGATCAGCTGTGGATCAGCACTGGACTGTGAATCACAAGGTCAGCAGTTCAAACCCAGCAGTTTCTCCCTGGAAACCTTATACAGGGTCGCTATGTGTTGAAACCAATTCAATAGCACTTAACAACAGCCTTACAAATGGTATTCTTTTCCTGATTTCCTTTTCAGAGCTCTCTTTACTAGTATAAGGGAATACAACTGATATTTGCATGTTGATCTTGTACCCTGCCACTTTGCTGAATCTTTGAATGAGTTCCAATAATTTTCTTGCTGGGATTATCTTTGTATAGGATCATATCATCTACAAATAGAGAGACTTTTACTTCTTTACCAATTTGGGTGCTTTTTAATTTCTGTTTCTTACCTTATAGCTCTGGCTAAGTCCTGGTGTGGTGCTGCGGGTTAATATGCTGGACTTCAAGGTTGGTTTGAACTATAAGATTGGCAATTCAAGCTCACCAGCTGCTCCTCAGAAACCCTATACAAGGTCACTATGAGTTGGAACCAACTTGACAAACTTAACAACAATAGCAAGGTTTTTAGCACAATTTTGAATAAGAGTGGTGATCAGGGACATCCTTGTCTGATTCCTGTTCTCAAGGGGAATGATTTCAGTTTCTCTCCATTGAGAGTGATGTTGGATGTTGACTTTGTGTATGTTGTTGTTAAGTTTTGTCGAATTGATTCTGATTCATAGCAACACTGTCTAGTCATCAGCCTGGTGTCTTTGTTGTTAAATGTTTTAAAGAGGTCTTTTAAAACAGAATTGTCTAATACAACACATCTTTTAATTTCTTGACTGCTATTTTCATGAATTTTGCTTGTGGATCCAAGAAAAAGGAAGTCTTTGACAAAATCAGTCTTTCTCCATTTATCATGGTGACATTTATTGGTCCAGTTTTGAGGACTTTTTTCCCCCTTTCCATTGAGATGCATTCCATACTAAAGACTGTAGTCTCTGATCTCCATTAGTTAAGGTTTTAAGTCCTTTTGGCTTCCAGTAAGCAAGATTTTTATCATCTGTATATCACAGGTTATTAATGAGTCTTCCTCTAATTCTGATGCCGTGTTCTTCTAAATATAATACAGTTTCTCAGATTATTTGCTCAGCTTATATATTGACTATGTATGGTTAAATGATAGAACCCTGGCCAACACCTTTTCTGATTTTAGCACATTTTACAGGTCATCTCATCAGGTTAATAGATCCTTTCATGTTAATGTAAATAAATCCTAGTAAAATGATACATTCTGAAATGAAAAGGGGTGGACTAATGCCTTTTAGTTACTGACTGTAAAGGAAAAATATCAGCATGTATAATTATCTAGAATTCATCAATCTGATCAAATATACATTTTAATCATGTCTGATTATGGCACAGTCAGAAAAATATAACATTTTTTTGCTTTCAGTTCTTGTAGTGAATTACTCAAAGTCACATTTGGTTACTTCATTTTGTTATTTTATGATATTTGAAATTATTATTATATGTCTAACAGTTCTTTTTGGAAACATCACAGTTATATGTGTATGCTTGAAGTCATCATTAAAAATAATTTAAAACTAATTTATTACTTCTTTTTGAATTTAAAATAGGAGAGGAACTGAATACTATGTTTTCCCAAATACAGAAAATATTCAGAAAACCCTATAGCGAACAAATCAACAAAGTCATCTGCAATTTAATGCATTCTATAAATACAATTTTCCATGTTTTAATAAGACTTTTTTTCACTCTATTTTTTCTTTTAATAAGAAAGCATTTTTTCCCCTCTAATCTGGTAGCTCTGGTAGCGTAGTGGTTACGAATTGGGCTGCGAACCTTAAGGTCAGCGGTTTGAAACTACCAGTCGCTCCGCGGGAGAAAGATGAGGCTTTCTACTCCCGTAAAGATTTACACCCTCGGAAACCCTGTACAGGGTCGCTATGGGTCGGACCCGACTCGATGGCACTTAACAACAACAACAACAACAACAAGTATCCACTTGTTCTTTTCAAACAGCTGCCTCTTGATCTATTTACAGGTTCCTCATGAGCACAATTAAGTGTTCTGGAAAACTCATTCTTTGCAATGGTATCCATAGTTTGTCATGATCCACACAGTTGGAAGGCTGTGCATAGAGAATAAAGCACAAGCAAATATCTTTCTGATATTCTCTGCTCTCAGTCAAAATCTATCTGATGTCAGCAATGATATAGTCAATTGGCTTTTATGTTGTTTAAAAAATGATAAGTCATTGGTCTTGCAAAATTCTATCATGCAATCTCCAGCATAATTTCTATCACCATGGCTGTATTTTCCAATTACTGATCCTTCGTCTTTCCTTTCAACCTTCACATCCCATTCACCAATAATTATCAATGCATCTTAATTGCATGTTTCATCAATTTCAAATTGAAGAAGTTGATAGAATTCTTCAATTTCATCATCACTGGCTTTAGTGGTTGGTACATAAATTTTGAGTAATAATGGTATTCATTGGTATTTCTGGTAGGCATACGACAATTATCCTATTACAAATAGCACTATACTTCAGAATAGATCCTGAAATGTTCTTTTTGACATTGAGTGTAATGCCATTCCTCTTCAATTTATGTTCCAGTCATAGTAAACCTTATGATTGTCTGATTTTAAATGGTCTATGCCATACAGTCTAGTTTCTTTTGTGGTACCTTTAAAATGCTCTTATGAGTTCTGCCTGCTCAGATTTCATCACCTCTTATTGTGTGGTTTCATTCCTGAGTTCTTTATTTCTGTTTTGTAATTTGCTGTTATAGAGGTTATTTCTGTTTTTCATATTGTAAATTTCAGTAATGATTATTTGTAACAGTATTTATCTGCCAATTGCAACTTTTTTTTTTCTGGTCATGGTCCATCTATTATTTCATTCTGTTGATTTTTTCCATTGTTTAATTTTTAAATTTGGGTCTTATAATGTCTTTTGAGTCCATGCTGTACAAGTTCCATTGTTTCTTCATTTTAGTTAATTACTATTAATATGTTGTTGTTGTTTTTTCTTTTTAAAGTTTTTATTGTGAATTGAGTGATAGTTTACATAGGAGAACATCAATTTTACACTCATCATTTCATTGCAATGATCACAATGATTACCACCTCTTCTGTGCATCATCATTCATCTGTATTTTTGCTTCGATTCCCTCTGTTTTTTGTTTTGGGACATACACAGAAATACTCAGGAATATATGATCATTTAAACAGTCAAAGGGCACATTCTGCCAGCCTGTCTCCTGGCCGCCAGCACCTGGCCACCAGCACACAGCCTTTCTCTTTCCATGAGTCTAGAGTCCTCAGCTGCTCTATTTTTCCATGCCTTCATTTCTGACTCCTTCTCTGGTGTCATTGCTTCTCTTGATAGGGTCCCACATTCCTCTTGTACTCTTCTCCCTTGATGGTCCTAGGGTCCTAGGGTCCTCTGTTCCTGGATTAACTACTTCTCCCTTTTTGTTACAAAACTTCTACCTTTACAGTTGTGACAGTCGCAATTAGTTATGATAAGGTATTCACTATTGAATCATAAGAATTTTATCCTCATCTTTTTTCACCAGACCCGTCTAAACAAGATGAAAAGTATTCAGTGGTGTTTTTTTTTTGTTTTTTTTTTTTCCTTGTGACTGAAAATTGCAGTAGGTCTCTAGGTGAGAGCTTGGGATGTAAATCAGGGCGGTCTTCAATATTTAGCAACCAACAGGGACAGACAGCTTTTTGCATAGTTGACTCATCTATATGACAATTTATGTAGCCCAGCCTCATCTGTTTTTTTGAGCCCAGCCAGGTAGAGGAAGGCTTCTGTTTTCAGCCTTGTACTGCAGGGTGAGCTCCTCACCTTCAGTAGTAAGTGTTTTTTGTTGTTGTTGTTTTGTTTTTGCTAGCACCTTCTGAGAGGCTACTGCACTTCTTGCAACTCTATATGTTGTTAAGTACCATCCAGTCAGTTCTGACTCTTGGTGACCCTGTATAGGATTACAAAGGAGTGACTGATGGGTTTGAACCAGCAACCTCGTGGTTAACAGTCCAGTGCTGATATTATTGCACCATACCAGGACTCCACCACTCTATTTGTATATTTTTTTTTTTTTTTTTTGTCTGTAATTTTGCTCAATCTCAACTGTTTGTCTGCTTTTCTTCATATTTTGTAGGCTGTTGATTACATCTATCTTGGTGATTTATTGAAAGTGAAATTAGTTTGTGGAATTATTTTCCCACATGTTCCTGATGGCTTTTGTATATTTTTTCATGAGAAAAAAGGGAAAGATGTGGACTTATGCACATTGTACTGAAAGTAGAAGGTTAATTTTTTTCCCCTAATGAAATTTTACAAAGGTGTAAAGTTGCTCAGCTTTTACTTAATTTTCTTTATTTCATATTCCTTGGCTTGGCATATAAGGTCCTCCTTTGTCTACCTGCAACTTCTCATTCCACTTTACTTGCCTTTAAATATTTTATGCTTCCATTAAATTGTTTTATTCAGAGTTGCCTGAATAGTGGCTCTTGGTTTTCCTTGCTTTTATTCACTTTGTTTACTTGACTTGAGCTCTGGTAGTATAGTGGTTACGAATTGGGCTGCTAATCTCAAGGTTGGCAGTTCAAAACTACAAGCTGTTCCACAGGAGAAAGATGAGGCTTTCTGCTCCTGTAAAGATTTACAGCCTTGGAAACCTTGTACAGGGTTGCTATGAGTCAGAACCAACTCCACTGTACTTAACAACAAAAACAACCTACCTTCCCCCACATCCAAGGCTCCTATATCAATTGAAATCCTATCTGGATTTCAAAAACTTTCTCGAAAAGCTATTCAAAAACTTTTTCAAATAGCCCCAATTCTTTAAGTTTTTCTTGTGATCTCTGCATATTGTACATTTATTTGTTTATATGTATAATTTACATTTGTTCATATTCTCTTAGAAGTGTATCCTACTTAATATGAGATTTTGGTTATTTGGCTACTGTTCTCTCTGGCTACTGGATGGATGAGAGCCTGTAACTTAGTCATATGTGTGTCTCATTTAGTCCTGAACAAAGAACATTGTACATAACATGCATTGAATAAACAGTTGTTAACATGGAAAAATTAAGCAAAAGCTCACAATTATTTTCTTGAATGTATGGCATAATTTCTTCTTACTTCTCATGGATGTACAATTATCCTTGGGGATAATTTGGCTCTTTGAAAAACTACATTTTTTAATCCACAGATCCCTGCAGATCAAGTATCTTATGAGGATATGATTGCAGACGCACTTGTTTAGTCACGCAGAGAACCAAACTGTGTTTTGATTATTTTAATTGTCTTATTTCAATACAGAATAATTTATTCTTGTTTTCTATGAATTCTTGATAGCTGTTAAGTAGATTAAAAAATGAAAATGAAAAACTCAAGCTTCTTCAGTCTTCTATTTTCAAATGGTGTTTTTCTATCTTGATATAAATGAATTAATTAAACAAATCCTACTAAAATTTAACTTGCAAATTTACATTGAAGTAAAAAGATTGGCAGGATCTTAGAGAAAATGTCCTTAAAGACACAATTGTTTGTTGAAACATACAGATTTTAAGATAAAGTAAAACTTGAGAATTTTCCTCTATTATTTGTCTTAAATGGGTCTCTTATCAAATATAATTTACATGTCATTTTCTTCATCATTTTGTAGATTTGAGAGCTGTATTTGATGAGAAAAACCTGTTCCCCAAAGAAATTCTGGATCGTGAACAAAGAGCCAAGCAACTATGTCAGGAAACAAGTAGCGAAGTGAAGATAAAAAGAAATAAGAAGCATTTATAATTGAAAGAAACATAAGTATTTAATTGTCACATAGAACATGTATGTAAATTGTAAAAAGGAACCAAGAGTTCTGCCTCTACGTTTTACTTTATATTTGAACTCTAGGAAGTTTAGTTTCCAGGCAATTTTTATGCTGTTTTATCTATCACCTTTCACTTCCTCTATGTTTTTGATAAACAAAAGATCAAATTATAGAGAGGGAATTTATCAACCAGCTGTTCTCAAATGTTTGGAAAATTTTAAAATTTTAATTCAAGACAAAATATTCTAACCACTTGTATTTCTGGCTACTTCTATAGAAAAACATTTTATTTTTTTCAATTTTCATCATCAAATCTGTACTGAAATTTGTTTTGATATGAGAAATACTGACAGTGAATGTCTACAAACTTGAATATGAAAACTATTTTCATTTATTTGTACTTTCTAGAATTTTAAAGGTGTTTAGTTGTAAAATCAGTAATTAAAGCTTGTTTTACTCAAAAAAAAACAAAAAAAAAAAAACCACCTTATAGTTTTCCATAAAAAAGACCAGGTTTACTGGTTAGGTAGAGTCTGGTGGAATCCTGAGTCTATGGCCTTCATCACCTTTCATGTCTGGAATTGAGCTTACCCCATGGCTAAATTTGCAGCCAGGTAATAGGTAGGCATGTAACAGGTACAGCAACACTGGTGAGGTATGCACACCATTGAATGGTCAACCACTCAAGATCCAAAGGGCAGACAGCTTTTACCCAAGGATAAAATTCCGAAGGGTTGGGAAAGAAGGAGGAATGGAAAGAAGAGCCTCAGGGAGGAAGTGAATTGAAATGGAATGAAGTGTATGATTAGTTGAATCTGAAGCAGATGATCTGTAAAACTTCACTGAGTTCACGATAAAAAGTTAAAAAACTACATGGATTTTGCCTCTGATTCTTGTGTTTATTCTCTTATTATTATAAATTCAATAGAATTTCCCACATTGGTGGGGCAAATAGTTTTGGTTTTGTGGAAAGGAAAGTTTTCAGAAGATAGCTTCCTATCCCATCAACACTTAAGATCATTGTGATTCAGCAATTGTGACTTGGATGCTTATTCCTTTTTCTCCTCACTCAAGGACAAGCATATTTGAAAAATAAAAATGAAAAGTATACTTGGAAGAATTAATCAACAACTGATAGACAATGTCACCGGAGTAGTCAAGGCTCTAGAAACCATGCTCAAGAGGAACCAGTAAAGGAATGGAGAGGTATGGTTAAAGAAAGAGAATTTATGTTAGATTCTAACTATCCTCAGACATTTCAGTGCTACATTTAAGAAAAAGAATAGAAATAGAATTGATAGATATAATTTTTCAGAAGGCAGATTCTAAGAATAGCTTCCTAATAACCTAAAAGATGAAAAGACCTTTCATTTTCCTTCCCATCTTTGCTTCTCATCCTGGAAAAGAGTAGTTGGCAGCAGGCCAGCAGCATATTAATGATAGGTGGAAGGAAATGCTAAGTGTGTTTACTGGATCCAAGAGCACTGTGTGCTAGGGGAGCAGCAAGTAGGAGTGAACAGTTTAAAGGGTGGTAAGGCAATGGGGGTGAGTGGAAGATATTGCTGCTGTGACTGGGGTAGTGATTGTTGTTGTCGGGTGCCATTGAGTCAGAACCGACTCATAGTGACCCCATGCACAGCAGAATGAAACAATGTCTGGTCCTGGGCCAACTACCGCCTCCACACTTGACGCCATCAATGATGTCACCTGGCTGATCCATCTCGTTGGGGGTCTTCCTCTTTTTCTCTGACTCTCCACCTTACCCAGCATGACATCCTTCTCCAGCGACTGTTCTCTCCGGACAATACGTCCAAAGTATGAGAGACGAAGCTTAGCCATCTTGGCCTCCAAGGAGCACTCTGGTTGCACTTCTTCCAAAACAGATCTTTTGGTTCTTTTGGCAGTCCATGGCACTTTCAGTATTCTCCTCCAACACCACAACTCAAAGGCATCAATTCTTCTACGATCTTCCTTATTCATTGTCCAGCTTTTGCATCCATATGAGGCTATTGAAAACACCATGGCCTGGGTCAGGCGCACCTTAGTCCTCAAGCTGACATCTCTGCTCTTCAATACTTTAAAAAGTTCCTGTGCAGCAGATTAGCCCAATGCAATATGTCGTCTGATCTCTTGACTGCTGCTTCCACAAGTGTTGATAGTTGATCCAAGAAGAATGAAGTCCTTGACAACTTCAATCTCTTCTCCATTGATAAGAATGCTGTTTATTGGTAGTGATTACATTGATCAAATAAGTATGAAATGATCAAATGACAACATTAGTAAATATATTGAGAAATACGAGAAGCAGATTTCTTGCTGTTAGAAAAAAAAGAAAGAAAAAACTCAGAGTTTAGATTAGAATTGGAGCTCTAAGTATCAACTGCTTCATGATTTTTGATGGAGATGTGTGTGTGAACATATAGGCATACATAGAATTCTTAACTCTTCCTACTGAGAATATAGGACGTATGTTAATTGTCATATTGGAAAGTTTGTGTAGTAGTTGCATAGGAAAGTATCCTTGCCTTAGGAGATTATTCATTGGGGTTTTTAGGAGCAACAGAAATCATGTTTGCATATTGCTCTTGATACTAATCATAATGGATACAAACATACACAGGAGAGTAGGTTAATAAAAGTACTGCTGCTTGGGTTCCAGTGCTCAGATATCTTTTAAAAATGTGTTTAAACGTGTCTTCATGACTTTGTGACTAGTGGATGACTACAAACAAATTTGCTCAGTAATACACTTTTCTTGCTCTCATGAGGGTGCCTTAAAAAAAAAACAAAGTCCAGTTATAACAGCGGCTTCTGAGGGGATCTGCAGGGCCAATTAAACTTAA
The DNA here is from genome assembly GCF_000296735.1 of Chrysochloris asiatica. Lineage (NCBI taxonomy): Eukaryota > Metazoa > Chordata > Mammalia > Afrosoricida > Chrysochloridae > Chrysochloris > Chrysochloris asiatica. The sequence goes on along the minus strand of NW_006408561.1, from coordinate 13,843,324 downwards.
TGCAGAGAAATCAGTTTAGAAGGGTATGGTGACTGTTTTTTGTTTTCTTTTGAAGGACCATATTACAGGGGTAATCATGATAGATTTTCTTGAAGGACAAAAGACAATCAAGGGGGTTTATTATGAAGAAATTTTAAGAAAATTGAAAACTGCATTGGTGAGAAAAAGGTCAAGAAGTTGCAAGTAATATTTTTCCATCATACAAGGACTGTCAGTACTAGAATTTCATTAAGAAACCTTATCCCATCTACCCTGCAGCCCTGATCTTGTCTTTTCACACTTCTTTTTGTTCACCCAACTCAGTATTTAAAAGAAGCCTTATTTGAGTCCCTCAAGAATAGTTAAACTGCCATTTTGACATGGTGCAAATCAAAGAGTGCAGAATTCTTCACAGAAAGGTTGTTGTTGCTGTTATTAAGTGCCTTTGAGCCAGTTCCCTGTATAGGGGTTCCAAGAGTGGCTGGTGAGTTTGAACCACCGACTTTGTGGTTCAAACCAAACTAGCCATCCAGCTCCACACCAGAACACGCTCTCTCTCTCTCTCTCTCTCTATATATATATATATATATATACACACATACATATATGTTGTTGTTAAGTGCCGTCTTAGTCAACTCCAACCCAAAGCATCTCTGTAAGGGTTTCCGAGGAGTAGCTGGTGAGCTTGAACCACCAACATTGAAGTTCAAACTGACTTTGTAGTTCAGCGTATTAATCCACAGCACCACAGCAGGACTCACACCCATTCTCTCTCTCTCTGTGTATGTGTATGGAGTCCACACATACATAGACACACACAGAATTGACTTGATGGCACTTAAAAACAACATATATGTATATATGTTGTTTTTAACACACACACACACATATATAGATTGTTTTTAAGTACCATTGAGTTGATTCTCACTCATGGCAACCCTGTATAGGGTTTCCAAGGAGCAGCAGGTGGATTTCAACCACCAACCTTGAGGCTCAACACAGACCTTGTGATCAGCTGTAGTAAGGTCACTGTGAGTTGGAAGTTACTCAGATGGCACCCAACAACATCAATAAATATTGAAAGAACACATGAGGTGAAATGTTAACAACTGGGGGAAAAAAACAGAAGGATAGAGGTAGCTCTTGTATTATCATTTTAATTTATTTAGGTTTGAAAGAATGTCAAAGAAAAGTTTTAAGAAATAAAGATTTTAAAAAGGTTTCCTTGAGACAAAGACTTTCTTGAGATGTTCAAAGAGAGACTGGGCAACTCTCTCATAATTATTCCTGAGAATTCTTGTGCCAGGTGGGGGCTGTCAATATCAGTATTCTCCAATTAATACAAATTGACTTCCCCCCAAGGCACCTAGCTGATCTTTTGAGTCTCTGTTGTCACTTAGATCTCATATAGTTCTTAAAAGAGCACCATGTTCAAGGTAAACATATTGGATGGTTATACTAAACTATTGTTTGATTTTATAAAGACTAAAGAGGATATTTTTGGTTTAAGGGTTTAAAGACTGTCTCAAGATAATAGTTCTAGGAGTTCATCCAACTCCATGACTCCAGGAAGTCTGGAGTCCATGATAATTTGAAATTCTGTTCTGCATTTCTCCCCTTTTGATCAGGATTCTTTAACGATATCTTTGATCAAAACGTTTAGTAATGGTAGCTGGGCACCATACAATTCTTCTGGTCTCATGGCAAAGGAGGCAATTGCACATACAAGCAATTAGTCACTCAGTCCATTTATAAGCAGGTTTAGCAGCTACTTTTTATTTGTCATTGTTATGAACATATCTATCACATATTTTTTGTCAATTCAACTTTTTATAGGTGTACAACTTATTGACAGCAGATATAATAATTTGCTATGCAATCTTATCTTTAATTACCATCAGCCCCACCCCTTTCCTTCTTCCTCCCACCCCTGGTAAAGTCCTGGTGTGGTGCTGTAGGATACGCACCGGACTGCTAATCACAGGGTTGGTGGTTCAAACACACTAGCTGCTCCTTGAAAATGCAATACTAGGTCATCATGAGTTGAAACTGACTCCACGGTACTTAATCAAAACAACAACCCGCTTCTGGTAACTATCTATAAGCTTTGTTCTCTATGCATTTGGATAATTTTTCTTTTCTTTTTTTTAAATATAAGAGAAGTCAAACAATATTTGTTATTTTGCAACTTACATAACAGGAATGTCTTCCAGTTCCATTCCTGTTGTACCATGCATCAAGATTTCATTTCTCCTACTGGATGAAGTCAATTTCATTTCCATTGTATGAATCTACCATGTGTTGCTTGTTGATTCAACTATTGATGGCATTCAGGTTGCTTCTATGTTTTGATTATTGTAAATAATGCTGCAATGAATACTGTATGATAATGCAGTCTCTGTTTTGAAGTCTTTACATATATAGTTTGGAGTGGACTTTCTGGGCCATTTGGTAGTTCTATTTTCATTTTGTTGAGGAACCACCACATTCGATTCCATCAGAGTTATAACATTTTGCATTTACACTAGCAATGGGTAAGGATTCTGATTTTCCCGTATTCTAACCAACATTTGTTATTTTCTGTCATTAATTGGTTTATTTATTTTAGCTATCCTAGTGGAGTGAAACAGTATCTCACTGTGGTCTTGATTTGTGTCTTCTTGGTGACTAATGATGATGAACATATTTTCATTTGTTTAGTGGCCATGTTCTCTTTGGTGAAATGTCTATTCACTTATTTAATCTTATCTTTTTGGTGTTATCAAAGCTATATATACACATTATGGTAAGTTAAAAAGTATTGCAATTAAGTAATAGAAATCTTTATTAAAAATTATCAACATATTTAACTATTGTTTCTTGACATACCTTCCATTTAGATTTATGTACTTCTTAAGGTTATGTCTCCCACTCTTCCATGAAGAATTCTGTGCTCTTCAAGTTGCGCCACATAAAAATGGCAGTTTCAACACTTTCAAAGGACACAAATTGTGTTCCATTTAAATGTTTTTGAATTAAAGGACTAAAAAGAAATCTAAAGTAACAAGATCAGTTCTATGCAGTAAATGGGTAATTTTTCCCAATGAAATTCTTGTAGGACAGCTCTTGGTACCCTTGAAGAATGAGCAGGTGGATTGCTGCAATGGAAAAAAATTCCTTAACACAATTCCCTGGCCTTTTTCTCACCAATGCAATTTTCAATTTTCTTAATACTTCTTTGTAATAACAACCTGTGGTCATGCTGAGTCCTTTGACAAAATCTATCAAGATTACTCCTTTGAAAATACAAAAAACAGTTATTGTAACCTTTTGAACTAACCTCTGCCTTGAATTTAACTAGCCCAGCAGATCCCTTAGGAATCTCCTATTTTGATTGGACCTTGTTTTCAAGCCACTCTCATGAGATGGAGACAAGTGTGTTACTGAGAGAACTTGTCTGCAGCCATCTGGTGGTCACAGAGATGTGTTTTAAACATGTTTTATTTGGAGTAAACCCAGGCGTGTCTGAACTGGCACCTTTGTATTTTGATTATGAAATTCTAGTTGCTTATATGGTCTCCAAAGACATTCTTGCAGTCAATTATTTGTCTTTTCACGTTTTTAGTGAAGTATTTTGATGAACAAAGTTTTCATCTTTTATGAGTTGCCATTTATTTTGTCTTTTACCATTTGTATTTTTGTTATCCCATCAGGAAATCCATTGTGAAAAGCTAAGCCTGTTAACATCGCCCTTTCTTGTTCTTCTAAGAAGTTTACACATTTTGGTACTGAATCCATTTTTTATTTGTTTTTGTGTATAGTGTGAGTCATGAATCCTGTTTCCAATTTTACAGCACTGTTAAAGAGACCATTCTTTCCCCCATCTAAAGGACTTAACACCCCTTTAAAAAGTCAGTTAACCATATATGTGGGAATTATTTCTGTACTCTCTGTTCTATTCCATTTGTCTATGTGTAGGTTGTTATACCAGCATCCTGCTGTTTTGAATTCTATGGTTGTATGTTTTGTTGTTATTGTTGCTAAGTGTTGTGGAGTCATTTCCAACTCGTAGCAAATGAGTATAGGGATTCCAAGGAGCAGCTGGTGAATTTGAACTGCTGACCTTGTGGTTCAAACTGATTTTGTGGTACAGAGCTTATTGTATAGCACCACACCAGGACTATAGTTGTATATATTTTAAATTCAGGAAGCATGAATTCACCTACATCATTACTTTCTTTCAACATTGTTTTAGCTATCTGGGGATACTTGCCATTCCATATAAAATTGAGGATTAGTTTTTCTAATTCTGTAAAGAATTTTGATCCGGATTGCACTGAACCTATGGATTACTTTGGAAAGTATTGACAGCAAACAATATCAAATATTCCAATCTATGAATATGGAACACCTTTCAATTTATTTTTGTTATTGTTGTTAAAAGGAGCTCTGGTAGCATAGTGGTTACAAATCAGACTGCAAATCTCACAGTCAGCAGTTCGAAACTACCAGCTGTTCCATGGGAGAAAGATGAGACTTTCTGCTCCTGTAAAGATTTACAGCCTCAGAAACCCTGTACAGGGTCATTATGAGTTGGAACCGACTTCACGGCACATAACAACAACAACAATAACAAATTGTTGTTAAGTGCCATAGAGTCGGTTCAGACCCATAGTGTATTGTATAGGGTTTTCAAGGAGCAGAGTACTTCCAGCAATGTTTTACAGTTGTTATTGTTGTTAGGGGCCATCTAGTTGGCACTGATTCTTAGCAATCCTATGCTTGACAGACTGAAACAACACCTGGTCCTGCACCACCCTTACAAGTCCTATGCTTGAGACCATGTTGCTGTCACTTTGCCAATCTCTCTTTTTTTTGTTTTTAATAACTTTTATTGTGTATTGAGTGAGATACGGTTTATAAGGCAGATTATCAGCTCTACATTCAACAAATCATTGCAATAATTACAATGCCCTCCATTTATCATCAGTTAACAGTACTTACCTCAATTAATTTTTTTTTTTTGATGGACACATACCTCATTGTAAATATATATTCATTTAAATGTCCAAAGGGCACATTTTGCAAGCAAGGCTCCTACCTGCAGGCACACTGCTTTTCTCAATCTATGGGCCTCTGCTGCTCTGTCTCTCAATGCCATCGCCTCTGCCACCATCTCTGTTGTCGTCACTGTTCTGGTTAGGATCCCTCGTTCCTCTCATGTTCTTCCATCTTGATTTTCCTAGAGTCATTTGTTTGTGATATGACAGATGAGTTCTTTCCCCTTTTAGTTGCACCTTTTCTACATTTACATTTACAATTGC
>NW_006408561.1:13830182-13834413 GCF_000296735.1 Chrysochloris asiatica | reverse complement strand
AAGAGGTTTTGTGGAGCAGATTTACCTAGTGTAATAGGTAATTTGATTTCCTCACTGCTGCTTCCATGAGTGTTGATTGTGGATCTAAACAAAATGAAGTCTTTGACAACTTGACACTTTTCTCCATTTATCACAGTATTATTTATTGACCCAGCTGTGAGGATTTTTGTTTTCTGTACATTGAGGAGCAATTCATACTGAAGACAGTGGCCTTTGAGTTTCATCAGTATTTTAAGTCTTCTTTGCTTCCAGAAAGCAAGGTTGTATCATCTGCATATCATAGGTTGTTACTGAGTCTTCCTCTCATCCTCGTGTCATGTTAATCTTCATATGATCCACTTTCTCAGATTATTTGTTCAGCATACAGATTAAATAAGCATGGTAAAAGAATACAGCCTTGGTATACACCTTTCATGATTTTAAACTATTTACTATCCTCTTTTTCTGTTTAAAGACTGTCTTTTGATCTATGTACAGGTTCCTCATGAGCACAATTAAATGTTCTGGAATATAAATTCTTCACAATGTTATCCATAGATTGTCATGATCCACACAGTTGAATGCCTTTGCATAGTCAATAAAGCAAAAGTAAACATCTTTCTGGTGTGATCTACTTTCAGCCAAGATCCTTTTGATATGAGCAATGATATCCCTAGTATAATGCCATCTTCTGAATCTGGCTGTAATTTCTAGCAGTTTCCTATCTATACATGATTGTAGCTAATCTTGAATTATCTTCTTTAAATTTTCACTTGCATGTGATATTGATAGTGTTAATTGATTTCCACATTCCATTGGATAACCTCTCTTTATAATGGGCACAAAAATGAATCTCTTCTAATAGATAGGTTGGCCAGGAAGCTGTCTTCCCAATTCTTGGCATATATGAGTGAGCACTTTCAGTTCTTCATTAGTTTATTGAGAGATTTCAATTTGTATTCCATCAATTGCTGGATCCTTGTTTTTAGCCAATGCTTTGAATGAAGCTTGGACATCATCCTTCAGTATTATTGGTTCTTGATCAGATGGTAGCTCTTGAAATGGTTGAACATCGACCATTTCTTTTTGGTACAGTGACTCTGTATTCCTTCTATTTTTTATTGGTGTATTCTGTATCATTCAATATTTTGCCCATAGAATCCTTCAATAATGCAAGTGGAGATTTGAGTTTTTTCCTCTGTTCTTTTAGCTTGAGAAATATTGAGTGTGTTCTCCCTTTTTGTTTTATAACTCCTGGCTTTTGCATATTTTGTTCATATATGACTTTACTTTATCTACTGTAGTTGCCCTTCAAACTTTTCTGTTCAGCTCTTTTACTTCTTAATTATGTCCATTCACTTTAGCAACTTTATGTTGGAGAGCAAATTGCAGAGTCTCTTCTGTCGTCCAGTTTGGTCTTTTCTTTCTTTCCTGTCTTTTAATGACCTTTTGTTTTCTTCCTGTGTGATGCTCATATTGCCATCCCATAACTCTTCTGGTCTTTGGTGTTTAGTATTTAATGCATTAAATCTGTTCTTGAGATGTACTCTAAATTCAAATGAGATATAGTCAAGGTCGTACTTTGGCTATCATGTATGTGTTTTAATTTTCTTCAGCTTTTGCTTGAATTTTCATGCAAGCAATTGATGCTATGTTCTGCAGTTGGACCCTGGCTTTGTCTTGGATGATGATATTGAGCTTTTCCACCAATCCTTTCCACAGATCTAGTCAATTTGATTCCTGTGTATTCCTTCTGGTGAGGTCTAGGTGTATAGTCATCTTTTATGTTGTTTTAAAAAGGTATTTGCCATGAATAATTCACTGGTCTTGCAAAAATTCTATCCTGCGATCTCCAGCATGATTTTGATCATCAAGGCCATATTTTCCAATTACTTATCCTGCCTCTTTGTTTCCCAACTTTGTATTCCAATCACCAGATTTATCAATGCATCTTCATTGCATGTTTGATCAATTTCAGACTTAAGAAGTTGGCAGAATTCTTCAATTTCATCATCACTGATTGTGTGGTTGGTGCATACATTTGAATAATAGTGGTATTAACTGGTCTTCCATGTAGGCATATGGATATTATCCTATCAAAGACAACATTGTACTTCAAGATACATTCTGAAATGTTCTTTTTGATGATGAATGCTATGACATTCCTCTTAAATATGTTGTTCCCAGTGTAGGAAACCATATGACTGTCAGACTAAAAATAGCTAATACTAGTCGATTTCAGCTCACTAATGCTTAAGATGTTGGAACTTTATGTGTGCCATTTAATTTTTGATAACTTCCATTTCTCCTAGATTCGTATTTCATACATTCCATCTTCTATCAAAGAATGTTTACAGCTGTTTCTCATTTTGAGTTGTGCTCCATCAGCAAATGAAGGTCTTTCAAGCTTTACTCTATTTTCATCATCATAGTCAACTCTACTTTGAAGAGGCAGTTCTTTCCCCATCGTATTATCTGATGAGTTCTTCTTCTGGTGCTATATCTGACAATGCTGCTATTGTTAAGTGCCATCAAGTTGATTACAACTCATAGCAACCCTATACATGGTTTCTAGGTAGTTTCTGGTGGGTTTGAACTGCCTATCTTGTGGTTTGCAATCCAGTGGTTAGGGGTTATCCTACAGTGTCATACTAGGAGTTCTGGTGCTATTTATACTATTTTCATCTTCTAACACTATATCTGACAATGTTGGCTGCTATTCCTAAGGTTTTCAGTGGCTAAACATTCAGAAGTAGTCCTCTTCTCCTTCTTCCTAGTCTGTCTTAGTCTGGAAGTTCAGGTGAAAGCTGAAACCTGTCCACCATGGATGACCCTGCTGATCTTTGAAATTCTGGTGGCATAACTTCCAGCATAACAGCAACACATAAGCCAGCTCAGTACAACCTGACAGATGAGTGGTCAATTTATCCTTAGATATTTCATTCTTTTAGATGCTACTGTAAGTGGAATTGTTTCTCTAATTTCCCACTTCTAATTTTTTTACTGTTGGTGTGTAGAAACCCAAGTGACTTCTGTTTGTTTATCCCATACCTTTGCAACTTTGTGAAATTCCTCAACTAGCTCAATTGGAGTTTTTGAATCTTCTATATATAAGATCATATCACACATGAATAGACATAATTTTTCTTCTTTCCCATCTGGATCCATTTTCTTTTTCTTCTCTTGTTGCTCTGGCTAGGATTACAAATACAATATTGAACAGAAGTTATGAAAGCAGATACCCTTGTCTTAGTCCTGATATCAAGGAAAGAGCTTTCAATCTTTCTTCATTAAATATAATATAGACTATTGACTTTTCATATATGCCTGGATCATGATGAATTTTCCTTCTATTCTAGCCTTTTTATATGGTTCTCATCAAGAAAGGGTATTGGATTTTATCAAATGCCTTTTCTGCATCCATGGAGAAAATTACGTTGTTCTATTGACGTGCTGTATTTTGTAGATTGCTTTTCTAACATTGAACTATCTCTGTATTCCTAGAATAAATACCACTTTTTTGTATTGTTATTGCTAAGTGCTGTCAAGTTGGTTCTAACTCATAGTGACCCTACATAGAGCTGCTGAGTCTTTTAAAAGTACCCTTACCAGAACAAAAAAAGCCTAATTTTTCTACCATGGAGCATTTGGAGGGTTAACACTGTGTATCTTGTGGTTCACAGTCCAGTGCTAAACATATGGTGCCAATGCTTTCCCTGTTGGTGTATGGCTCTTTTACTGCATTGTTGGATGCGGCTTACTAATAGTTTGATGAGTTCAAGAGACTGTTTTAGACACCAGGGATTTGTACACAACTAATATATGTTTCTCTTGTTCTAAATCTTCTAGAATGAAGACAGATAAAAATCAATGGTTTATTAAGCATAGGTGTACTGAGACCACAAATTTTTCTGCTATAAATTTTGAAATTCTTTCACTAGACATGTTTGGTTTTTGCCCTTGAAAATACTTCCTTGAACATTATTGTGCTGAAATAGTCTGTTTCATATAGTCAGATCTTCTCTCTATAACCCTGGAGAGACAATGAGGAAAGGAAAAGTGTGGTTGGAATTTATTAATTTGTATGGAATGTGCTTGTTTGAACAACATCTATGTGTACAAGGCAGTACCGTATATATAAATGTTGTTGTTGTTGTTGTTGTTACTAGGTGCCATCAAGTTGGTATTGATTCATAGTGACCTTATGTACAACAGAATGAAACACTGCCCGATCCTAGGTGAACTTCACTAT
>NW_006408561.1:13784396-13828708 GCF_000296735.1 Chrysochloris asiatica | reverse complement strand
AAAAAGAGGAAGACCCCAATGAGATGGATTGGCCAAGTGGCAGCATCAATGGACTCAAGTATGGCAACAGGAGTGAGGTTGGCCCAGGATCAGACATTGTTTCATTCTGCTGTGCATAAGGTTGCTATGAGTCAGTGCCAAATCGATGGCACCTAACAACAACAACAAAAACAACAATATTACATTTAATGAGCATAATACTTTTAAAGATGTATGAATCTTTTTTCAATTTTCTGTTTCTATAAATTTGGAACAAAAGTACACACACACATACAAGGGAAATAAATAATAATAAATATCATTGGACTCATATGTGTTATTATTATTTTGTATCTTACAGCATCTAATCATGTTAGTTGTAAAGAAGGCTCTTCCCTCTCAACTGTTAATAGAATTGAAGACATTATAAGCAGTTTCTGAATTTAACATTTGGATTTAATTATTTACGATCTAGTTTTCTACAGTGAAAGGAACTTGTCACATTAAAATAGAATGTGCCATGATTTTCAATAGGCTAGCTTACATGTACTATGTACATTTACATTAAATGTAATTTAGTCTTTTCTCCTTTCAGAACATTTTTCTCTTATCACTCAAAATATATGGATCAAGTTAACATGGAAAAATTACCTGAAATCAATCCATGCTCAAATGGAAGAATGTACCTTAAAGTCTTTTAACAATTACACTATTTCTTGTATGTTTTTATTTTTTTAACTTTTTATGACAATTTGGGTGAAGGTTTACAGAGCAAATCAGTTTTCTATTCAAGAATTCATTCACATTTTTCTTTATGCTGTTAACTGCAATCCCCACAATGCAATCCCAATCACCCCACTTTCTCCTTTCCTTTTTCACTTTTGTTTATTCTTCTTCCTAGCCTTTCTACCTTCTGAACTTTGCATCTGGCAAATGCTGCCCTTTTGTTCTTCAATGGTTTATTTTCCCAGGGATTTTAAACCTCCCTGGTGTTGTTTTACACCTATAGTCTATTGCTTGGCTGAAAGTTGAGCCAGGGAGGTTAATTCAGGTCAAGGCATGAAGGGTCACTGAAAGTCATAATCTTGCATTTGTCTCTGTTACATCAGTAAACCTGGACTTTTTTTTTTTTTAATGACTGAGTTTTGTTTCACATTTTTCTCTCACTATATCCAGTATCTTCTATGATGGTTCTTTTCAGAGTTGTCAGTAGTGGTAGCTACCCACTCTCTAGTTCTTCTGGTCTCACGGTCATGCAGGTTGTGTGGCTCATGTAGTCCACTAGTCCTTTGGACAAATCATTCCAATGTACCTTTGAGTTTTCATTCCTCTTTGCTACAGGTGAGGAGTGACCAATAGTTGAACCTTAGATGAGTGACTATAAGTCTTTAAGATCTTAATTTACATCAGTAGGATGTAGAACTTTTTTTTTTTTTTGATTATGTAGTTCTAATTGACCTTGATGTCTTAAAAAACTATGGTCCTGAGCCCCTTTGTACCATTTCCTCAAGTTGTTTGGTTATGGCTAAGGATTTCCAAAACTTTGTCCACTGTATGCTCTACTATTGGGCTGCTGTGGCTCGGTAGGATAAGCGCTGGATTGCTAACTAGGAGGTTAGTGGTTCAACCTTACTAGCGATTCTGTGTGATAAAGATGAGGCCTTCTGTTCCAGTAAAGATTTATAGCCTCATAAACCTATACAGGGTCACTATGAGTCAGAACCAACTTGACAGCACTTAGCAATAACAACCACTTATATTGTGGAGGTGTCTAATTTTATGGTTAAATTTGGATTTATGTATTTTGATGCTCTTTCATTATGTGTGTAGATAGTTATTATGGTTATATCCTTTTGTTGGATTGACCCTTTAGTTATTCTATAATATTCTTTCTTGTCTCTACGGATCCCTGGTGGTGCTGTAGTATAAGCATTGGACTGTAAACCACAGATTGGCAGTTTAAAACCAACCAACTTCTTGGGGGGAGAAAAATGAAGTTTTCTGCCCCCATAAATATTTACTGCCTTGTAAACTACACAGAGTTACTATGTGTCACAACAGACTTAATGACAGTAAATTTGTTTTTTGTTCTTTTTTTTTCTTCTCTTGTGATTTTTTTACTTAGTCTACCCTATCAGAAATTAATTCTGACACTCTTGCTCTTATTTGATTAATATTTGCTTGCTTGATATCAATTTTTCCATGCTTTAATTTTTAGTTTATTTTTATTTTCATGTGTAAGGTTTGTAGACAGAATATTGATGGGTCATGTGTGTTTTTAAATCCATTCTCATATTTGCTATTTGTTTACAAATATATTTAATTCTTTTATTTTCCATATAATTATTAATAGATACAAATTTATTGCTTTCATTTTGCTGTGTTCTTAATTTTTCTAATGCTAGTTATGTCTTTGTTCTATACATTTCTATACTGAATTTATAGCTTTTCTTGCCATTCTCTTCATTGTTACTGTTTTAGTGTTTATTAGAGCTTGATTTTATTCTTTTTCATTTTGTTGAGAAAGTTTGCTTTCTTTGAGATAACTTTTTGGATAATTATTTCTTTTCCAAGTTTACAACTGTTCCTTCTACCTTCCTGTTGTCTTGACTTCTTCATTTGCAAGTTCTGTAACTACACCATTTATTCCCTTTTTGCTTTGTTATTGTCCTTGTTTATAAATTTGTCTTTGGTTTCCTATGTTCAGTGTTGTAGTTGTATTCTGTTTTGGATCCTTATACTTCTGGGTTGGTTTTTGTCATGTCTTAATTTCAACTGTTGTTGATACTCTGCCCAAAAACGTCCCTTTAGCATTTCATGCAATGCTGGCCTGGTTTTTACAATTTCTCTTAATTTCTGGAAATATACTAATTTACCATCATATTTGAGGAATAAATTTTCTGGATTTATAATACTTGGCTTGAATTTTTTTCTTTCAGTGTTTTATATATGTCATATCATTGCCTTATTGCCTGCATGGTTTCTACTGAGAAATCAGAGCTCAGTGTTATTGGTTCTCATTTGTAGATTATGTCTTGCTTTTCAAGTTGCTTTCATATTCTTTCTTTGTCTTTGGTTTCTGAAAGTTTGTTGATGATATATCTTGGTAATTTCTTTTGATATCTATCCTGTGTAGTCTTCTTGAGCTTCCTGAATGCATATCTTCTCATCTATCAAGATATTTGGGAGGTTTTCTTCCAACAAGTCTTTGATAATTTTCTCCATGCTTAGTTGTTGTTTTGTCTCTTCTTGTTCTGAAACTCTGATCATGCATAAGTTATTTCTCTTGATGGCGTCCTAGGCAATTAATAGGCTTTCTTCCTTTTTTGGTTCTTTTTCCTGATTTTTCTCCTAACAAGGTAGTACTGAAACATTTGTCTTCAGTTTTACTAAATGTGTCTTGTATGGCTTCAATTATACTCCTTTCCCTAATGTGCTATCTTCTGATATTGTAGTGGCAGTCTTCTGGGTTTCTATTTGCGAATTTTTTATAGCTTCTAGTTATTCATTTATTTTGTCAATTTGTTCTTGTATTGTTTTCATGAAAATTTCTAATGTTTGTCTGCTCTGTGTTTTTCTTGATCTTCCCCTCACTCCATTGAAGGAAACTAAATATGATTTTTTAAAAAATTCCTTACTATGTCATTCCAATATAATTTGTTGCATAGAAAGGTTTTCTGGCTCTGTATTTTGGTCACTTGAACAGCCCTGTCTGGTGTTTTTGTGTGGACTCAGATTGTGATTAAGACACTGTGGTGTTGGCTGTTGTATTTAATTGTATGTTGCTCACTAGTTTGACAGCATTTAGATTCTCACTATCTGTCTTCTGGTGGAAGTGGTAGAGGATGGGAGTGTGTGTGCAGTTATCTGTTCACTCTTAATGTAGAGCAGTTGAGAGTGGACTGACTTGGTGTTGATTCACATTTATTGACAATGAAAGGGTGCAAAAGTGGGTGGTAGAACTCACCCAGTTGGTAGGATGGCAGGAGGGTTGGGTGCTGCGAGTTAGTGAAGACTAATTTGCTTTCTCTTTTTGAGTGAGACAAAAGCAAAACAAACAAACCACAAAAATAAATATATAAATAAAATAATAACAACAAACCCAAACCAAACAAAAATAATTAAACAAACAAAAAAGAAAATAAAAAATAATAGTTAAAAAACGGAAGAAAAAGGAAAAGAGGAAATAAAAAAATCATGGGAAAGGGGAAAATAATAATGAAAAAAGAAAGATAAAAATAAAAAAAGGGAAGGAAAAGGGAAAAAAAAGAAGGAAGCAGAAAGCTAAGGCATCAGGGGTGGGGGTGGAGGGGAGATGCCCATTCAGGGTATGTACACTCTGCTGGTGGAAAACATCATAGGAGGAAGGCCTTGATCAGGGATGGCCAAGAAGTGACAGGTAGCAGGGTACCTAGTCCACTATGGCATGTTCTGCTGGCCTGAGGAGCTGGCAGAAAGTAGGTACCCAGTCCAAGATGGCACTTCTGCTAGCTGACAGAATGGGAAAGGGCACTCAGTCCTGGCCAACACATTCTGCAAGCTGTGGATGCAAAGAATGTGTGCCTCCAAGCACAGGAGTAGCATGTACTTGGTGACTAGTCCACTAGGATGTGTCTCTAACTTCAGGTGGGGAGAGGGTAGTGTGTGTGAGAGGGTGGGGGAAATCATTGACAGCCAGGGAGCTGGAGGTGGTGGACAACCACATTTTTGGTCATTGGAAGGAAGTGTGGTGTAGGAAGGATATCACACCTTTCTGGTTATCAACCACCAATGTGAGTGCTAGTGCAGTTGTGGGAGAGCTGAGTCAATTATCTGGTTCTTGTCTTTTTTTTTTTTTTTTTTAAGTTTTTATTGTGAATTGTTAGTTTACATGGGTGAACATTATCTTTACCTTCATTCTATCATATTTTGTTTCATTGCAATGATCACAATCCCTTGCATGCATCATCAAACAACCAAAGTGTACATCCCACATGCCTGCCCCCCCAGCCACCAGCCCACAGCCCCTCTCCCTCCCAGAGTCCAGAGTCCCCAGCCACTCCTTCTGTCCATGAGAGGAAATCATCTCTGCCTCCATCCCTAGTCTCATTTCCTCCTCGGACAGGGTTTCACACTTCACTTTTCTCCCTTGATGGTTCCAGGGATCGCTGCTCCTGGACTGCAAAATCAGCCACTCCCTTTCTTTTGTTACCAAACATTTTCATTTAACTTTCCAACACTCACTGTCACACCGAATAGTCATCAGTCCCTATTGAACAACAGGAGTCCTTTTCCCCTCACCTTTTATCAACCCCATCCAGACAAGTTGGAAACAATTCAATGGAGATTCTACCTTTCCCTGTATCCTCTGGAGGTAGGTTCCTTATTGAAAGCTTGTAAGCCAGTCACTTCTTGCCTTTGTAGTCCCTCATTTTGGGTAGCCAATGTCTAAGTTCCACATCCCTATCGACTCTGTGTACCAAGGGGATGGGGATGATCCTCAGTGTAGAGATTTGTCTGCTCCTTTGTCACACTGCATCCACAAGCATCGGTCAAGTTCATCCACTTGTAGTGGGTTACTCTTTCTTTCTTTTTGTTTTTTTGTTGCACCTCTTCTTTCTTCCTCTAGTTGTGTTTTAATCATGCAGCCATTGATGCCATGTCAAATGGGTACTATCTGCAAGTGTGGGTGTTCCTGTGCATCTCCCCTCACTTAATATCAGCTGGATGCTTCACACTCTGTTCTAGTCCTCCGGGGCCTTGAACCTGAGCCCAGGAGTCCCCAGGTCTTGTCATACTGCTGGTTAACCAGGTCTCAATCCAGGTTAACACGAGTCTATTGAATGTGGTCAGACTTAGTTCACAAATTCATTGCTGTTTTCCCCCCACTTCCTCTTATTAGTGACCAACGTGGTCAGCAGCAGGACCACATGCCTGCTAGTGTATTCCATTTGAGTTTCAGTCTTGGAAGGGGGTTTGCCTTAAGGGAACTGACCACTTGCCTTGATGGCTCCTTGGGGAAGAACTTGCTTGTTCTTGTAGTAGTCAATTGGACTGCTGTTATTGTTTTTCATTTTTCTTGCTGGTCTTTCTTTCAAGAAGTATCTTTTGTTCTTCTAGCTGCTCCAGACTGGTCTACTTGTCCTTTCAAGTAGAAATGTTCCACCTCAGAAAATTCTAGATGGGGATCAGTATTCCACCTATGTTCTTGTGCAATGCAAAAGCTCTACAGGGAGCCTCCTTCATGGGGCAAGTTCTAGCCCCATTTTAGGTTTTCCAATCAGTTATAGGCTGAAGACGGACTTACAAGCTTTCTCTGGTAATGCTTCTGGCTATGCCTCTCTATCTGTTTCAAGTGTCTATATCATAATAGTAGGCAAGGGAAACCAAGATTCAAAAGACAGCCAAGCATCTTAACATCAGTTCCCCAATTTTACCCATTAACACTATGCCTCAATCTTTGTATCCATGAGCCCTGTTGTTCCCTGGTTATGCTCACATCGTTCTTTACCTCTCTGGTTCTTGTCTTGGTCAGGACACTTCCTGCAATAACTCAAAATGGCCATGCTGTGCCCAGTCAGTTGACAATTCACTGGTCTATATGTTTCCTTGTTTGCTGTTTTTATTTAATTTCTTCTAGTCAGTATCTGATCTACTTCTTTATCCTTTCCTTTCATACTCAAGGCTCCAAAATAATAATCTCTGTCTATTTCAGTTAGTTTCTTGGATCTTTGTTGTAGAGGTTCTGAGTAGCATGTCTGCATAATCTTCCATGTTTCCAGAAGTCTTTTGTATGCCTTTAAAATTTGAAGCTAAATACATTTTTGCCCTCAATAAGATGATAAAATATTAGGAAAATTTATGAGATTTTAACTTCAGCATTTCATTAGTAATATAGTGCAGAGTCTCAGGTTTATTCTTTATAGTGGAGTAGTTAGTGCTGGTGCTCAAGAATTTTGTGACAAGCCACTTTAGCTTTCACTAATGAATAATTTTTTTCCTAATGCTATTGGGGAAAAATAGAGATGTTGAATGAGGAAACATGTTTAAAGGTTTGCAGTAATGTTTTATGGACAGTTTGCTATCTTTATTATGTATTAAAGATCTTTAGCCAGAGAGGAGGAATTCATGGTCATAGGCTTTTACTCCCCAGGAGACAGGAAAATGCATATTCTGTTTAAAATGCTGTAACACAAGGTCTTTACAGAACAACTTCATTATATGACTTTAATAAGACAGAGTGGCTGTCTCTGTCATGGCAAAAAAATTAATGGCCCTTTCTTGGATAAATCACATTAGGTTCTGAGTAAGGTACAGACATAATAATTTGGTAGCCAAGGGTACTCGTGATGAATGTTTGCTAGTGTCACTAAATGAAGAGAAAAGTATTGATTGAGTGATAGTCTTGCACATTCAGGTTTATTATTTGTATACAGACAGTACCCGGATTATGAACATCTGATTTACATACAAATCACAGTGTGTGTGACCCAACCTCTGTAAACCAGTCATAGTAATAAACAGGCAGTACATTGTGATGCATTATTATGTTAAAGTATTTTCATGTAAGCGTAAGGTCACTATGCATTGAAACTACTCAACAACACCTACCAACAACAGAAATATACTATATACTGAGACAAACATTTGATTGACCTTAGATATGAACTGTACCTGTTTTAACTTATGTATAAATTCAACTTAAAGACAGATTTGTGACTGGAACTTGGTTGTAATCTGTGAATTGCCTGAATTGAGGAGTAGAACAGGAAAGATAATAGTTTTCGAGTGTTTCACAATTCTGCTTTTGGAAAATCATCTTAACAGTGTTACGGTAAAGCTAGAATAGGATTTGCTTATGTTCAAGCAAATGTTAATAGAATAAATTTCATTATTTAGAAAACATTTGTCGAAGTCTAGAAGGAGCTCTGGTAGCGTAGTGGGTACGAATCGGGCTGCGAACCTTAAGGTCAGCGGTTCGAAACTACCAGCCGCTCCGCGGGAGAAAGCTGAGGCTTTCTACTCCCGTAAGGATTTACACCCTCGGAAACCCTGTACAGGGTCGCTATGGGTCGGAACCGACTCGACGGCACTTAACAACAACAACAGATGGAAAATTAAGCATTTTATTAAATGAAGAAATTATGGCTTATAAAAGTCATTAGATTTCTCAAGCCTATTAGCTGTTTTAACTCTATAAGGACATAGAAAGAGGTTAGCAGGGTCCATGAAAACCTTTTTTAAATAAACAATTTAAGAAGCATAGGTGCCATGAGCAGTTTACCATCAGCTACAAACCTATTTACAGTTCAAACTCCTTGGATAAAGGCTTGGCAAACTGCTTCCATAGAAATCGTTGTTGTTGTTGTTGGTGGTGGTGTTTGCTGTGAGTCAGTTCTGACTGATGGAGACTCTGTTTAGGGTTTCCTCGGCATGGTTGGTGGGTTTGAACTGCCAACAGTAGAGTTAGCAGTCCAGTACTTACTTACCCTACATTACCACAGCAGGACTTCTTTATGAAGAAGTTTACTCTAACACATGAGGTTGCCATGAGTTTAGGACTGACATGAGGCACCCAACCACAACCACAAGGACAACAGCAATCAGAAACTGTATTACATTTGATGATCAATGTTGACATATTTTTTTATTGTAACTGATCCAATTTGCCAATTCTCTTCTTAGAGGCCATTGGGTTAATACCAGGTGATTGATTTGAACTAGATGAAATAAAAAACTATTTGATTATGTGTCTATATTTATCTGGAGTCCTGGTGTGGTGCTATAGGATAAGCACTAAACCATAATGTCAGTCTGAACTGTAAGGTTGGAGGTTCAAACTCACCAGTCGCTGGTGGATCCTGGGGTGGTTAGCACTGGATGGCTAACCACAAATTTGGTCATTTGAACACATCAGCTGCTCCTTGGAAACTATACAAGGTAACTATGAGTCAAAACTGACTCGATGGCATTTAACAACAACAACAACTAGTATTATAATGATCTAAATTGGTAAATCGTTGTGGGTTTTAATGAGCTGGACTGCAAGGTCAGTTTGAACAAAAGAACAGCATTTAAACTCACCAGTCGCTCAAACCCTATACAGGGTCGCTATGAATCGGAAACAACTTGATGGCACTTAACAACAACACAAATTGGTAACTCAATATATATATTTAAACATAAAGGATATATTTTCTACAATATGAAATCTTTTTCCTAAGGATTCAAATTGGCCTTGTATCTACAGGAAACTTCTCTGAGTACTGCATAATTTGATGGATTGTTGGGAACTCTAAATGTGGCAGTGATTTGTCTCTGCATTCAGGACTTGATTTAGCTTTATTCCTTTTCTCATAGACATTCTGCAATATTTATGAGGGGGTGTGTTGGTAGTCTGATGTGGGAGGCCTATGAGAAACAAAAAGAACTAATTACCAAGAGATTTATAACCCCTGGCACATTCTTCCAAATTTAGTTTCTACTTATTATAAAAGTAGAATAATAGCTGAAGTAATATTAGAAATTTAATGATTTTTTTTTTAAGATCACGGAATTATTTTATCTTTCAGTTCTTTCATCTTTAAACATTGATCATTAACTAGATCATGTTAGTCCTTTTACATAAAAGCAGCAAACACCTGCTCCAGTTTCAGAGAAATTAATCAAGCAAACTTCATGATAGACAGAACTGGCCTTGCTGATTAGGTGTTCCTAGTAATAGTGTTTCTCACCAAGCACAATTTAGTTACATTACAGTGAATTATCAGAAGACAATTTCAGGTAAGTATCTTAAAACTAAATAAGTTTTGAATGAAATATGTATGTAATAACATGGACTGCAAATGTTTAATCGAGTTAAGGAATGCTATATCAATTCACTTTGATGAAGAATTTATTAAAGATTTTCAAAGTAATGCATTAATTTTAGTCTCCTCATATTGTCACTATAAATTAGAAGGTCAAATCTTTATGGGACTGCTCATTGGGTTGTTCAGTCCACCTGTACTCTGTGCTTTCTGCTGAGATGTGATCCAAAGCCCAATGAGGTAAGTGAAATATTAAAACGTTATTTCTGTGAAGCTGCAATTTATAAAGTGCCCAAAATTCTTAAAGAATATAAATTTTAATTATTAAGTTTGTCAAAAATAATGAGAGTAAATTTCTGATGCATAGATTCCACTACAAGGGAAAGTTATATTCCTCATAATAATGTCAATTATTTTAATATAAAACAAGTTCAGAAAGACATATTCAATGATTTGTCATTTTATGTCTTCAATGGGTTAATTACATTTTGATTATTTACATATCTACAAACATATTTTGGTCAGAAGTTTTCTGAGAAATTCAATATATTAGAACCTAATGATGCACAAAAATTTCTTTTACACATAAATTTGCTCTAAGTAAGTGGCTGGTACTATTGAAACATTGCCATTCACTACCTCACACAGCAGTGCATTCCTCAATAGACTATTTGCTAGATGGTATACATCTGTATTTGCAGTATATTAACAGAGTTTTTAACAATAACTTGGGACTGCATTTTAAAGTTTTCTTCCTTTATAAAATATATATTTAAGCAAATAGACTATAACTACATATATTAGCAAAAATTTAAAATATTTATATAATGACTCCACAGAGAATTTTGACTATTAGTAATCTCTTTGAATAATAATCTTTATGAATAGTGATTCGTAATGACACCTAACCCATTTGAGGACCATGGCAGCTCTCCTAAAGGCCTGGAAATTATCTAGAAACACAAGTCTTTATTTCTTTATGACTAATAACACTCTTCTCTGGAAGTTTCCATCTTTACTTTAATCAGGATTATTTTTTAATTTAATATAGAATATTTTCTAATATACCAAATAAATTAAGTACCTGTTACCAATAAACTAAATATATTGTTATTAATCTTTATGGGGCTTTCAGAGTCAATATTCTCCTAACAAGTTTGTGGTAAAATTGCAACATTCATTCAGATGGTTGGATTTCTTGCAATTTTATTGGAGAGCAATTTAATAGGGTGTCATTAGTGTTGCCTTGCATTGATTACAGTTTTCAGTTGCTACTAGTCTCCTTTTTGGCAGTTTCTTGTCAAATTTTTAGTTGATTTTTTTTCTTAGTTGTTTTATTTTTTATTACTATGGTGTTTACATTTGAATGTCACTTTGTTTCTTCATAATTTTATCAGTTTTTTCTTTTTCTCTCACTCTCTTTGGAAAAGTAGGAGGTAGGCTTTGGAGTATTTTGCTCTAAATACTGCTTTAAATTGTCAGATGACATATTTGATCTAGAATCTATTACCTTCCTAATATTGTAGGCCCATAATCACACTGAAGTTTGTTAATATTTATTCAATTTCTCTTTTTAATCTAGAATCACTTTAGATTAATCTGGACAGAGGGTTTCTTTGTTATCACAGTTTGAGATATTCAGTTTAAAGCCACAAGAAGGACTAGGAGAAAATATCACGTAACTATTCAGAGATAATATTGCCATTTATAACATTTCAGAGATGATTTCTACTTTGGTTTGGGTTTTAAAATTGTGAATATATGTTTTAAAAACTACCATTATCACATAGCCAGAAAACTGGCATTACATACATACCTGTGTGGTAGTTAATGCTAACAAGGTAGAATTTCTAATAAGAAGATTTATGTTGATCTTAAGTATGTTACATTCTGACTTTTTTGATATATAATTAAGTGTGAATTAAATAATACACAGAAGACAATGGAAATGATGCTGCTGTGGAGTCTCTTGTTGGCTTTTTCTGGAAGTCAAGCCTCAAGATCCGTGGCTCAAAGAAATACTGAATTTGCAGTGGATCTTTATCAAGCCATTTGTTTATCTCACAAGAACAATGTTATATTTTCCCCCCTTGGGATCACTTTGGTTCTTGGAATGGTCCAACTGGGAGCAAAAGGAAAAGCACACCATGAGATAAGACAGACTTTAAGACTTCAGGAAAACTCAACTGGTGAGATTCTTATGTATAATTATTTATAGAAAGTAATTTGTGACTAAACTTGTTTTCAAAATACTAGAGAGAAAGCTATAGTCATACAACACTTTATTTAAAAAATGTTATGAAAAGTACAAAAATGATAATAAAATGTAAAATTGTAAATAATTTGCTTTCATTTATCATAGCTTCCTAATGAAAATATTATAGAAATAATTTATGAGGAAATGATATTTGTACAGATTTAAATTTTTGAATAAGTTTACCATGGGCTGTCAAAAGAACTAATAGATCTATATTGGAAGAAGTACAGCCAGAATGCTCCTTGGAGGCCAGGATGGCCAAACTTCATCTCTTATACTTCAGACATATTGACAGGAGGGACCAGTCACTGGAGAAGGATATCATGTTTGGTAAGGTGGAGGGTCAGAGAAAAAGAGGAAGACCCCAACGAGATGGATTGGCAAAGTGGTAGCATCGATGTGACAACAATTGTGAGGTTGGCCCAGGATCGGGCAGTGTTTCGTTCTGTTGTGCATAGGGTTGCTATGAATCGGTACCAGCTTGATGGCACCTAACAACAACAACAAAATCAAAATTGCTTTACACACAGTTTATACGGAAATACAGAAATCTTTATTTATATCACTAAATTGTAGACGTGGTAATAATGATGGTGATATCAGACACAGACATAGTATATAGTGACTGGATACTATTTTGTACACTTGATATACATGATCACATTTAATACTTATAATTACCCAATGAGGTAGTTATGGCTCCACAATAGAGATGAGAAACTTCTTGGATCTGTAGGATAAGCACTGGATTGTGAATATAAGATCAGTGGTTAGAACTCACCAGCTGCACAGTGGGAAAAATATGAGGCTGTCTGCTCCTCAGAAACCTTATACAGGTTCTCTACGAGTCAGAACCGACTTGACAGCACTTAACAACCACATATACACATAAGG
Organism: Chrysochloris asiatica; assembly: GCF_000296735.1. Classification (NCBI taxonomy): domain Eukaryota; kingdom Metazoa; phylum Chordata; class Mammalia; order Afrosoricida; family Chrysochloridae; genus Chrysochloris; species Chrysochloris asiatica. Next base: position 13,815,790 of record NW_006408561.1, on the reverse strand, counting down.
AAACTAACACAAAGAAAAGTTAAGTAATTTTCCCTGCACTAATATTCGTTAAGAGTCAGAATGAACTTGGTGGGAGTTGGTTTCATTTTAGATATGAAAAATGATTCAGTTGAGGGTTATGTTGTTGTTGTCAAGTCCCATCCAGTTGGTTCTTACCCATAACGACTCTGTATAGGATTTCCTATAGGCTGATTAGCTTGAACCACTGACCTTGTGGTTCAAATGACTTTGCAGTCCAGTGCATACAGACAAGAACAATTATGAAAATTTTTCTTTGGAATAGTACATGTGAACAATTGAATGTTACCATTTTCATATATATAACAAAATCTGCAAAACTAATTTTGCATTCTGCTTTCTTGCTAAGGTAGAGAGACACAGATGGAGGGTAACTGCAATATGGGAAAAATAAGATAAATTAAAACAGGAAAAAAAGTAAGAACATTCCTGGAGAGAATAAAAGAGGTGGGGAAAAGAAAGAACAATGGAAAACAGGAGATTAAGTGTTAGAAGGGGACAGAATGACCTTCATGGATAAAAGGCACAGGTGGTATGGAGAAACGAAGGCTGGTAATGAGATAGGAATATTAAAAAGGATTGTTGTTGTTAGGTGCCTTTGAGTAAACTCCAACTCATAATGATGCTATGTTCAACAGAACGGAATATTACCCAGTCCTGCACCATCCTCACAACAGTTTGCCCCTTGAGCCTGTTGCTGCTGCCATCCATCTCATTAAAGGCTTTCCTGTTTTTTGCAGACTCTTTACCAAGCATGATGTCAGTCAGGTACCTCAGGAAAACATGTGCAAAGTATGTGAAACGAAGTCTCACCATCCTTTCTTCTAAGGAACGTTCTGGCTGTACTGCTTCCAAGACAAATTTGTTCATTCTTCATGCAGTCCAACATGCATTCAATGTTCTTCACCAACACCATAATTCAAATGCATCAATTCTTTGGTCTGCCATATCCATTTTCTAGCTTTTGCATGTATATGATGCAATTGAAAATACCCTGGCTGGGTCAGGTGCATCTTAGTTCTCAAAGTGACATCTTTACTCTGTAACATTTTTAAAAAAAGCTCTTTTGAAGCAGATTTGCCCAATGCAATATACTGTTTGATTTCTTGACTGCTGCTTCCATGGGCATTACTTATAGATTCAAGTAAAATGAAATCCTTTAAAATTTTAATCTATGTTTATCATGGTGTTGCTTTTTGGTCTAGTTCTGACAATTTTTGTTTTCTTTATGTTGAGTTGTAATTCATACTGAATATTGTAGTCTTTGTTTGTCATCAGGTCCTTTTTACTTTTAGCAAAACACTGTTGTATCATCTGAATATTGCAGGTTGTTAGTCTTCATTCAATCCAGAAGCTAAATTCTTTCAAATATAGTGAAGTCTCTCAAATTATTTGCTCTGCATACACATTGAATAAGTATGGCAAAAGGATACAATACTTACATACATATTTCCTGATTTTAAACCATGAAGTATCTCCTTGTTCTGCATTAGTGACTACCACTTATTCTATGTACAGGTTCTATATGAGCACAATTAAGTGTTCTGAAATTCTCATTTTATGAAATGCTATCCATAATTTGTTACTATACACACAGTTGAATGCCTTTGCATCATTAATAAAACACAGGTAAACATCTTTCTGCTAATCTCTGTTTTCAGCCAAGATCCATCTGACATCAGTAATGACATCCCTCATTCTATGTCCTCTTCAGAATCTGGTGTGAATATCTGAGAATTCCCTGTTGATGTACTGCTATAGATATTTTTGAATTATCTTTAGCAAAACTTTTTTTATAGTCAATATTAGAAATTTTCTTCTGTAATTTCTTCATTCTGTTGGATCACTTTTGGGGAGGATGGGCACAAATACGGATCTCATATTCTTTTCAGTTTGTTGGCCAGGTAGCTGTCTTCCAAATTTCTTGGCATTGATGAGTGAGTGTTTCCTGCATTTTATTCATCAGTAGAAACATCTCAGTTGTTATCTTGTTGATTTCTGGATCCTTGCTTTTTGGTAGGGCCTTTAATGAAACTTAGACTTCTTTCTTCATTGTCACTGGTTCTCTAACATATGCTACCTCTTGTAATGGTTGACTATTGACCAATTATTTTTGGTACATACAGTGGCTCTTTTCATTTGTACTATCTTTCCTTGATGCTTCTTATATTGTTCAATAGTTTGCTCATAAAATCCTTTAATGTTTTATTTGGATTTTGGTTTGATTTTTTTCTCTTTAATTCTTTAAGCTTGGGAAATGCTGAGTGTGTTCTCCCCTGCTGGCTTTCTAACTCCAGGTTTTGCACACTTCGTTATAATACTTTGCTTTATCTTCTTAAGCTGCCATTTGAAACCTTCCATTCAGCTCTTTCATATCATCATTTCCTCCATTACTTTGGCCAGTCTATATTTCAGAGCAAATTACAAAGTCTCTTCTGACATAAATGTTGATCGTTCTGTCTTTTAAATGACTTTTTGCTTTGGTCATGTATGATGTCCTTGAGGTCATCTCACAACTCATCTGGTCTCTGGTCATTAGTGTTTAAAGTACCAATTATATTCTTGAAATGGTCTCTAAAAATCATGTGTTGGCATTCATGGACTTGTTCTAATTTTCTTCAGCTTAAAGTTGAACTTGTCTGTGACATTTGGTGTTCTGTTCTGCAATCCACCCCTGGCCTTATTCTGATTGATGATATTGTACTTCTCTATTGAAACTTTGCACAGATGTAGTCAATTTGCTCCACTGCATTTTATCCAGCAAGGCCCACATATATAGTCACAATTTATGGTGTTGAAAAATGGTGTTTGAAATGAAAACGTCATTGTTCTTGCAAAATTCTTTCATGCCATCTCTGTTATGGTTTTATCACCAAGGCCATATTTTACAATGGTTGATTCTTCTTTATTTACAACTTTCTCTTTCTAATCACCAATAATTTTCAATGCATCTTGACTGGATGCTTGATCAATTTCAGACTTCAGATTGGTCTGTGCTTAAATTTTCATAATAGTCATATCATTAACTAGTCTTCTTTGTAGGCATATGAATATTATCCTATCATTGGCAGTGTTGAACTGCAGGATAGATCTTAAAATGGTCTTTTGAGGATAAATATGATATCATCCTGTTTAATTTATCAATTCCAGCATAGAAGGATGTATGGATTTCCCATTCAAAATGCTTAATACCATTCCATTTCAGCTCATGAATGCCTAGGATATCAATCTTTGTGTATTTCATTTCATTTATGATGGCTTCCAATTTTCTTAGGATCTTACCTTATACATTTCCAACTCTTATTAATAATGGGTGTTTGTAGCCATTTCTTCTTTTTTTGAGTCATGTCACATCAGCAAATGAAGGTCTTGAAAGCATTACTTTGTCCATATCATTAAGGTCTACTCTTCTTTGATGAGGCAGCTTTCCCAATCGAGTGCCTTTTATGTCACTCTGTCACTATGTTCTGACGCAATATCAGACCATGTTTCACTCTCAATCATTAAGCTTTTACTGGCTAATTTTTAAAAGACATAGATAACCTGGTCCTTCATTTTAGTCTGTCTTAATCTAGAAGCTCTGTGTCCACAATGGCGGACCCTACTGGTGGCATAGCTTCCAGCATCACAGCAACATACAAGCCACCACAGTATGACAAGTTGACAGATGGGTATTGGAATACAAAGGGTAAGATAGATAAAGAGCAATAATATTGACCTTGCTTTTAATTGTAATTTTATTCTTTGTTCATTTTTTATTTTTTTACATTTAATTTTAAGGTAGTATAATAGAATATTATTTATCTTGATTACTAAGCTTTATGGCACCCTCTAAAATTTTGTGTCTGAGGTGAGTTTCTCATTGGTTTTCCTTAGTCCTGTATCTGCCTTCAACTCCCCACTGATTATCAAAAAGGGCTGCTCTCTGTTGAGTGAGTCTATGTTTTTCTTTTCCTGCTTCCAATCTCCTGATCCTGTCCCACTATGGCAGAGTAACACCCATTTTACTCTATGAGGATCTGTTCATGAGCATCCAATGCCTAGCATTTCAATATCACAACAGCATTCAATGTCTGCAGTTCTCTTTATTTTCCTAATTGTCCAAACATCTGCTCAGAATTTACATTCTCCATTTTGCTGAGATTTTTTTCCCACCATGACATTGCTACATATTCATCAAAAGCTAAAGTGAAGGTGTTTCTTGGTTCCTAGGAGGTTATGGAAGTGACTGGTGATGAATTCCTATCCCAGGCCTGCCAATGAATTACCTTATGATTTGGTACCTCACTTTAGATACCTCACTTCTCAAGTTACTTACTTCATCTCTCTGAACCTCAGATTCATCACTGTAAAAAGAAGACTATGGATGAAATGATTACTATTGACCTCTGGATTAAACTATAATTCTATGACTATCTTGGTTTTTCAGTATGGGGTTAGTCACATTGTACACATGATTGGCTTTTAGACCTGTAGTAGCAGAAAAAATTCTTAAACATTCTGTAGGGCTGGTATAATCAAAAAAGAGTCACATTCATCCGATGACCCATGGATCATCCAGGGCTCTCTTTTAGGAAAGAAAATAAATTTATTCTCATTGCTTATTTGACTCTGGGTGTGATGATATAGGATAAGCACTGGACTGTGAACTACAAGGTAGGCGGTTCAAACCCACCAGCTGCTCCTAGGAAACACTATACAGAGTTGCTGTGGATCAGAACTGACTCAAAGGCACTTGCAACAACAACAACATTGGCTTATTATTATGAGCTATGCATATTTACTCTTTCTTTTGAACTGTGCTAAAAGTGAATGTTTGTCTGTGGATTACATCAAATTTATAAGTCAGATAACTTAATATTCTCTTCGAACCTCATGCTACTTGGTGACATTTTTTCATTGACTTCTGAATCCAGTGATTTATCAAAGGGCAGCCGACTGTCACCTAGCCTTATACCTTAAGTACATGACATAAATCTATTTGCTCTGACAAATGACTTAGAACTATTTTTACTTCCCTTCTTTTTCCTGCATTCCTTTAAAGGTACCCATAAATTACAAATTCCTGAAAATTGGTTTGAAATTCTGCCATTTCATGTCTGACCTTAATTAATTCTTTTGAAAAGTTCTTATTCCTTCACTCACAAGTCCCCTCTAGCCTCCCAACTACTGAGCTATTTCTTTGAGGTTTCAATGGTCATGAAGATTTACATCTGCAACCAAGTCATAAAAAGCAAAATAAATAAACTCTCTTCTTTTCCTTATTTAAGGAAATCCAGGGTTGTAAAGAATTACTGAAATTCTTCAAATCCCCTCATATGAAAGTAAGACTTTATATTTAAAAATATTTTTATGTATGTATTTAATATCTCAGTAAATGGAAAAACTTGCAGTTTGAACCACAATGCAGAATAGCTTGCAGAATTTCCTTTACGTGTGTGCAAGTTGTACACTGAGAAAGAGCACCAGACCAAGGAAGCAAGTGAGGTCTAAAATGCAGGCTCCACACACCTAGATAATTTTTGAGGCTATAAGGCTGCTCAGTTATGCTCTATACGCTAGTGGTAGCCCTGTTAGTGTTATGATAAATACAATGTATGCACACACACAACACCCCTTATTTCCAATAGGTATCTAGTAGTAAGTTGCTTCCTTTAGCACTTTTTTAAAATTCTTTGAACAACTTCCAATAAGGAACCATTTCTTTTTTCTTCAATATAAATTAATTCAATATATTCCATTTTTAAGTTTAAAAGTTCCTTGTTAGTATAATGAGTAAGTGTTTGGCTGCTAACTGGAAGATTGGCATTCAATTGTATCCAGCAGCTCTGTGATCAAATAGCCTAGCAATCTGCTCCCAGAAAGATTACGTAAAAATTTTATACAGAGATTATTATGAGGTCGGAGTTGGAATTAATTTGACACTTGATGGTACCCTACAACAACAACTACAACAGAAAATATAACTAAACAGAACTTATAGAATCTATTACTTAAAATTACATTCTTTAATTTTATTGAGCTCCAGGATTAAGTCATAAAGGAATGAAAATATCTACAACCTTTGGTAATAGATTGTTGTTGTTGCTGTTGTTAAGTGCTGTCGAGTTGGTTCTGACTCATAGCAACCCTATATAGGGCGTCCAAGAAACAGCTGGTGAGTTTGGATTGCTGACCTTGAGGTTTAAACTGACCATGTGGTCCAGTGCTTATCCTTCAGTCCTGCAGCACGTCGTTGTTATTGTTGTTAAGTGCCAAGGAGTTGGTTCTGACTCATAGAGACCTTGTATAAGGTTTCCGAGGAGTTGCTGGTGAGCTTGACCTGCTGACCTTGTGGTTCAAACCAACCTTGCAGTCGAGCACATTAACCCACAGCTCCACACCAGGACTCCCACCACAGCATGTTGTTGTTGTTGTTGTTAAGTGCCGTCGAGTTCCATAGCGACCCTGTACAGGGTTTCCGAGGGTGTAAATCTTTACGGGAGTAGAAAGCCTTATCTTTCTCCCGCGGAGCGGCTGGTAGTTTCGAAGCCTTGACTTTAAGGTTCGCAGCCCGATTCGTAACCACTACGCTACCAGAGCTCCTCCCACCACAGCATAGGAACCTACAAAGTAAAGTATCACAGTAAACTTTTGTCAGAAATATGTGCAGCTTCATGACAACACTGAGGTCAGAATAATCCAACAATAGAAAACTGGCCAAGGATGATTCTATTAGTTGACTCTGGCTGACTCATTCAGACAGTGGTTTAGTTGAAATGGCTGAAGATTTTTATTGGTCATGTAGACAATCAACATATATAGATCAATGAACCTGAAGAAATAGGCAATTCTGATTCTTATACCTCTGTAGAGATGATTATAGGTGTTAACTTGTAAATTTCAAAAGTCGGACAGGTGCAGTTGCTCATAGAGACGAATGCCTTCTTAACCTGAAATAAAAGTAATATTGAAAGGATTGCTTATCACCATCACTGTAAAAACCCATCAGCATTCATTAGCATTCCTTTTTGTTAAGTATCTCATGTACACATTATGCAAAGAATGAGATTCTGAACCTAAATTTCCAACAACACAAAATAAGTTAAATTTGGCTATATAAAGAGGTGTTACCTTCAACCTGAATGAATGTGCATTTTTGTATTTGACAAATTTCAAATCTATATAGACATTCTTCCTTCTTATATAAAAGTAGACTTCTCCAAAAAATGCATTTTTTTCTGTAGGAAATAAATGCTTAAAATATTTATACTAACTTAGAAAGGCTCGTTATTTATACCTAAGGGTGCAAAAATGGGGATATGAATCAGAGTACTTAGATAGCAAAACTGAAAAGCTGTTGTTTTGATGTTGTGCAATATGTCAGTATACATTATAATTATTTTTTAGGGGAAGAATTTTCTGGGCTGAAGTCATTTTTCTCTGCCATCTCGGAGAAAAAACAAGAATTTACATTTAATCTTGCCAGTGCCCTCTACCTTCAAGAAGGATTCACTGTGAAAGAAGAGTATCTCCATGGCAACAAAGAATTTTTTCAGAGTGCTATAAAACTGGTGGATTTTCAGGACGCAAAAGCTTGTGCAGAGGCAATAAGTACCTGGGTAGAAAACAAAACAGATGGTAAAGTTCCCAGTTTCATAAAATCATAATTTGCCATTGTATTCATGGTTTTTAATATCCAAAGTAAAGAATGGCTGACTATTTTCCTACTAAAGGATGGATCTGAGGAATCCAATCTATTTCATTTTACTGTTATTCAAATTAATCCTAAATCTTAAAAGTGAGAGAAATTGTAAGCCACTTTGAAAGTATACAGGTTCCTTTTTTTTTTTAAAGTGACACCTATTTTTAAAATTCCTAATGGAAGAATTAAAATAATAATAATATTTCTTCAAGCATAGGTATTTTACTTGTTTTGTTTTGTTCTTGGGGGAAGCATGATAGAAGGATTAACAGTTTTCTCAGGTGGAACTTAGATCTGTCAATTCCAAATGCCTTTTTTCCCACATATTCTATAAATAATTAACACATCTTTTTTGAATGTGCTAATGTTTAAAAGTAATAAATGTTGATAGTCCTAACATAAACATGGTAATCTAAATTTAATATAAATACAAGTTGACAAAAATTCCAAAGGGACTATGATTGGTGGTGGTGGTTGTATGCCGTGGAGTTGTTTCTGACTCATAGTGAAACTGTATAGGGTTTTAAAGGCTGTAAATCTTTACGGGAGTGGAAAGCACTGTGAATGGCTGGTAATTTTGAACTGCTGTCCTTGAGGTTAACAGCCCGACTCGTAGCCATTACACGACCAGACGACAGAGTGATATAATAGAAAGGACAAAAGCTTAAAGCCACATAGATCTAAGTTCAAATGCTAGCAAATTGTAAACTATGCCCCATTTAAAATGAGGATAATATTAAAATATTTTAGGATTATTGGGAGGTTTAAAAAAATGCATGTGAAATAACAAGCATATATCAGACCTCAGTTAACAGTAGTGTGATTCCTTGTTCATTTAGCTACAACAAATGTGATGGCATAAGGAGCTACTGCTTTATTTCTTAAATCTTATATGAGGTAACTTGTATTAGCAGGACACATCAAGGACAGCTTGAAGACACCCAGTCATACTGATTTCTACTAACTTAGAAATATTTTTTGGACATTGAGATTGGAGAGTAGGGGTATGGAGGAGGGAAATCATGCCAACATTCTTGTCCCTTTTCAGTGGTCAGAGGCTACAGCTGCAAGAATGCAAGTTTGGATCAACCATTGACTGATTAATTATGCTTGACTTGTTGAAGAACCTTGAAATAAAGTCTAAATAGTACTAATAAGCAGGAAGAGATATTTTGTTTTTATTCTTTTTGAAAGATGATTGGCTGAAGAAAGTCAATTACTATAATGACTGTATGTCCAAGTTTGCCTAAGTCAGTGTTCTGTTTTGCACCTGTTTCCTAGTGAAAAAGTTAATAGTGCTCCCATTTCCTTCAACTGCCAAGTTTAGATAAGAAATTATGCAGTCATAACTTATTACTTAGAAAATAAAATTTGCTGTCATATGTCAATGTATTGTCCATAACTGATTTGCAAAGGGAAGTTTTGCTTTAATTCTATTTAAAACAATTCTTTCTGTCTCCTGCTCTACTCATCTCACAGGAAAAATTAAAGACATGTTTTCAGGGGAAGAATTTGGCCCTCTGACTCGACTTGTCCTGGTGAATGCTATTTATTTCAAGGGAGAGTGGAAACAAAAATTCAGAAAAGAGGATACACAGCTGATGAATTTCACTACAAAGGATGGTTCTTCAGTCAAGATTCCAATGCTGAAGGGTCTTCTGAGAACAAAATATGGTAATGTGAGAAACCATACTCTGAAAGCAGGCTTTGGGAATTGCTAATTATATTTAATATTTAATTTTTTCTGTTCCAGGTTATTTTTCGGAGTCTTCTATGAGCTACCAGGTTTTGGAATTACCTTATAAAAGTAATGAACTGAGTTTAATCATCATACTTCCTGCAGAAAATGTTAACATAGAAGAAGTGGGAAAACTAATTACTACTCACCAAATCCTGAAATGGCTCTCGGGAATGCATGAAGAGGAAGTGGAAATAAGCCTTCCCAGGTTGGTAATGTCATTTTATTATTCTGCTTCTTGTTTTCACTTATGGTAAAATTTGAATAGCCAGCTGGAAGATAACAAATGCTTGAGAAGTTTATTGACATAAATGAAAACAAAAATGCATTTGGATGCATTATTTCACTTACTAGACACAAAGGCAGGTCCAACCTGTGATAGCTTTATTTCAACATGCGGAAGACTGGATTGAAGTGACAGACACTGTACTAGATGCCCCCACTTACCATGTCTCATTTAATCACCAAAATAAATTTGATAGAAATCTGTTTTTATATTCATGTAAGGTATAGAAAGTAAATGTTTTGCCTGTGATCACACAGCTAAAGAATGACAGAACCAAAATTGCAGGAGGATAACTAAGAGTTCATGAAACAGGTGTCATGTAGAGTAGGCATGTTGTGACACACATACATGTACTTAAGTTCATGGAGGCTGTGTGTAGAGTGAGCGCTTCAGGAAGGAGAGATTGCAAAACATAAGGAGCTATATAGGTTCTGAAGAAGCGAGCATAGTCCAAATCATAGCAAAAGGCCATTGATGGAATGAATAGCAAGGTAAAAGATTTGGAACAGAAGCACCAAAGAGATGTTCAAAAGTATTAACACCTATCCTAGGATTGGTAGTATCATATTCTTGCTGGTCTAGCTATCTATCTTAGAGCTTGACCAACCTCGGAACTCTAACAGAGTAAACATGAATTCTGTACAAATGAGTGAAAGCGAACCCAGGGAAAATGAGGCTGGGTATGGGAACAGATATGTCATGACCAGCTGCAATAATGATTACAAAATGTAATCATTATTACGTTTTGTACTGTGGGACACTGATACAAACAGGAATCTCAATCTTACATTGAAAAATGTCCTGATACATTTCATATATGACAGAAAATGTTTTGAGTTTAGTACTCAGTGTCCATGAGGATAATAAAGCATTTCATACACACACATACATACACACTCTCTCTCTCTCTTACATACACACACACACACCAGTAGATACTTAGTTGGAAAGTTAAGTTCACCACCATTAAAGATTGTTTTATATTTTATCTTTGTAAGCAACTTTAAGCTATGATTTGGTTGGCTAGAGAACTGAAAGTTCCAACAAGAGCTCCTGAATCAAAAGTGGGAATTCAAATACTAAGGATAGAGATTTAGAGAGAGACTCACCAATACCAATCCAGAGTAAGGTCTTCAGACCAGGAGTGGTGCTGGTGGTTATGTGCCGTGTAGGTCCATCTTAAAACTGAAAATCTGAATTGTTCTCTTCCATTTTCAGCACTTTCATTTCTGTGACACCTGTTTATGCATGATGGTTACATTCAGAAGTAAACTATCTTTTAAGCAGAGTCCTGGTGTGGCAGTGTGGGTTAATGCGCTTGACTGCGAAGTGGTTTGAACCACAAAATTGGTGGTTCAAGCTGACCAGATCACTCCTCAGATACCCTATTCAGGGTTGCTATAAGTCTGAACTGACTCGATAGCACTTAACAACCACAATAACAACATCTTCTAAGCAAATAGATAGTTTGCATGTGCTAAGGCATTTATTTAGGAGTTGTAGTCTTTTTAACTAAGTGTTTAACCAGCCTATTCACACCATACATTGTTTTACTTTGGGCTGATTTTTTTTTCTTCTTTTTGATAGTTTTGAAGGAGGTTAAGGAACAGGGGAAATGAACCTCAATTTTGAAAAATGCTAAGATCAACCATCAACATTCATGGAAACAGCAAACAAAAAATCAAATATCGTGTTGTATTAGGCAAATCTGTTGCACAAAACCTCTTTAGAACATTCAAGAGCAAAGATGTCAGTTTGAAAACTAAGGTATTCCTGACCCAAGCCATGGCATTTTCAATAACTTCATATGCATGTGAAATCTGGACAATGTATAAGGATTACTACAGAAAAATCGATGCACTTGAGTTATGGTGTTAGAGAATATTAAATGTACCATGGACTGCCAGAAGAACAAATAAATCTGTGTTGGAAGAAGTACAACCAGAATGCTCCTTAGAAGCCAAGATAACCAGGCTTCATCTCTGATTCTTTGGACATATTATTAGGAGGGACCAGTCCCTGGAGAAGGGACTTGTTAAAGTGGAGGGACAGTGAAAACTCAGAGGGAGATCACCAGTGAGAAGTATTGGCACATTGGCAGCAACAGTGGGGTCAAGTGTAGCAGCAATTGTGAGGATGGTGTAGGACTGGGCAGTGTTTTGTTCTGTTGCACATATGGCTGCCATGAGTCAGAACCGACTTGATGGCACTTAACAACAACAACAACAAATGGATGTGACAATTCACATCTGATTATTCATGGTCCCAATAATTACTGATAATTTTAAATTGACTACAGACCATATTCACTAAATAGCTAAATGTGTTCCTATTGCTATAGGTTTCACTGGACCATGTTGTTGTTGCTGTTACGTGTCATCGAGTCAGTTCCAACGTATTGTGACCCTGCACAGGGCTTCTGAGAGCAACTGGTGAACTTGAACTGTTGAACTTGCAATTCAAACCAACTTTGTAGTCCAGCGCATTAACCCACAGCACCACACCAGGACTATGTATGGTGTGAGTTAAAATAACTTTTAATAAGTCTTGCAGTATTTTTGTCATTATGCTAAAGTTACGCATCTATTATACTAAAAATAGCCAGTTTATGGTTGGATTAGAACATTTGCTCTTCACCTGTTTAGAGGCCTGAACTCCATTCAGATTATAAATAAATATATATATAATAGTGTGGCAATATAAACAGTAAAAAACAAACAAGCAATAAACAGAAACAAAAAAACCCAACACTGAAAGCCATTTTGCTGCATATTATCTTTTTTAGTAGGAAGCTACTAAGAAAAAAGTTGAAAATCATTGGCATGAATAAGCTATTTTCATTTTCAGTAAATTTTAATGTGCATTTTCCACCTGGAGAGGACTTAGAATGACTTTACATCGTCTAAAACTACAAAATATTTTACCAAAAAATAATTTCAGCCAATTAAAATTCTGCTGTAGTATGTTCACTGTTTTGAAGAAATATAATTGAGAAGTCTATCCAGAATTTGTCAATTAAAACAATTATCTAATTAAACTGTCCAAAATAATTTCTCATTCAAGTTATGAGCCCACTATTATATAAACAAGAATTCTGTGCTTGAACACAAGTGTTGTTGTTAGGTGATGTTGAGTCAGTTTTGACTCATCTCTTTCCTATGCACAACAGAACCAGACATTGCCCAGTCCTGAGCCAGCATCACAATTCTCGTTATGTTTGAGTCCATCGTTGCTGCCACCTATGTCAATCTGTCTCCTTGGGAATCTTCTTCTTTTTTGCTGACCCTCCACTTTAACAAATATGATGCCGTTGTCTTGGGACTGGTCCCTCCTTATAACATGGCTGAAGTATGAGAGACAAAATCTAACCAGCCTGGTTTCTAAGGAGCATTCTGGTTGTACTTCTTCAAGGCAGATTTGTTTGTTCTTCATTAAAAGTCTATGGTATTTTTAATATTCTTCTTCAATAACATCATTTATATGCACCAATTATTCTATATTCTTCTTATTAATTTCCAGTTTTCATATGCATATGAGGCAAATGAAAACACCATGGCTTGGGTCTGCCACACACCTTAGTCCTCAAACTGATATCTTTGCTCTAACACTTTAAAGAGAACTTGTGCTGCAGATTTGCCTAAGGCAATATGTTGTTTGATTTCTTGACTGCTGCTTCTGTGAGTATTGTTTGGGGATCCAACCAAAATGAAGTCTTTGTGAATTTCAACCTTTTCTCCATTTATCATGATGTTATTTATTGGTCCATTTTTAAGTGTCTTTGTTTTCTTTACATTGATGTGCAACCCATACTGAATGTCATATTCTTTGATCTTCATCAGTAATTATTTTAAGTCCTCTTCACTTCCAGCAAGCCAGGTTGTATCATCTACATATTGTATGTTGTTAAGGAGTCTTCCTTCAATACTGATGCCACATTCTTAATGTAATTTAGTTTCTTGGACTACTTGCTCAGCGTAATGATTGAATAAGTATGCTGAAAATATACAATTCTGGTGTACACCTTTTTAAATTTTAAACCATTCAGTATCCCCTTGTCCTTTTCAAACAACTGACTTTTCTTGGTCTGTGTATAGGTTCCTCATAAGCACAATTAAGTGTTCAGGAATACCTATTCTTCATAGTGTTAGTCAATGTTTATCATAGACCACAAAATCAGAAGTCTTTTCATAGTCTATGAACCACAAGTAAACATCTTTCTGTTAGTCTCTACTTTCAGCCAATAGCCATCTGACGTTAGCTTGAATTTCTGAGAGATCCCTATGGATGTACTGTTGCATCCACTTTTTAATTATCTTATGCAAAATTTTATTTGAATGTGAAATTAATGCTATTGTTTGATGATTCCCACATTCTGTTGGATCACCTCTCTTTGGAATGGGCACAATCTCTTCCCATCAGTTGACCACACAGTTGACTTTCAAATTAACATAGATCAGTGAGAGTTTCCAGTGCTGTATCAGTTAGTTGAAACGTTTCAATTGGTATTAACTTTAATTCCTGGAGCCTATTCTCATCAATGCATTCAGTACAGCATGGACTTTTTCCTTCAGTACCATGGTTCTTGATCATATGCCATGTTTTAAAATGGTTGAACATCGACCATTTCTTTGTGGTACGTTGACTGTGTATATTCATTCCATCTTATTTTGTTGCTTTCTGCATCATTCAATATTTTGCCCATTTGTTGTTGGTCTTAAGTGATGTTGAGTAGGTTCTGACTCAACAGAGTCTTTCAATATTGCAAGTGGAGATGTGAATTTTTTCTTCAGGTTTCAGCTTGAGAAATTCTGAATGTGCTCTTCCCTTTTGGTTTTCTTACTCCAAGTCTTTGCATACTTCATGACAATAATTGACTTTGTCTTCTTGAGCTGCCCTTTGAAATTTTCTGATTAGCTCTTTTATCTCTTTATTTCTTCTAAGAGCATGTTTCAGAGTGTCTTCTGACATCCCTCTTGGTATTTTCTGCCATTCTTGTTTTTTAAGTGACCTTTAACTTTCTTCCTGTGTGATGTTCTTTATGTCAGCCCACATCTCTTCTGGTCTTTGGTCATTAGAGTATAATGCAACACATCTATTCTTGAGACGGTCTCTAAATTCAATGTCATATGTTAACTCTAATGGACTTGTTTTAATTTTCTTCAGCCTGAATTTTCATACGAGCAACTGATGGTCTGTTTCACTATCTTCCTTTGGCCTCATTTTAACTGATGATATTATGCTTTTTCACCATCCTTTTCCACAGATGTAGTTAATTTGATGCCTATTATTTTATCTGGTGAGGTTCATGTGCATACTTCCCTGTTTAGTTGCTTTAGAAAATATTGTTTGCAATGAAAAAGTCATTGATGTTTCAAAATTCTACCATGTCATCTCTAGAATCATTTCTATCACTAAGGCCTTACTTTCCAACTACTGATCATTCCTCTTTGTTTCCAACCTCCACATTTCAATTATCAGTAATTATCAATGCATCTTGATTACATGTTAGATCAAATTTCAACTGAAAATTTGTCAGAATTCTTCAATTTCATCATCACTGGCTTTAATAGTTGTTGCATAAATTCAAATATAGTGGTATTAACTGGTCTTCCTTATAGGAGTATGGATATTATCCTATCACAGACAGCATTGTACTTCAGTATGATGTGCCAAACCTGGCAGCACAGGGACAAATGCCTATTAAGGCACTCATAGACCTGTTTAGGAAGGAGTTGACCAGGAATTTTGCTGATGTAGAAAATACATATGACTTCCTGCTTATGGGCCTTTTCTTCAGAAAGAATTTTCAGCCCAGTTTCAAACTGAAAAGTGATGTTTTTGCTTGTGATGGTTGTATGCTGTGGAGTCAGTTTTGATTTATATTGTGACTTTGTATAGGCTTTAGGAAGAGAAAGCCTCATCTTTCTCCTGAGGAGCAATGGGTAGATTCGAACAGCTGACCTAATTGATGCTTTAAGCCTGGTGTGGCACTGTAGGATAAGCTGCTCTTCAGAAACCATGTACATGAGGGCTCTTAACAACAACAACAACAACAACAAAGTGAATGAAATATCAACTTCTTTTTTTTCTTTTCTATTTAAGTGGGAAAATGAGGTTTACTGTTAGCTGTTAATTTGGAATTATAAAAGACTGGTGCTTGAGGGACTCCTTGAGAGTATATGGTTAAATTCCCCATTCACAGGTGAAACCAATTAAAGCATCACAGTTGGATGCTGTAGTCGTGATTTATGGACTGAAAACACAGACCAGAGCCTTTCTTCCCCATGTCTTTTACACATTTATGGGTACTACTGGGAAGCTATTGGGTGTGTCCATAAGCTGAAGGAAGACACTTCAACTATAACAATTCAATCCATTGAAGAGATGGATGATAGGTTATTATTGCTCCTCTCTACCCCAGTAGTCAACAATCTATTCCAAGGACTGTTGGCTCTTTGTTCCCTGATAATACAGTATCTTGGATGTCTGCCAGGAGACATGTTTGATGGTGTGAAGAACTTGAATATATAACATTGCTGTAGGGAACTTCTAAATTTCTTTGGAAGAAAGCAAGCAATTGAAAACTTAGAACTTTCACTCTGTTTTGTTGAGTAAATGTTACTTCAAGAAATAGGGCATTCTCTCCTCCTCCTCCTCCCCACTAACCATTTTTCTGGGAAACAAATGATAAACAACAACACAGAAGAAATCAGTGGCCCTGGGGGGGAAATGGTGTGAAATGTGAGAAAATGTAATTGTGTTAATGAAAGAAAAGATTTCTCTATATAAAACCTTCCAAGTCATTTTACAAAAAGTTTCTTGGTTGCAAGCATGTACAGTGTTTAATAAATTCCTTCTTCATTTTTTTTAAAACAGATTTAAAATAGAACAAAAATTAGACTTCAAAGAAGCTTTGTATTCTTTGAATATAACTGAGATATTTAGTGGTGGCTGTGACCTTTCTGGAATAACAGGTAATATGATAAATAATTCTTATATTATCATGTTAATATGTTTTCTTAGTTGACTATATTAACTGTCGGATCTTAGAGCTGAAAGCATTCAGCCTCAGACAGTACATGCACGGTGAATAAATGTCATAGTCTTGTTGAGCTGTCTGTAAACAAGTACTCTTATTTTGCATTTAAGTAGTTTTCCTTAATGAAAGTCAAAAAGCATTTTAGAATATTAGATAAGCCTTCTAGCCATGCTTGTAATGAAACCATGTAGGCAAATGTATTATATGGGCTTTTGTTTAGGCCCTGGTTGGATTTCTTTTTCTGAATAATGGAAATTACAACTTTGAGGCTCTCATCTAAGCAAAGCTAATAAAGTTCTTATGTGGCAATTTGCAAATGTTAATTCATATTAAAACCTTTGAAACAGACATTTACAATTTGCTGGATGAGAAATTGTAATGTTACAGATTGCAGATTTAGCAGCATAGTCCTTTAGACTGACAACTATTGTGAGAAGATGGAATTCATATGTGTTGTTAACTTGCCCTCACAGACATATCTAGAGTATGGCAGGTAGAGCACATGTCCTGGGTGACAATGAGTAGTTTGTATTTTCCATCACAGCTTTCACTGTCAGTTGTGAGAGATCATTAAGCAATTTAAAACTAATTGCCATAGGTGTTATTTTCCTTAGATAAACCTCTGCTTGCACCTGGTAAATTACACATGGTTAAAGAGTCTCCCTTGGAGTCTTGGTGTGGTGCTGTAGGATAAGCTCTGGACCACAAAGTTGGTTTGAATCACAAGGTCTGTGGTCCAAACTCACCAGAAGCTCCTTGGAAACCCTATACAGAGTCGCTATGAGTTGGAACGGACTCAACAGCTCTTAACAAAACAACAAATATTCTCCCTTACACAACAAAGCCAAGGACAGTCTTTTAATTTTCCTTGCCTTGACTGTACCCACTAGTTCAAAAATAACTAACTCAAGGGAAAAATTGTATAAAGAGGGCTAATTTGTTCCCAGTTACTTAACTTTTGTTTATATTCAAGCTTCTATTTTATATAAAGAGCTTATTTGTCTGAAGGGATTTTGCATTACAACATGGAAGTATTGTGAAAATGTTTTGGTTATTCCTATATAAATAACCAAAACATTTTCACAATACTTCTATGTTGTGTTTGGAGAAGCAATAATTAATTAATGTATTTTTCAATTATATGAGAAAATGAATAGACTAAATTAGGTGTCCTAGAGGAGGAGGCCACCACTTGTCTGTCAGTTTGCTGTATTGTAGTGGCTAGTATGTTTCTGTGATGCTGGAAGAAATGTCACCAGTATTTTAACTACCAGCACGGTGGAGCTTGCAGACTAGGAAGAAAAAGAGACAGACTACTTATAAATGATAAGCCACTGAATAGCATGGGAAATTATCTGACATAGTGCCAGGACAGGAGCACTTCAGGTAGGAAGGCACTCAAAATATGACTGGGAAGAGCTATCTCCTCAAAGTAGAGTTGACCTTAATGATATAGATGGAACAAAGCTTTTGGGGCCTTCATTTGCTGATAGGACACAACTCAAAATGAGAAGAAATAGCTATAACATTCAATAAAAATCAGAATATGGAACGTACGAAGTATGAATCCAGAAAAATTGGAAGTCATCAAAAATGAAATGGAATGCATAAAGATTGATATCCTAGGCATTAGAGAGCTGAAATGGGCAGGTATAAGTAATTTTGGATCAGACAATCATACGGTCTTTTATACTGGGAATGACAAATTCAAGAGAAATGGCATTGTGTTCACTTTCAATAAAAACATTTTAAGATCGATTTTGAAGTAAAATGCTGCCAATGATAAGATAATATTTATACGCCTACAAGGAAGACTAGTTAATACCAATATTACTCACATTACACAGCAACCACTAAAATAATTGATGACAAAATTGATGAATTCTACCAAATTCTGGTGTGCTGCTGTAGGATACTCTGGATGGCTAACTGAAAGGTTCACAGTTCAAACCTACCAGATGCTCCTTGGAAACCCTATACAAGATCATTATGAGTCAGAACTGACTCGATGACACTTAACAACAACAACAACCAAATTCTTTAATCTGAAATTGATCAAACATGCAATCAAGATGCATTGATAATTATTAGTGATTGGAATGTGAAAGTTGGAATTAGAGTAATTGAAAAATATGACCTCGGTAACAGAAGTGATTCTAGAGATCTCATGATAGCATTTTACAAGACCAATGACTTACTAATTGCAAAGACTTTTCCAACGCATAAATGGCAACTATAAACATGGATCTCACCATATGGAAAACACATTTAACTATCTCTGTGGAAAGAGAAGATAAAAAAGCTCAATATTGTCAGGCAAAATCAGGGCAGGGGCTAACTGTGGAAACAACCATCAATTGTAAGTTCAATCTAAAGCTGAATACAAAATAAAATTCGTAAACTAGAGCCAAATTATGACCTTGAGTATATTACATCTGAATTTAGAGACCATCTCAAGAACAGATTTGATGCATTAGACACTAATGACAGAAGAGTTGTGGGATGACATCAAGAACATTATACAGGAAGAAACCAAAGGGTAATTAAAAATATAGGAAAGGAAGAAATGGATGTCAGAAGAGACTCTGAAGTGTACTCCTGAACATAGAGAAGCTAAAGTGATTGGAAGAATAGATGAAGGAAAAGAACAGAACACAAAATTTCAAAGGCCAGCTCGAGAAGAAAAAAATATTATAATGAAATGTGCAAAGACCTGGAATTAGAAAACCAAAAGGTAAAGAGCTTAACATTTCTCAAGATGAAAGAAGAAAGCCTTGGGTTGCAATAATGAAGGAATCTATGAACAAAATATTGAATGATATGTTGTTGTTGTTAGGTGACATCGAGTCAGTACCAACTCATAGAGACCCTACGCACAACAGAATGAAACACTGCCCAGTCCTGGACCAACCTCACAATTGCTGCCACACTTGAGCCCATTCATGCTGCCATATTGCCAATCCATCTTGCTGGGAGTCTTCCTCTTTTTCTCTGACCCTCCACCTTACCAAACATGATATCCTTCTCCAGTGACTGGCCCCTCCTGACAACATGTCCAAAGTATGAGAGACAAAGTTTTGGCCATCCTGGCCTCCAAGGAGCACTCTGGCTACACTTCCTCCAAAATGGATGTTTGTTCTTTTGGCAGCCCATGGCACTTTCAATATTCTCCTCCAACACCATAACTCAAAAGCATCAATTCTTATATGGTTTTCCTTATTCACTGTCCAACTTTCGCATGCATATAAGGTTATTGAAAATACCATGGCTTGGGGCAGGTGCACCTTAGTCCTCAAGCTGAATGATATAGGACACAGCAAAAGAAGATGCAAGAAATACTCAGAGTCACAGTACCAAAAAGAATTGGTTAATGCTCAACCATTTCAAAAGGTAGCATATGATCAAGAAGTATTGGTATTGAAGGAGGAAATTCCAGCCACACTGAAGGCCTTGGTGAAAAACAAGGCTCTAGATATTGCTGGAAGACCAACTGAAATGTTTCAACAAACTGATGCAGTATTGAAGGCACTAACTTGTCTATGCCAAGAAATTTGGAAGATAGCTACCTGGCTTACCTATTGGAAAAAGACAATATTTGTGTCCATTTCCAAAGAAGGATGACCCAATGGACATCAAACAATATCATTAATACCTTATGAAAATAATTTTTTTCCTGGAGATCATTCAAAAATTTTGGTAACAGTGTATTGACATGGAGCTGCAAGAAATTCAAGCTAGATTCAAAAGAGGACTTGGAATGAATGATACCACTGATGACATCAGATGCATTTTGGCTGAAAGTAGAGAATACCAGAAAGATACTGTTGTTGTTAAGTACTGCCAAGCAATGCTAAATAGCATTTCCAAGGATCAGCTAGTGGGTTAGAGCCGCTAACCTTATGGTTATAACAGTAGTGCTTATGTACAGTGACATACTTGTGTTTTATTGACTATGCAAAGACATTTTACTGTTTGAGTCATAACAAAATATGGATAACATTGTAAAGAATTAGTATTCCTTAACACTTAATAATAGTTCTCATTAGGAACCTGTACATAGACTAAGGGCAGTTGTTAGCATAGAGTAAGGTGATACTGAATGGTTTAAAATCAGGGAAAGTTTTGCTCTAGGGATGTATTCTTTCACTGTACCTATTCAATCTTTATGCTGAGCAAATAATCTGAGAAGATAGATTCAGGAAAAATTATAATCAGAATACTTCTTAGAAGTCAGGATGGTGAGACTTCATCTCTCATACTTCAGACATGTGATCAGGAGGAACCAGTCCCTGGAGAAGTGCAGGGTCCATGAAAAATGTCACCAATGAAATGGATTTGCGTAATGGCAGCAGCAAAGGATTCAAGACTAACAACAATTGTGAGGATGGTGCAGGACTGGGCAGTGTTTCATTCTGTTGAGCAGAGGCTCACTATGAGTTGGAACCAACTCAACTGCACCTAACAACAACAACACTTTATAATCTATTAAGCTGGATAATATACCCTGTTGTGAGGATGACATAGTGGTGGTGGTGGTGGTGTGCCTTGGAGTCAGTTCTGACTCATAGTGACCCTGCATAATTTCCAAGGCTATAAATCTTTACAGCAAGTCTCATCTTTCTCCCAACTTGTAAACACTATGCTACCATAGCTCCTTGTGAGGGTGGCTTAGGACTGGGTAATGCTTTGTTTTGTTATACATGGTTCCTATGAGTCAGACATGACTTGGAGGCATGTAATGTAAAAGGAGGGGAAAACATAAAAAGTATATGTAAGTCACTGACTTCCTCACTTGGTACATAGTTAATGTTCAGTTCTTCTTGCTTTCTTACTTGAAAGGGATTTATTTTTAAGTAAATCAGATCTGGTTCCTCTTTAGTAAGGTATTTCTTCATAGATAGCAGCAAATGCAGATTGCCTTCATCACATCAGTCTTCTCTCTCAAGTTCTCCATTCTCTCTAAGATTCAAGACCCACTTTCCTCTCCTCGGTTCTCTTACCACCACTAAACCACTGTCAGATCTGATCTCATCACAGCAGGGATGGTTGACAGGTTCTGAACTCATGATTCACTTCTCCCTTCTCAAGAAGCCTATCTTTGTAGGTCACTATATCAAAGACACTTTGCACATACACCAATTCCACTAAGGAGAGAAGAGGGACATTCTCTCTCAGCTTGTATCCTCAGCGGAACAAAAGGTTGCAAACCACTACCTTACACTGAAAAATTTAACAGGTTCTAAAGCATAACTTTGAAGTGATTTTGTAACAGATGACACAAAAGCTCTTTAGACTTTCATAACCCCACTGTCTTGAAAGGAAGTAAATTTTACTTTAAAACCAGATCAAAACCAAACCCAGAGTTTAAAAGACAAGTTGGCTTTGTGGTTGAACACACAGGGTGGAATTAATTCAAACCTAAAACCTGTTTTCATCCTGTTGGGAGGCCAAGATTCAGGATGGTAAAACTCTCTGTTCATTAAAATTATTTCACATGGTGGGATTCATGATTTGGGACTTATAATCTTCTGTCTATATCTTTTATATCAGAACTCACCTGATATCATCTCTATAAGAGTTAATCCTTGATTGCCTTTCTCTCTAGCAAATTGACTAACATAAAGAGTTTTTCTTCTTCGCCTTTTTGTTGTTGCTGCATAATTTGAAAATGTAATTAATCTGTGGTTTACTAGATACTATCTCCCGATTTTAACCAAAGTGTATTTACACTTTCATGTTTTCACTAGAGTCATCTGAGGTGTATGTTTCTCAAGTCATGCAAAAGGTTTTCTTTGAGATAAATGAAGATGGCAGTGAAGCTTCAACATCAACGGGTAGGCCAAATATTATCCCAACAATCTAGGAGAAAAGATTATGGAGAAATGAGCCCTACAGTGTTGGTTGCTTTCCAGTACTCTGATCTCCTTTTCATTTCTCCTGTTTTGTTTACAATAGGATGAAAAAAGAATACTGTTGCATAAACTGTTTATGCATCTCTGCAGCTACAGCTTTACACAGAAGGGAAGAACAGGGATTTGATTAGGTGTTGAGGTGTAGCTACTGATATGTGGATACTGTCAGTTAGTAGATGGGAATTAAGTAATTGAGGATAAAACTTCAGGACTCAAACATTAAATCATTATTTTTTAGGAATGTTTATTCTTAAGTAATTGAATTATTTTCATTATTCCATTAAGTTAATCTTCACTTTTCTAATTTGATTCTTGTTCATCTCTCTATGGTTCTCAAGCTTAACTGTACATTAAAATCACCTGGGGAACTTTAAAAACGCTTGTGCCCTGGCCACAGCCTAAAACAATTAAATCAGTATCTCTGGGTTTGATGACCTAGTATTTTATTAAGGCTCCCCAAGTGGTTCCAGTGTGCATTCATGGTTGAGAATCACTTCTCTAGAGTGGCTTGTAACTTTTTCAGCTGTCCTGCATGCATAGACCAGCAGCGTCTGCATCCATTGGAACTTTTTAGAAATGTAGAATCTCATGTCCAACCCTAGAGAGCTACTGAATCCAAGATTTCAAGGTCACTGGTATGAACATTTCAGTTTAATAACTATACCTCTGTATTACATATCTTTGACTAAATGCCATTTTAAATAGTATCTATGCTGCATTCAAAGGAGCTCTGGTAGTGTAGTGGTTATGAATCGGGCTGCAAACCGTAAGATTGGCAGTTTGAAACTACCAGCTGTTCCGTGGGAGAAAGATGAGGCTTTCTGCTTTTGTAAAGATTTACAGCCTTGGAAACCCTGTACAGGGTCGCTATGAGTTGGAACCAACTCTGTGGCACATCACCACCACCACCACCATGCTGCATTCAAGTATTCAATACTCAAAAAATCCACTGGAGAAAAGCCTTTAGTCAACAAGAAGTAGAAAGACAACTGTAATAAATACCAAATAAATTTATTTTAATTACTCATACTACTTGAATTTTAACCAATATTTAAAAGAAATGTATCATTTAAATGTCTAATTGATGCATATCCATAATTTATCAAAATTTTCATTAATTTATAATTTGTTACATTGTGCTAATTGTCTTTAACATTTGGATGAATACAATAGACTCCTGCTATTATTCCATCATTTCTTGAAAGACTTTACTTTGTTGTGCTCTGCGAAATTTGATTGAAGGGAATAAGCCATTTAAATCCTTGGAGAAAGAAAAAAGTTGCATTTCGATGAGTTTGCTGGCCTACATATACAATTTTTCAGCTCTTCTTACATAGAACTGGAAGAGGCCTTACATATCAAAGTCAAATCCTTATATTTATTTTGGAAGAAACAGACTCAGCAATGTGGAGAGGCTCATAACTAACAGTAAAATCAAAGTCAAACTTACAATTGATGGTAAAAATGAATTGGAATTGGGTCCCCTGATTTCCAGTTTAGGGCTCTCTTCACTGTAGTCTGTTGCAACTATTAGGGGGCGTCAAACCTAAAACTTCAGAATTGTCAATCTGTGAATTTCTACTCTTTTGGGCTTCTTAGGAACAACAAAACACCTAAGTGTTCACAACAAATAAGAGTAAGAGTCTTGACCTAATTCAGAAGCTATTGGCTTTGTTTTTTGGATTTATTGCAATTCAGACATAAGTAATTTGGGTAGCATAACCCTTTTATTTCTAATAGAAGAGTGCCATGCATATTAACTTACTTAGGATAGATTTGATCATTTTTCAATTTTAATCACATATATTTTTAAAATTACGTTTCCTTAATTCTGAAAATAATTGTACAAAATTATTGCATTATTGGTAAAGAAAACGTTTCAATTGAGTGTAGATATATTTAACCTATGATGAGAAAAATCCAACCACTTAAATTGTCTCACAATGGCATGATACGGAATTATCACAGTTAATAATTTTTAAGTCAGAAAATATCTGCTTCTAATCTCAAAAAAAAAAAAAATTCCCTGCACATCCACACTGAACAAATCCTAAAAGCTCTGAGCTCACAAAGCAATTTTGGAAAAGCAAGTAAAAATAAATTTGAACTTAGATGTTATTACTACAAGCGTGAAGAATAGAAATAATATGCAAACATATCGCTATAGGAATTAAGAGTTGAAAAGTTTGTTAGAATAAATCATATAAGTAAATAAAAAGCGAGAAGAAAATTACTATTTAAAGAATGAAATGTTTCAGCTGCTTTCATTAAATTGGATTTATTATCTGGTTTTCTTTTTCATTGAGCATAAATGTGAAGATAGAATTATTCATGAATGAGCCAATATTTATTCTTCTGCTCCTTAGTTTTAAAATTTATTACAAATTTTTCTGTAGTTAGAAAATGGTTATTTTTACACGTGCTCACTCCTCAGACAATGTGACCTTTCTTGTCTACAAACAGTATTTGGGATATGTTTTCTTTACTGATCTTTTCAAGTGAACAGCTAAATAACTGTCATCTCTATTTTATAGGCTTGCATGTCCCTGCAATCATGAGTCTGCCTCGAAACCAATTCATAGCAAACCACCCATTTCTGTTTATTTTGAGGAATAACCCAACAGGTACCTTTATTTAGAATTTATTGGGGGAATTGCTTAAGTTAATGCAGACCTTGTCTGATCTGCTAATTGAAATCTATAGATTTGAAATAATTTATTCTTTCAGCAGATATTTGCCTAGTGCCTACTTGGTACCAGGTAGTGAATTTCAAGAGAAAACCGTAAAATCAAACCTGTTGCCATTGAGTTGATTTTGACTTACAGAGACCCTACAGGGCAGAGTGGAACTGTCTCCATGGTGTTTCCAAGGCTACAATCTTTATGCAAGCAGACAGCCACAGCTTTCTCTTGCAGAGGTTATAACCTCTGAACTTTTTGTTAGCAGCCTAGCTCTTTAACCACTGAACAACCAAGGTTTCTTCAAGAAGTGGCCGGGCCTAAAACAGGGCAGAGATAACAACTGCCACCACAGCTATTATATGTTCTACTCATTGTATATATCTGTTCCTAAGGCTAATGTCAACCCAATAGGCTAGATAGTTGATGTATAGATATATAAGCTCAGAGAATTTTTGTTATTTGTCCAATATTGCATAACTAGAAAGAGGTAGAATGGGAATTGGACCCAATCTCTTCTCTGAAATCAACGTTCTTTCTATGAGAAAGACAGATGGAAATGGTGAGTGGCAATAGAGTTATCTAAGTCCTGGTGTGGCATTGTAAGATAAGCATTAGACCAAAAAGTTGGTTTGAACCACAAGGTTGGTGGTTCAAACTCACCAGTCGCTGCTTGGCAAATCTATACAGGGTCTGTATGAGTCACAACTGACTCAGTGGCACTTCACAATAACAAACAACAAGATGTTAAAGGCAGGTTGAAAAATATTTAGTAATTGATTAAATTTATAGTTTGAGATGAGAGGGAAGAGTTAAACTTTGAAGAAGACTTAAGTCACTGAATATAGTGTCTCAGGGGGAGGTAGAAGTTTGACATAATTTCCAACTTGAGCAAATTGTGAGCTATGATGTAGCTAGCTATAAAAGGAAATATAGAAGAAATACTGGGTTGGGTTGGAATTTGACACAATGTCAACACATGCCACTCCAGGTAATTTGTATAGATGCTTCAGCACTTTCTTTTGCAGAAAAGAAAGGCCAGAAATGTACATATATAGTAGAGATGTTTTCTTTATCTCTACTTCAGACTTCAAGAGTCATAACACCTGTTGAGACTTATGAGCCACAGGATTGCATAAATCATATCCCATGCATTTCTGTATTTAAACTAGTATTTGGCAAAGTGATGTGTATCTCTATCCCTAGAGACTGAGAGTATTGGCTTACTTATCAGATCTGAGCTCAAGTCCCAGCTCAATTAACTCAACAAATAGTTATGAGACAATTTATCTGTCCTTCCTAAAACACATTTTCTCCATTTCCTATTTGAACTATGTATTAATACACATCTTACAGAGTTAAATAAAAGGATATGCTAAGCCTGTAACACTATGTCTACTAAAGATTCAGTATCAATGAATCTGTAAATATAAGCAAATAAAATGAAGAAAGAAAAAACTGAAATTTCCCTAGATGCCCAGTACATGAAAAGAGATGTAACTAAACTCAGAATCTGAATCTGTTACATTACTAAGGATACAGATATTATCAGTCTCCTGAATATATGTTGTTGTTGTTAAGTGCCGTCGAGTTGGTTTCGACCCATAGCGACCCTGAACAGGGTTTCCGAGGCTGTAAATCTTTACGGGAGCAGATCGCCTCATCTTTCTCCCAAGGAGCAGCTAGTAGTTTCGAACTGCTGACCTTGCGGGTCGCAGCCCAATTCGTAACCACTACGCTACCAGAGCTCCTTTATTTCTAGGTTCCAAGAAATGAATGCTGTGTGATTTTTCTACAAATTATTTCTTGGAAACAAGAGAAGAGTTTTAGAATTGCTGAGATTGTATTAACACAACTTCTTTTCCAGTTGTGTTTGTGTCAATGTTAAATATATAGTCTGAGCATATCGTTTGATCTATGTATCTTTAACCTTTGGATGACTCTAATTTCTTATAATTAGTATATGGTTATTGAGTATGGAGAACAGAAAGAAATGAGGCAGAATTGGGCATCAGTGCACAAGGAAATAATGACAATAATTATGTTTGACTCAATACTTTTTAAGCTGATGACATGTTATAGAATAGCTATCAGTAAAACAGCAGTGAAGATTCAAAATCCCAAATAATCCACTTACTTATTTACTTGTGATAATGCTTAACTATCAGACCATAATGACAGTTTCTACAGTTTTATGTTCTTTATTATAATGAAATTAGAAACCAGGATGACTCCCTTAAAATACTGTTTTAAAACAAATGGCCACTCATTTATCAGGGGTTGTAAATTGTTGCCATATAAAATGTAGAATAGCCTATTATCTTAGGACAATACACATTCAGTGATTTATTTTTCTCTCTCACAAATGAACTCAAGATATCATTGAGATTAACAAACACGATGACTTAGCATAGCCACTGTGAGCTATTCAATGCTCAGTGCTTTACATAAAGTAAATCCATTTGAAAATATCTAAAGTGTGAGGATAACTGCTTTTAGGTTTATTAAAACCAATGTTTAATCTAGATTTTAGATTTCTTTTGACCAAAACAATTCTATGCACCATCAATATATTATTTAAATTGTCAGAAACAACTCGATGGCACTTAACAACAACAATTTAAGAAAATTTTGTATTGTTTTATAGTATTGTCATTCGAGGAGTCCTGGTGTGATTCTGTAGGATAAGGATTAACTATTAACTACAAGGTCAGTGATTCAAACCTAGCAGTCCATCTTCAGAAACCCTGTACAGGGCCTCTGTGAGTTAGAAGTGACTCAACAGCATTGAACAACAACAGCAACATAATCATTTAAAGCTACTAAGTCAGACTTCCAGAACAACAAAGAACTTCTTTTCCCTTCTTTCACACTGTGGGTACAGGACACTTTTAAAGACTTTCAGAAGAAAATTGTGAAAGATGCTGAATAAAGTATACCATTTCTGAAAAAGCAGTGAATTATGACGCTGAAAAAGACAGTAAAAACAAAACAAAATTAAAAAAAAACCCCAGCTTTGGCAGCATAGTGGTTACAAGTCAGGCTGCTAACCTCAGGGTCAGCAGTTCAAAACCACCAGGTATTCCGCAGGAGAAAAATTAGGCTTTCCACTCCCGTAAAGATTTTACAGCCTTGGAAACTCTATACACAGTCCCTGTGAGTTGGAAGCCACGCCACTGCACGTAACCACCACTAACCAGCACACGTAAAAGAAAAGAAAAAAATTAATTAAACCTTTTTACAACTCTTTTGGTTCTTAAATTTAGGGGATAAACAAGAACTTAAGGTTATTTATTAAGAAATCTGTTTTTTAGGATATTAGTTTGGGTTATGCTATTGTATTTTAATATTGAAAGATCAAAGTTATTTTCATTTGACAGAAATTTTAGAGAAACATATTTGTTAAATATTAGGGATACCTTCTGCAGTAAGAGGTCATGAAGAGAAAAAGGAAAACAGTAATAAAATCTACTTCAGTCCGCCTCTAACTCCATTCTATTATGCCAAAGGAGATTTCATTAATCCTCCCAATTTAATCATGAGTAGATTAGTGAGTGCATGAAGATTCAATTCAAAATGTGCTTCTCCTTGGTCAAAAACAGAAATGGCTGAGGCCAAATTCCTTAGGTACAATGCCTTCTACTTCTTTTAAATTAAAAAAAATTAAAAATATTTTAAAATTTAAATTACTGTCTTCAATGATGAAGTTAGTTATTTATCAAAGTAACTAAGGCATTTTCCTAGCAAATAATTGCAATATGTATTTTAATGAAGGAGCATTGTCAAGATGGAAGACTCACTGCCCATTTTTACCAGGACTAAATATAATTAATATTCATCTCTTATTTACTGTGTTCAAAACAACAGTATTTGTTTTCTTTATCCCAGGATTATTTTGAGATCCTGAGGCAAAGCATTATTGGTTATAATTACTCATTTTAAAACAATATACTGGCGATTATGTCTATTTCTGTGTTATTGCCTTTCTAAGAGTGTGTCTGTTTTCAAACTTAATAATCAATAGTTAAAGGAGCTCTGGTAGCGTAGTGGTTACGAATTGGGTCAGCGGTTCGAAACTACCAGTCGCTCTGTGGGAGAAAGATGAGGCTTTCTACTTCTGTAAAGATTTACACCCTCGGAAACCCTGTACAGGGTCGCTATGGATCGGAACCGACTCGACGGCACTTAACAACAACAACAACAATCAATAGTTAAAGAGCCCTAGTGGTGTAGTGGCTTAAGCACTTGACTGCTAACTGATAGGTCAGCTGAGCTGTTCAAACTCATCAGTTGCTTGTGGGAGAAAGAAGTAGCAGTCAGCTTCTATAAAGATTACAGACTTCAACAACCTATGGGACAGTTCTACTCTGTCCTATAGGGTTGCTGTTGTGTTGTTGTTAAGTGCTTTTGAGTCAGTTCCAACTCACAGCGATCCTCTATAGGGTTTCCGACTAGTGGGTTTGAATTGCCCACCTTATGGTTAGCAGTTCAGTGCTTACTTGATGGCACCACACCATGCATCATAATTGACCCAACCTCAGTTGGCATTTTGGTATCAGGAGTTAATGAAAAAGAGCTCTTCCAATGTTTTTTCAAATACATTTAGATATCTTATCCATTTGCTTTAAAAGTATGTAAAAAAAAATATTTTCACTTTTGAAATTAATCTTGATTTTCTCTGAGTGTAAAAAATTTAAGTCAATGCAACACTTGACATTGATTTATTCAAGCCACTTTCCTTATCTTAGTTGAAAAGAAAGGTGAAAGGATTTTGACAGGTCATTTATTTCTGTTTTGTCCTGTAGTTCTTGCTTTCTTTTCACTTGAAAACATAGCATGGCTGGAAACAGGTGTTTGCATTTATGCGGTATAGGCTATCACCTCAGTGAGGATTTGAAACCACTAACACTATGAAAATATTGTCTTTATCAGTAAGCTTTGATTCAGAGTTGAATGAGGATTGCTGAAAAGCTACACTTTTAACCCTCCGGGTTTACATTACATGCCCAAAAACATGACTGCCAATGCTTTAAATTTAAAATTCTACCATGTTCATCACCATATTATTATGCTATGTTTGCCTGACTGGGTCTCTATATTTAGAAGAACACCTCTCTGTCACTTATTTTTGCTTTCTTATAAGAAAAACAAGATGAATGCATGTTCCATGAAGAGCTGTTGTAGATATTAATTTACTTCAAATATCTCAGAAAGTCATTGATAATGATATAATTATGCATTTTAGACAAAGAGGAAGGCTTGGTTATTAGGCATTGTCTATCTATCTTAAAGAGAAAAAAGATGAAATGATGTATTAAAAATTAAGAAAAACTAATTGTTAGCATTTTTTTTCTCTGAAATTCCTAATGTTCTATTTATTTTTTCTTTCTCTAGAATCAATTTTATTTATGGGAAGAGTGGCAGATCCTGACACACAAAAGATGAAGGGAAGAGATTTAGATTCTCTCTGAATGATAATCATAGCCTAATAGCAAATAATAAGCCAATTCCTATGAAATATGAAAATATTTTCTTTATATCTTTTTTTTTCAGCTTAAGCCATTTCTGTATTAATCTGTAGTGATATCAACCTGCATTAATGAATAAATGAAATTAGATAGGTATTTGTTAGTTCTTTGTGTATGTTTTTTATGCTGTTGGTGTTAGGCTGTTAAGTGCCAATGAGTCAGAACCAACCCCCCAGCACATAACAAGCACCACCACCACCATAAATAAAAAACTGTAAGCTTACATGTTGATGGTGGTGTGTGCTGTGGAGTTGGTTCTGACTCATAGAGACCATATATAGGGTTTCCGAGGCCTATACTACCAGAGCTCCTGGTAAGCTTGTTGTTAGGTGCCATCGAGTCGGTACCAACCCATAGCGACCTTATGCACAGCAGAATGAAACACTGCTCAATCCTGGGCCAACCTCACTACTGTTGCCACGCTTGTGTCCATTGATGCTGTTACTTGGCCAATTCATCTTGTTGGTGCTCTTCCTCTTTTTCCACCTTACCAAACATGATATCCTTCATC